>NC_089842.1:139830125-140175548 GCF_035609145.1 Eleutherodactylus coqui | reverse complement strand
TATCTGCTCACTTCCCAGATTACTAAACTAAACTGGACTCGTCTCCGTTATTTCTTCGACATCATCTGGAGTGTCCAATTGGAGTGTGGCGTCACCGGTGACAAAGTTTAGGCCTCCGGCTATACTTACAGTAAGTTCATTGGGGCGTTACAGCTGCAGTAGGGGATATTGATGCCTCTCCAATTGCTTTCAATGGAGGTCACGTGTTTTTTTTTTCACATAAGTCCAACGTTTTCTTTTTAACGCGCCTATACATGCATGAAAAACTGCTCGTCTGACTGAGCCCTTAAGCATCGGATGTATGGAATTTTGAGCAGAAATGCCTTTCTTGCTCATTAACATTATTTATACACAATATTATTTAATTTTCAAGGTCATTTGACAAACAAAATCGTAAAAACGGTAAATCACGGGTTCTGAAATAATGTTATTTGACTACATTCACATATTTTGTGCTCAAATAATGTTTTTTTTATATTAGTAATGAGATCATTTGCAGATACATGTCCACAGTGTCACCATAATAATAGCAAGGTTGCACTTCCACTTTAAAGTCAAGGGGGTCATGTTACGAAAGTTTTAATCTTAGTTGCATTAGTTATTTCTTGTGCAATGCCCTTTTTTTTTAGATTTTCTACCATTTATTCAATAAGCTAATAAAAATCTCAAATGCTTTCAAAAACCAAATTACTTCTAACAAGTACTTAATACGGCAAGCTGTGAGAACACAACTATTTATTATGGCAGGTGGGAGGACTAGAGGAAACGCAATGAGAGAAGGAAATGTCTACTGGAAAATGTCATAACATACTTCTCTTCTCCGATCCAGCAGGGGGAAAACCCAGGATCCTGACATCACTCCTTAACCTCTTGAGGACACAGTTGTTTTTTGTTTTCTTCCTCTCCCACTTTCTAAAAATCATAACTTTTCTTACTTTTTCAGTCAACGCAGCTGTCCTGAAGGCTCGTCTATTTGCGGGATGAGTTGTATTTTTCTATGGTACTATATAATGTACTGAAAAACTGTTACAAATTTCTATGTGGAGTGAAATTTTGGGAAGTTTGATTTGCTGCATACTGTGGCAAAAATGACACAACAACATAATTCTGTGGGTCAGTACGATTACGATGATACCAAATTGAAATAGATTTTTTCTACTACTTTTTGGACTACTTTTAAAAAATAATTATCAAAACAATATATGTATTTTTCTGGCGTTATCTTCTCACCAACATAACTTTTTACTTTTCCGTCCATACAGCTGTGTGAGGTCTTCTTTTTTGCGGGATGACCCGTGGTTTCTATTGATACCATTTTGGGGTACATAAGACTTTTTGATTGCTTTTTTGTTAAAATTTTTCTTAGAGACAGGGTTACCAAAAAAGTGCAATGTTGGCGTTGTTTATTCTAGTCTGACATTTGTTTTCAGACTATTACAGACCAATAATGCTAAATATAATTTATTTTTTTGTTTTGATTTTTTGTTATAAATATGGGAAAAGATTTTTTTAAGGCTGTCTGCACACGGGTGGAGCAGGCGTCCGCCTCTGGATTCCGCAGCAAATACCCTCCATAGCATGCTATGGAAAAGTGATTTTTCATCCAGACGAGTGGAGACCAATGGCGGTTTCCGCTCGCGGAGCAAAGGTCACAGCATGCTCCATTTTCCTGCGGTGTCCACATGGATGGCTTCAATTGAAGTCAATGGAAGCCGTCTGACCTACGGCCCATCCGCAATTCACATTGCGGACAGGCAGCGGATTTCGGGGAACAGCAGGGGCTTAAAAACAATCTGTACAGCGAAGCATGCAGACCATCCACAGTACAGATGAAGATTCAAGCTAGAGGGTAAGTGCGGATGCCGCTGCTGCCGCCAGAGCCGGTTTCTGCATATGGAATCCGTCCCTGCTGTGTGCATGTGGCTTTCACTTTTAATATTTATTTGCAACAATTTAAAAAACAACTTTATTTTTACTTTTTTTAGTCTCCTTAGGAGACCTGAACTTGCAATTGTTTGACTGCTTATATAACATAATGCAATACTTCCTATAATACAGCCTTCAGGCTATTGCCCATGGCCGGATTTCTGCCGCGTCGGAAATCCGCGGTGTTGCCCCGCAGCTATTAGGTTCTATTAAACCTAATAGCTCAATGTTCACGCTGTGGAATTCCACCACGGAATTCTGCAGCGTGAAATAAACCACGACATGTTCTTAATGGCACGGGAATACGTGCGGCCGGCTTTCATTGTAGTCAATGGCCATCACGTTATACTTCCCCATGTAGCACAGCGAACGTATCGCATGAATACGCGTCCACGTCATCTGACACTGCCGGCGCGTCACTCACTGTACTGCGCATGTGCGCCGGCCCTCCATGCGGGACACAGGATCTAGAGTGGTAAGTATGGGGGTTTTGGGGGGTCGCCATGGCAGACTCCGCTGTGATATTCAGCTGGCGGAGTCCATCACGGCCGTGGGCATGAGCCCTTAACAGCAGTCACCTTCTATTGTACCGGTTGACCCTCCCCTGCTTGGCTGTATGTTCAGCCTCTGAATGAACTAACCATTGTTTTGAAATCTTCAGTGGCGAGTGCTGAGGCCTTCCTTTCTCATATTTAATAGCAGTCCCCTCTGTTATATAATTCCAACATAAAAATATGCATGTAGAGACTTAACATTTTAGAAAACATTAAAAATAATAGAAATGAAAAATGTATAATTTTTCAAATATATTATAAGCCTGAAACAGCTCATTTTACTGATCTCCAATATAGCCTGTCTGCCAGCAGCCATCACTATGGGGAGCTTGCTGCCTATGTATCAAAGGGAATGCAGCATCAGAAAATGTATTACTGTTAATATTGTTTAGATTTTTTTTTGTAAAACATGTATTTCTAGAAAAATATATTCATTGATACTTTTGTAATTTTCCATGTTAATATAGTGGAAAATAATCCTGAATTCTTGCAGTTTTCACACTGACCACTGAGCCTCACAATAGTCTGACGCTTCCTAAGTAAACTATCAATATTTGCAGATGATACAAAATTATATAAAGTAATTAGCAAAAGAGAGGATGCAAGGCAGTTGTACATGGATCTTGGTATATTGGGGGCAGAAAGTGGCAAATGAGGATTAACACTGATAAATGTAAAGTTATGTACATGGGAAGAAAAAACACATGCTAAAGTTTTTTACCAAGATAGACAAGCCAAGAGAGCGAGTCCCCCCTCTACCTTCCGTGAGTACAAAGGTTGTAGTCACATTTGCATATGATTCTCTGTCTAGCTCAGGTCGCTGTCTGGAAGCCAAACTGCTGCCACTGGATGCAAAACTAGAAATCAATGGGATCAGTTTTGTCATCAGAGATGGAGGGATTAGCATATGTGAACTAGCCCTTTCACAGATTTTGGATTTCCAGACTGGTGCCAATTCATTCTATGGTTCTGATATAATATCTGCACTTACACTTTCTACATCAATTAAAGGGGTTTTCCAGGATGAGGGTGCATTCACACGAACGTATATCGGCTCAGTTTTCACGCCGAGCCAATATACGTTGTCCTCGGGTGCAGGGGGGGAGGATGGAAGAGCCAGGGCCAGGAACTGTGCTCCCGCCCCCTCTCTGCCTCCTCTCCGCCCCTCTGCACTATTTGCAATGAGAGGAGGCAGGACGGGGGCGGGGCTAAGGTCCGGGAATTAGCCCCGCCCCGTCCCTCCCAATTGCAAATAGTGCAGAGGGGCGGAGAGGAGGCAGAGAGGGGGCGGGAGCACAGTTCCTGGCCCTGGCTCTTCCATCCTCCCCCCTCTGCACACGAGGACAACGTATATCGGCTCGGCGTGAAAACCGAGCCGATATACGTTCGTGTGAATGCACCCTTAGAGAAACATAGCTGCTTTCTTCCAAAAACAGCAGCACTTATGTCCACAGGTTTGCTGTAGTACTACATCTGAGCCCCATTCACTTCAATGCGGCTGAGCTGCAATACCGTACACAACCTATAGTCAAGGGTAGCATTGTTTTTGGGAAAAAAAAGCAGCCATGTTTGTCTAACCCTGGACAATCCCTTTAAAGCTTGCTAGAATTTCACAATAATGCTCTGTACGGTCTTGGGGTTATGTCTGACTCAGATCTATTGTGAATCTACTCAGGGGAGTGTCATCACTAACTTCCGAATGCGTCAGACCTTGAGTGATGTTAACGGTTCGCGGCAGTCATTTCTCCTCTATGTATAAGAGACAGGTGAACTTTAAAAGTTCTGCATCATAGGAAATAGTTCTGTACTTTGACATAATTCAGCTTGTACAGAGGCAGCTGTGTCCGGGATCATTCACGTCACAGCATTTATTCATTCCTCATTCCATAACTCTATCATGTCTGCTTTGTAGACATTTGCCACTAAAATGTACAATGTAATCTTTAAATGAATGTTTCTATGAAAGCAACGCATATTCTAAGTATTCCTAAAAAACACATCACAGACTGTGACCTGAAATGTCGTCATCTCTCCAGCCATGGCAGACCTTTACTACTGCCAAACAGAACACGCTCCAAGATCACATGCCAAATATTTCATCAGTCTACATGGAAATGGAAAAAGTAAAACATTAATTGGATAATATTTTAAGGCCTTTTTTGGCCACACACTCCTAATCAGGGACACAACCTGGGCCCAATACAAAATCTGTCCACCCCACGCCATTGATGATACTGCCAACTTCTTTGTAGTAGAGGAGACTTTGCACCCCTAAGGCACCAGGGCTAGAGTGCAACTGCTCCCCCTGCACCCCCTCCATTACACCTCTGCTGCTAATAAGGTCTGCCCATTTGCTGCTGATATACCATGTGCTCTTTTTTTCCATCTTTTTTGCTGACTTCGCATGAGTATAAGAGCATTTGCTCATGCCTGAATGGTGTGTTCATTTTTTGTGCGCACATCGGCGTATTTTACAGTACTTTTTCCTCTTGCAAGGCATGTTCATTTGCGCGCAGGAAAACAAACACACTGATTGAATTGACTAACTAGTTCCAGATGTGCTCTTTTAGCGCAATTATGTAGCGTTTCAGGCATCCCACTGCGTATTATGCGTGTATTTGCACACACCCCAATTGACTTCTATGGACTTATTTGGTGCACAACTACGTAGAAAAATAGAACATGTTCTATTATTTTTGTGCAACTGAAATGCGCACGCAAAATACGGAAATGTGAAAAAACCCATTGAAACCAATTGGTTTTATTCTCTGCATATTGCGCATGCAAATACGACCATGTGAAGCCGCACGACCGTGATTTCGGCACTTATTATAGCCACGACATGTAGTGAATGGAGTCAGTGAAAGTAAATAGATTTTCATTGACCTGTTCACATTAGCATGAAAAAAATAAATCACAGCATGTTCTATTTCTCTGCATATCACGCAGCTTGAGCCATATACGTTTGTATGGGCACGGATGCAAACGCTGTTTATATGCAATACATTGCATATGGGTGGCGATTCATATGCAACCCACTCTTAAACAGAGCAGGAAAAAAAAAATGCTATGCAAACCAGTAGAACCCTGTTTCAGGTCACACTCTGCTAAAGGCTTGGTTCAAGTTCGCATCGAACTGAACTTTTAGCAAAGTTTTAGCTAAAGCTGAGTTACCATAAAAAGAACGTGAACTTTTTCTAGAGTTTTAATATATTGTTTAAAACATATTTACAAGATAGGATGAGCAAAATAGAGATTTGTTTTTACTGATTTACCTGCGCTGCTGAGGAAAACTATAGACAATGAATTGCGTTTGTGCAATAATAAACTAAGTTCTGCTATATCTATATGAATTAGCAGTATATGTGAACCTAGGCCTCACATGCACAGCCAGGTTACGGCTCTGTGCAACCTCTTAGCTGTGCAGAGCTGTAAGGCAGCACCCGTAGACATGTGTGGGACTATATGGCCCTAACAAAAAAATAAAAAATGTGTTACATTCTCCATCGTGCACAGTATTATGGTGGTCTACAAAAGGGACCATATAGCAGCATAGGATGTGCCTACAACTCAGTACTATGTAGTGACTGTATATGGCTTTGCTGTATGTATGATGCCCAAGAACCAGTTACATGAATGTTGAGAGGGATTTGTGATTAGCATTTCCTAGTAATCTTCCACATTTGCATTGACTCTTGTAAATGTAGTAAAGAAATGTTGACACCAAGTTAGAATAAATAGTTAATGCCGCAGACGCTGACCAGGTCTCTTACCTGGTAAATCAGCAACAAGAGGTATCCAGTGTCTAAAAAAAGATGCTTCCCCTTCCATAGTAAATTAGCCAAGTCCTATGGACATATTAACACAGTTCTATTTCTGGAGTCAGACAGCTTAATTGTTAGCTTGACTGTCTGTAACTTCGCTTTACTGTCGTGCTAGTTGGAGCGGTTGGAAGGTTTGTACCAAAATCTAAAAGTTTCCCTGTATGCACAGGATAGGGAACAACATTATGATCGTGGGGATCCAACTGCTGGGACCTCCACCAATCCTAAGAACAGGGTCTCAACAGTCCCCGCAGGAATGGAGGACGACACGCATACGTGCCACTTCTCCATTTATCTCAATGACATTGTCAGAGATTGCCGAGCACTCATACTTGGCAATTTACGACACAGACAAATGAATGTAGCAGCAGCGCACATGCACATCCTCTGCTCCATTCACAAGGGGATCATCGGGACTCCTGTTCTTGGGATCACAGCGGTCATACCCCCACTGATCATAAAGTTGTCCCCGATCCTGTGCATACAGGATGATTTTAGGTTTTGGTACAACCCTTTTAACCAAGTTTCCTGTGCATTCTTCCTTCAGACCTAGTTCTGCTATTAGCCGTGATGTAGATCAGTAATACTAGTAGCACTTTCCTTGACTGAAATGCTACTACCAATCAGAGTCAGAGCTTGATTAGCCAATCACAAGCATCCATTGAAGTCTTTAAATGGCTGTGATTCGTTCATCGAGCGCTGGCTCTGATTGGCTCTTGAGTACTGTGGCTCAGCCAATCAGATGCAGCGCTTCTGGCAGGGATTTTCAAATCCCTGACCAGGGAAAGATGCCTGAAGACAAGTGCCGGGGAGAAGATGCGGCAGAGCTGACAGCTCTTAGATGATGTATTTGGTTTTTTTCTGCAGCTAGGCTTATTTTTGGGTAGGGCTTATATTTTAAGCTCCCCTGAAAAACCAGCAAAAGAGCGTTACAAAGTTGTGCGACTTTGTAGCAACACGAAATTGCTATATTGCCGCAAGAAAACGCAGCGCTAATCACATAGAACACAGCTGCGATTTTCTTGCGGCGATACCGCTGTTGCCGGTGTGAAAGAGGCCTAAAACGAGTTGACTGAGAATTAGAAAAAAATAAATAGTGAATAACCAGGGTATTCGGTAGGATAAATAGATTCCGGAATACCTTTGTGAGCCCAACACAGGTGTTACCAGCAGCCGATCTCCTCGGTGCTCCCTGCCTCTTCATAGTGGGGCAGGAGCTCCATTGGGCTCACACAGCAGTGTAGATCCTACCTCAGCAGTGATAACCACACATTCTACTGTCGGTGGTCCTTTTTGCAGGGGTTAATAGTGCTGGTAATCATTACTCACTGGCAGGGGAGCAAGGAGAGCTGAGATAGGTGCTAAGCTACCTGTCCTACCAGGACTTAGTGTTTAGTAGCCAAGTAAAGTAAAGGGAGGCATTTCTGCCTGAAAAAGGTCTCATCCGCAGGTACCTCACACGTTCACAAGTGCGTTACCGGGCCGAGTATCACAGCCCGATAGCGCGCTCGCCTATGCAGGAAGCCTTGTAGGAGGTAGTGTGGTCAGCTAGCAGTGTTATGGAGCACCATGGTAGAGACTACTTTAACGCCCATAGCCAATTAGAAGTGCACTACCTTTGCAGCATATCGTAGGTCTACAAGGCTTTGTTCTCACAACACAATGTGCCAATTATGTAGAGAGGTGCCGTTCATATATACATCCTACCTACCAGAAGTGATGTGCTAATATACTATAGGTCAGAGACAAGGCCACAACACCAAGGGGACATTCTCCTTCTCTCTACAGTTGTCTAGGGTGGTGAAGTGGTTAAAGGTCCCTTCTATGTGGTGTAAAGAAGGGCAATGAAGGGACCAATGGAGACATACTGAGTGGAGAAAAAGAACACCTTGCATTGTTCCATCAGGTTGCTAGTTAGGGCCTGATCCCCAATGCATACTTTGGATTACCACCCAAAATCCAAAGGAGGGTTAGGAGTCCTAGACCTGCCGAAGAAGATCCAGATTGTGACAGCTGCAGAGGACACTTGGTGGGCAACATTTGTGACACCAGGGTATTGTGGTTGGCACTACATGCGCATTTCAACTCTGCAAAAACTTATTTCAAAGAATTTCATGGCTCCTATAAAAGTATTTGGTTTATACATTTCAAGATGTATATTTAATGATGCATTTTTCTTTTTCTTTGCCATTTTAGAACACAAATGCCCGTCAAGGTGTCTTACAAACATCTTAATTAAAAGGGATTTGATGAAAGATTCGTTAGGTTTTGAAAATATAGTATCCAAATTAACTCTGGCACTATTCTTCTTACTTTTCAAAACCTGTTTGAAAGTTGCTGAATAAGGCTGCCTGTCCAAGAGCAGGAGCCGGCAGACGGATCTCCGCTGGTCAGCCAGTCTGACAGATAGGCTGACCAAGGAGAATCGCAGCATGCTGCAATTTGCCGGCCGCGAGGGATGAATCGCAATGATTCTCCACTTGTGGACAGGGGTGCAAGTGCTCTCCATAGCAATGCTATGGAGAGCTTTCACTGCGTTCCCCGCGGCCGGACTATCGTTATGAAAACCCATCTGTGGACAGGCAGCCTTAGGGATAGAATTAGTCGGGATAGAATTAGTCGGCGCGGACACTTTTGCGTCACAATGTTATCCTTATAGGGCTGGAATTCTGCACCTATTAAAATCTGCACGTTTACTTCAACAAAGCAAGCAAAAAAGCCTTCTGCGGAATTAAGGATGTTTTGCAGAATGGTTGTTGCCGATTTCTAACATACAGGAGATGTAATTCAGACATTAAGGTCTGTGGAAACAAATGCAATAAATTCTGCAAAACGCAATCTGCAGTTAAAAATGCAACAAAATCAGCCTTAATTGACAAAATCTGCATCTTGCATACTATTTTGTCTTGTGTGAAAGGTCCTTGCAGTAAGCCATAACTGCTGCAGAACATTTACAGTCCGGTTATTGGCATTTATTCCCCAGGTGCGCCATCTAGTGTTGGTCTGCGAGTTTGCAACGTATTAAGACTCACTAAAAAAAAAAAAAAAAGCAACAAGGACATATGACACACAGGACATCATTGAAAGTGACTTGCGCAGTTTAATAGCGGAGAGTAAAAATAAGACTGAGAAGACACCAGTTCTTAATCATATTGCTGGGAGAACGCAGAGCCTTGTGCGTAGCAGCGACTAGGAAGATCCATTGAAGTTGTATTCCTGTAGCACCGTCCATGCGTGTAAACTACAGAGCGGACAGTACACATGAGAAAAAGCCTGCACCACCATCATAGACTACTAATCTACAGTCAGACGGCATCTCTAAATCCTCCAAGACACAGGTGTCAAACACAAGGCCCGCGGGCCGAATCAGGCCCGCTGCCTCCTTTTCTGTGGCCTGCCGGCTGTGCAGTAAGTTCCCTCACCTCCGTGCTGCTGTCAGTAGGCGATCTTCTCTTGACTTGTTCTGTCTAGTGCAGACAGTAATAGAGAAGTGCCGATAGCAGACTGACAACAGCTGCGGAGGATGGAAGAAGAGTGCAGAGAATATGATCTCTGCAGCAAGGAGAGCGACGCCGAGGAGGAGCAGCTACAGGGTGGGATCCCTGTGTTTGTGTGTATGCGCACAGTGGTGCGCGTCTGTGCGTGTGTATGCGCGTGTGTATGCGCACAGTGGTGCGCGTCTGTGCGTGTGTATGCGCACAGTGGTGCGCGTCTGTGCGTGTGTATGCGCACAGTGGTGCGCGTCTGTGCGTGTGTATGCGCACAGTGGTGCGCGTCTGTGCGTGTGTATGCGCACAGTGGTGCGCGTCTGTGCGTGTGTATGCGCACAGTGGTGCGCGTCTGTGCGTGTGTATGCGCACAGTGGTGCGCGTCTGTGCGTGTGTATGCGCACAGTGGTGCGCGTCTGTGCGTGTGTTTGCGCAGAGTGGTGCGCTTCTGTGCGTGTGTTTGCGCAGAGTGGTGCGCTTCTGTGCGTGTGTTTGCGCAGAGTGGTGCGCTTCTGTGCGTGTGTTTGCGCAGAGTGGTGCGCTTCTGTGCGTGTGTTTGCGCAGAGTGGTGCGCTTCTGTGCGTGTGTTTGCGCAGAGTGGTGCGCTTCTGTGCGTGTGTTTGCGCAGAGTGGTGCGCTTCTGTGCGTGTGTTTGCGCAGAGTGGTGCGCTTCTGTGCGTGTGTTTGCGCAGAGTGGTGCGCTTCTGTGCGTGTGTTTGCGCAGAGTGGTGCGCTTCTGTGCGTGTGTTTGCGCAGAGTGGTGCGCTTCTGTGCGTGTGTTTGCGCAGAGTGGTGCGCTTCTGTGCGTGTGTTTGCGCAGAGTGGTGCGCTTCTGTGCGTGTGTTTGCGCAGAGTGGTGCGCTTCTGTGCGTGTGTTTGCGCAGAGTGGTGCGCTTCTGTGCGTGTGTTTGCGCAGAGTGGTGCGCGTCTGTTTGCGCAGAGTGGTGCACGTCTGTGCGTGTGTTTGCGCAGAATGGTGCACGTCTGTATGTGTGTTTGCGCAGACGCGCAGAATGGTGTGTGTCTGTGCGCGCAGAATGGTGCGCGTCTGTGCGTGTGTATGCGCAGAGTGGTGCGCGTCTGTATGCGCAGAGTGGTGCGCTTCTGTGCGCGTGTATGCGCAGAGTGGTGCGCTTCTGTGCGCAGAGTGGTGCGCTTCTGTGCGTGTGTTTGCGCAGAGTGGTGCGCGTCTCTTTGCGCAGAATGGTGCACGTCTGTACGTGTGTTTGCGCAGACGCGCAGAATAGTGCGTGTCTGTATGCGCAGAGTGGTGCGCTTCTGTGCGCGTGTATGCGCAGAGTGGTGCGCTTCTGTGCGTGTGTATGCGCAGAGTGGTGCGCTTCTGTGCGTGTGTTTGCGCAGAGTGGTGCGCGTCTCTGCGCAGAATGGTGCACGTCTGTACGTGTGTTTGCGCAGACGCGCAGAATGGTGCGCGTCTGTATGCGCAGAATCGTGTGTGTTTGTATGCGCAGAATGGTGTGCGTCTGTGTATGTATGCGCAGAATGGTGTGCGTCTGTGTATGTATGCGCAGAATGATGTGCGTCTGTGTATGTATGCGCAGAATGATGTGCGTCTGTGCGTGTGTATGTGCAGACGCACAGAATGGTGCGTGTCTGTGCGCGCAGAATGGTGCGCGTCTGTATGCGCAGAATCGTGTGTGTTTGTATGCGCAGAATGGTGTGCGTCTGTGTATGTATGCGCAGAATGATGTGCGTCTGTGCGTGTGTATGTGCAGAACGGTGTGCGTCACTGGCCACTATGGGTGACCTTATTACCAATCAGGCCACTGTGGGGTTCACTTTTACTTTACTGTCTTACAATTAGAATCGGCCCTTTGAAGGCAACCATAAGGCTGATGTGGCCCTCGGTGAAAATGAGTTTGCTCTAAGATAATCTTATAATACACTGAAATAAAAGAGGCCCCTTGTCCAGCATGTTGGAGGATTATAAAACGAAGGATGAAGAGACTGCTGGAGGTAGAGGAGCCCCAAGGGAAAACACATAAATAAAATCCAAGAGGTCAATGATTGTGATGCTTTGGAATGGACAAGTCTTAGTGATGCCTTCTTATGTGTCACACAAGGTAGGTCCACTCATTGGGTGTGCGGCCATACTGAAAAAAAAGACAAAGAACATTGTGATGTGACTGCGCAAAAATATTATCACACTAAGAAAACTATTCATTACGGGACCTAAAAGGCAACTAATTAGCTACTCATAATTGGACATCTGCCTAATAAGAGAGCAAAACCAGTGTCATATCACCGCAGTGTCATGGAGTGCGGAGCGGTGTTACAATAGAGTTGGTGGTGTGCACTCATAAGGGGCAACTGCAATTCCTGTCCTAGTTGTCAGACAGTATCTAAGACCCAAGACTAAGTCACAGACTTCTTAGGGTGCCTTCACCCTGGTGAGGAAATTGTGCCATTTTCCTGCATGGCGCCGCAGTGCGATGCTATGTAGGGGGGGGGGGGGAAATTACAGTATGTTCTATTTTTCTGCGATAATTGCCCATTGTTCTCAATGGGGACAGTGGCAGCAAAGCCAGCCCCATTAAAAGCAATGGGAGAACTCTGCTGTGGGTGTGGGTGTGAAAGCCACGTCAGGGGATTCTCTTAATCCCCGCAGTGATGCAAGGCCGTTTCACATGAAAATGCCTCGCATCCACAGGTTTTACATGGTTGGGGAGGGAGATAGTGAAGGAGCCCTAGGTTTAAGATTTTTTAGCACAATGCACTTATGGATGGAGCCATGATACTTGTGACTTCGGACACACATTAATTAAAGCCAAGTGTAGATCTTAAAAACACAGAAACATGTTTAGCAAGAAATATTCTTACCTCTTTTGTAGCCATTTCTTATTTTTGCTTGGGAAAAAAATGGCTGCAAAATACTAATTTAGGCGCATGAGGTCCAACTCACATGCTACATAAGTGCCCCCCAGGGCAATGAGGAAGGGTTCCAAGTGATCCATATGATTGAGGAGCTACATCTGGGATGGGAGGAGTTTTTCTGCAGTACTAGATAATTCATTACATTTTCCAAAATCTGCAGCCTCCACATGGATTTTACTGCGGAATTGACACTGGCTTAACCCTTTGCAATCCAATTTTGGATTCAAGGTTTCCTTGGGGGCTTTCTCTTTCTACCATTATACAATGGCACCATCTGCTGACTAGAGCCAGTACAGTGGTAATGGGACATGCTGGAGAGGCCCCCCCAACAACAAAGCGGACAGTAATCTACAGTAAGAATACCCTGCTGGATGTCTTCTAACATTGAAGCTGTACAGCCTTCAATCAGAATGTCTTTAGACGTCAGACAGTGGATTGGAAAGGGTTAAATTCTGTCCGAAATTTTGCTTCAAAATCCACTTAGAGATGTTGGTTATGGAGTGGAATTCCACAGCAACAGATTAAACCGCGTCTCGTGGTGCGTACTGTGGAAATATTCCACCTGCGTGAAATCAGCCTACAGGGAATGCAGGGAACATCCGCACTGTGTATTCTTTACTAATATTCCAAAATGGAACAGATTCAAAAATGTCAGATTTCCTTTTATTTCCACTGTAAAGTCAACCAAGTCTAGGTTTGCTGTCCTACTGTTACATTTATCAGCTACATGAAGAATCTAGGTTGAACTAAATAAATAAAAAAAATGTGCTTTTTATGGCTTCTCTGTCAAATTTCATTTTGCAATGTGGTAACTATCTGCAGGTTATCACGTTTTTACTACCAAAAGATATCAAAATAGTCCGAAAAATGGGGTAATACTGCCATCTAGTGTTCACAGCAGAACGGTCTCAACCTTCCACAGACTTAAAAATGTGGGCAGAAGGAAAATGCATAAATGACAGACAATGGATAGGATTAAAAAGGAGAGGGCAAGAGGTGGATTAGAGCAAGAGAGCCGAGCGTTACCAATTTACTAGGTGCCTTTAATAGCAAAAGGCCAAGATGACCCTGTGTAGAGGGCTGCAAATCAATACCGAGTAGCAGACATTTAAGGTGGTATTACTGCACTACATGACATCTGAAGAGTCCGCCCTTTGTTAAAGTCTTGAAAATGGAACTTCTCATGGTATATTTAATTTGTGCGCTGTAAATACTAAACTATTATTTTAAAAAAAGTAGAAAAAGTAGCCCAGTGTAGACAAGCATCTAATAAACAGGAGGTGGCAGGTTCCAGTGTGATTCTAGTTAGCAGTTTACAAAGTCATATGGGAGGAACTCAATATTTTGAAGAAATCTGCATAACAAGCATACCTGAATGTCTGTAAGCTCTTTCAAGAAGCGCTTTGCTATGTCAGGTCCATTCTCCATAGTAGGTATGAGGTAATTCTGAAAAATGACAGTTATATAGCAATCAACCAAAAATGGTCTTGTATAATAAAATGTGTAATACAGCTTCCCATATTGCTTTTCACGCAGAAGGTGAAAGGGGTACCCCCAGCCAAACATGGCCGAGATAAGAATACAGCCCCTGTGCTGCGGCCGCTGGTGGTCGGGAGTACAGCAACAGCTGATCTGGCAGTTTTTATGCACTTTCTATAATTCTCATACAAATAAATGGGAATTATAGAAGTAGAGTATCTGCAGTGCTATGCCGTTTCAGTAACTCCCATTCACTTCTATGGGCGTTATGGGAACAGTGTAGAATAGCCTGTACGGCTATTTCCATGCCCCCAACCACTGCATACAGGTGGGACGATTGTCTGGGAGAATCTTTCTGGTGATGCATGTAGGTCCCAGAAGTGGGATCCACATCTATTGGAAATGTATGGCATATGCTGTAGATATACCATACATGTCTGGAGATGGGAATACCCCTTTAAGTATGAGGAATTTTTACTAGCCCTCTTACAGTAAGGACTGAGGTCACTCATACTCAATGTGTGTTGCAAGGAGCGATAGAAACATTTTTTGAGGATGCAAATTATATATATATATATATATATATATATATATATAGCCCCTATATAGCGCTAACTACACTAGTTTTTGGTAAAAACTACACCAAAAAGCGTCACAAGTGACATGCTATCATTTTACTTTAAAATTTGCAACTTTTTTCTTAGCTCTCCCCAAAATTGAAAAGTGACAAAAAAAATGTGGGCATAGTCTCTAAGGACTTGCAGGGCTTGAAAGAATGCTGGCTTGCAAGAATGCTGCCTTCCAGTAAGTGGCGCTGCAGAGCTATTGTTCCATCTTCCTTATTTGCATATTTCCCAGAGGAGCATGGATGACTTATAAGTCTCCTCACTCACCTTCTAGGTGCTCTCCTTAAGGAGAAATTATACCCCTCCCGACTCCTGACGTCCCAAGCCTCTCACAAGCTAAGCCAGAAACCTACTGCACAAGGATGAGGGGCAAAACCCCCAAAACAGCTGTGTCTGGATTTTGGCTTACTTTTCAATTCCCAATCATTGTTATAAGGCTTGTATTAAAAAAAGTCTAACACCGACTTGCAGGAATGCTGCCTTCCAATAGGTGGCACTGCAGAGGTATTATTCAGTGTTCATTTTGCATACGCAAATAAGGAAGATGGAAGATCTCTGAACTAGAAGAGTTCTGCACAGAAGAGTCAGAAAAGATGCTGAAAGAATATACCTTTCTGTCAAACATACACAGAGACCCCCATTTGTATTTCCTAAGTCCCATTTTCTCTTTATTGACACAGTACTCACTTCTTTATTGTAAAAGATCCGATTAACAGGACAAACCACGCAGGCTGTTCCTGCTCCGAAGATCTCCTTTACTCTGTTCTCTTGCAGCCCTTTCACCACATCCGCCATGGTAAACGGACGCTCGGAAACCTTAAATTCACCCTGCAGGAGACAACACGGGATACTGACAGAAGTTAGCGCGTGCCATGCACAGTGACAAGACGATTAATTATTAACCCCTTCATGACATGGCCTATTTTGGCGTTGAGGACCAAGCGATTTTTTGGTATTTTTCCATCTCCATTTTTCAAAAGCCATAACTTTTTTATTTTTCCGTGGACGCGGCCGTATAAGGGCTTGTTTTTTGCGTGGCGAACTGTAGTTTTTATCGATGCCAATTTTGGGTACATAGACTATATTGTAAAATTATTTTTTTTTTTTTAATGATAGCAGAGAGAGAAAATGCATCAATTCTGCCATAGATTTTTTTATTTTTTTTTTACACCGTTAATCATGCAGCATAAATGAGACTTTCCATTTTTTCTGCAGACCGGTACGGTTACAACGATACCAAAATTCTAACATTTTTTTTAGGTTTTCCCACTTTTCTGCAATAAAAACCCTTTTTTTTGGAAATCTTTTTTCTATTCTAAATTGCTGCATTCAAAGTCCCGTAACTTTTTTATTTTTTGATGTACAGAGCTCTATGAGGGCTTATTTTTTGCGAGACGAGCTGTAGATTTTATTGGTACCATTTTGGCGTACATACGACTTTTTTGATCACTTTTATTGCGTTTTTAGTGAGGCAAAATGCTAAAAATGAGCATTTTGCCTCAGTTTTTTAGCTTTTTTTTAGCGTTTTTTTCGGTGCACAGTCAAAAGCATGTGCAACTTATTGTACGCATCGTTACGGACGCGACAATACCAAATATGTGGGGTTTTATTTTTTTTTTACCTTTTTTTATGCTAATCTGAGAAAAAGCATAAAAAATGGTTTTTTTACTCTTTTTTTTACATTTTTTTTAATTCATTTTTTAAATCTTTCTTTTTTTTACACTGTTTGTGTCCCTCTGAGGGACTTTAATCACTGCCCTGATGATCGCTGTCATAAGGCATGGCAGAGCTACTGCTCTCCCATGCCTTATCGCTCATACAGCGATCTCAGGCATAGGCAATACAGGACGCCAGTGTCTGGCGTCCTGTTGCCATGGTGACAGGCCGGGCTCTCGCGATGACATCGCGAGTTCCGGCCGGAGACACAGAGGGAGCCGCGCTCCCGCTGTGAACTCTTTCCCTGCCGCGATCTACTTAGATCGCGGCAGGGAAGGGGTTAAAAGTGGCGGGCGCATCTCTGATGTCCCCCCGCTGTTGCAGCGAGACGCCGGCTGTGACTGACAGCCGGCTCCCGCTGCGGGATAGCGCTGGATCACATGTGATCCCGCGCTATCTCCAGGACGTAAGTTTACGCCCTATTGCGGGAAGTACCCCGCTCCCAGGACGTAAACTTACGCCCTGCAGCGGGAATGGGTTAAAGGGGGCTTCCCCCACTGTAGACATTTATGGCATATTGATGTTATAAACTACTAATGTCTGCCCTCCGTGACCCACACCCGTCCCAAGCACAGGGGAGCAAGATCACTTTGCGGTTTCTCTCATACATCACTCTCCATCAGAGGGAATAATTCAAGCTGCCAGATATTTTTTCTAACATTCCAGTACGGCCATGTATATTCTGATCGATGAGAAGGTGTAGTGAACACCAAGTAGTATTTGGGTGCTTTACCAAACACAGCAGCCCTTTTTGTTCTTCGCAGCAATGGGGCCCCCAGCAGACAGGACCACTCACTAGTGAAGCACTGACATTTTCCTTCAAACCGTACATTTTCCCTCTGTATCTTATGATTTTAAGTCATTTTCTCAACATTCCAATAAATTCATAAAATCTGAAAAAAATGACCTGTAGATCTGAAACCCACCCACTGCCGTGCCAGTTCCAGCAAGCTGTCTCTCGTCACTCCGGGGAGGATTAAACTGCCGAGTGGTGGAGTCACAAGTTCTGTCTCTGCAAACAGACAAAAACACATTAGAACTAGAAATAGAGCAATTGAAATTCAAAGATTGCCTTCTTCCAAAAATAGTGTCACACCTGCCCCTGCAATATTGTAGTTCAGCTCCACTCATGCAAGAAATGAGCTGCAATACCACACCCACCCATGGACAGTTGCCCCTTGGCACTCCTGCAGACGTCTGGGTCAGATCGCGCTGCAAGAATTCCCGCAGCGGGATGCGAGCCGTACCCCTGCAGTGACCACCGTGGCTCACCTGCTCTGCCGGCTCCTCCGCTCTGCTATGTGCTGGCTGCCGCCCAGCAGAGCTGAGCTGGTGCGTCACCAGTGACATATCTGTGAGAGCCGCTGTGAGGCTCGCACAGAAGAAGGACATGCCGCGATTTGCTTACCGCACAAGTTTTCACGCGGTTAAATCGCAACTATTTGCATAGGATTGCATTATCTAATGCAATCCTATGGCAGCGGGCACAGGCGGAAATTCGGTGGGAAATCCCGCCGTGGAATTTCCGCCTGTGTGCAGAAGGCCTTTCTAAAAAAGGAAACCAGCCATGTTTACTATACCTAAAAAACTGACAAAACAAAAAAAACTATGTATTTATCGGAAACCAACAAAGATCCTTGCAATTAAGCAGGAACAGGTCAGTTCCTCAGCTGTCAGACACAGCAAAGACCCGGAGGAGAAGGGAGAAGTGGTCTGCCTTCTTTCCAGGCTATACAGTAGTGCTACATACTAAAGAAAGAAAGGGGAAGTGTTCATGCCACTATTCAGCTGGGTGATCACCGAGTGCTGCTTGTCACAGCAGAGCTACAGGGTCCTACCAGACTCCTATCAGTTCTATTAAGGACTACTCCTCTCACTACAGGGGGGATATTTTCCCCTGTAACTTAGGCTCCTATGAATGCCCCAGCTACAGTAAAGTGTGAAGAAAAAAAACAAAAAAACACGAATGACCCTCAAAAAAAAAGTTAGTAAAATAGATTACAGAATAAAATAAAAATTCAACCAGGGCAACTATATTTTAGCTTTTTTCCCCAAGCAGGTCACACAAACTTGACTTGCCTCCTTGCTCATTGATCCAGTACATGAAGAAGTTCATAGTTCCAACTTCAGTCACCTGGTGGTCCTCCCCGTACAGCCATAGTACTTGCTGACAGCCTTCCTTTGTTGCTTCGTTTTGCACATAAATGGTCGGCCCATAGTTTCTGCATTCAAGTAAATATTCAGGGACCAGAAATAAAGTTAGAATTTAATAAAAAGGAAACAAAAACTGATCACTAGTTGCAAAACCAATTCTATCTAAAGCAACTGAAGAGTCTCTACCGATACAAAAATCATCATCACTGGACACAGATCCAGCTGCCTTAGGAGAAAAATTAGCACTTTATGAAAAAATAAATGGATATCGTGTGAAAACGTAGAATTGCAGTGTTAACCGGATTTCTCTGCAGTCTGAAAAATTAATGCAACTTTTTAATTCCCCACAGAATACGAAAAAGGCATATTTATATTACACAGCACGTAAGTTAGCAAATTAGACATGCTTGAAACACACATTTTGCCTCTCCTATGCAGTCTATCTAATGCTCTCAAGGTCCACGTTGCCTCGTACTGTATCCAGTCTATACTCCCATTTGAGAATGTCCAAAATTGCACGTGACCCCGCCCCCCCCCCCCTCCTCCCATTTGCAGATGACCCATTCCAAGTATATTAACCACTGCAAATAAACTCCTACAAATGTAGATCATGCCAACGATGATTCTTATGTCTGCATAAAACGAACAAACAAAAAGTGAACAGTTATCGTTTGTCGCCCGGTCGTTTAGACTAAATGATCATTCACTTTCGCTTGTTTGAGTGATTATTTTGAACGATAATCGTTCCGTCCAAAAGCACCATCAGGGCTCCTGCACACTGGTGAGAGCTATATCAGGTCGCGTTTCATGGCCCAGTATCACCCTCGCAATCCTCCTGACTACCCCTGCGGGGCTGAAGGAATCTCCCATAGGATCTCCTCATATTTGGAGAGATAGGGGCGGGGCTAGAGGTGTACCCCAGGGCTTCCCCAAAAGCTGGGGTGAGAGGGTTCTCAGTGTTTCCTCTCTAGCCAAGAAGATCCATCTAGCCCCGCCCTCTATGTTGGCTATGGGGAATCACTAAGAGAACCCCCTCTAGCCCCAACGCTCTCTCCCCAAATATGGGGAGATCTCTAGGAGATCCCCTGTAGCTCCGCCCCCTCTCTCTCTCTCCTCGCTATGGGGGATTCCTTCGCGATCTTCACCTGTTGATTTCAATGGGCATGGCGCTGCTGCCCGCCAACCCCATTGACAGCAATGGGCAATATCGCTAAAAGAAAGAACATGCTGCGATTTGTTTCCTGCATCGCGGTGCCATGCAGGAAAACATTACTAATGTGAATGAACCAATTCAAAAGAATGGGGTTTATATCTGTGCGAGATGTGTGTGTCTCGCGATGCACAAATCCCGCACGGCTTTCTTACCAGTGTGAAGGAGCCCTTACAAAGACAGGTAGAGTGTCATCTGCCAATTAGATTAGATGCGCATGTACACATTCACATTTCTGGCATGTGATATGGGAATGCCCAGTTATTCAAGATTTCTGGAAGGAGGTCACGGATTTCCTTCATAGATTCTAAACACCCCCTAACTCATAGTTCTTTTATTTGTTTTTTGGGATCTTTGATTTTTTGGGATCCACCTAAGGATATATTGTGATGGGAATCGCTGGATGGGTCACTGATACCCGTCCTAATCCAAGAGGAAAAAGTTGGTTAACTTCAGAATTCTTTTTAACAACATTGTTTATTACATTTTCCTGCTTACCCCCCACTCTGTATTCCGCACGCTCACTCTTTTCACTTATGTCAGTTTTTCCTAGATAACCTCCCTACTGGTTACATCTTGGAGTGAAACCAGTGGCCTCCCAGTTACACACCAATAATGTACAATTTAGCCATGCCAACTATATGTTAAATCTTCCTCTGCTGTTAAGTGTTGGAGTGTCCAACACTTTCGCTCCATGCTCACACTCTACTTTTGAATCCGCTATGCTTCATTTATACAGGAAGATTATCGTGCAAAATTCGTTCAAACGATCGAAAATGCGAGATAATCGCGAATCTAAATGCAAAACCATTGTGAACTATTAGTTAACTTTTTGTTTGACGCTCAGTTTCAGCCTGCGTAGAAAAAACATTTAAAATAATCGCCGCTTCGCTCACTTCTCGTTCCGTCTAAGCACTGCCGCTCAGTTTTTCACATAAATGTGAAGCACTGAACAAGAAGTGAGCAATTTTCAGTGATGATCTGCCTGTCTAAACGTTTTGCGCGGTCACGAACAACTAGCGGTGACGTCACCCACTTGTGCAGAACGTTTAGCTGACAGTCATCCTGTGTAAACGGGGCATAACTGTCTGACATGGGAAATCTGATAATTCTGTGCTTCTGTTACAATCAAACAAGTTGGAAAAAAAAAAACAGCAAGTAAGTGTAGCAGAAGCGGTTACTTACCCGCCCAGTTTATAGTTTCCAACTCCCCCGTCCCAGGCTCGCACATATTTTGGATCTGCTAGAAGTGAAACTGGAGAAAACCCTCCTGTTGGAAAATAAGGTCCTACAGGTCCGAGGATGATATATAGTAATGCATGGTTGGACTTTGTGACTCCAAGAGACGGCTGTAGGAAGAGAATAGATTCAAGGAGGCAAATTCATTGAACCTGGCTATATGAATGCCTAGGTCATTACTCCTAATAACTACATAGGGGACAAAAGGATAGGAACAAGTTTGAGTTTTATCAGAGGCGTAACTTGAAGCTCCTGGGCCCCAATGCAAAACTTGTAACAGGACCCCCAACTATAATGCTTTACTCATAGTACTGGGTTCCCTATATGGAGTAGAGAGGCTTTATGGGCCCCCTACGGCTCCTGGGCCCAGGTGCAACCGCATCCCCTGTAGTTACGCCCCTGAGTTTTATACCATCTCCATATCTATATACACACACATACAGATATCATAATTTGGTCACATTCATAGAATCTACTTTTTGAACTAAATGGACTACCAACTCTGAGCCTCACCCCAATGACTCGAGATTGCTCTTACCCGACACACGATGTGCTGCTATAATTTGACGAGAGGTGCCATCCTTTACAAAGTGCAGCAAAATTCTTACAAGTGAATTTTTGGACAACTAACAAGGTTATAAAATAGAATAAAAGTAAAAACAAAAAACCTACCTCTGTGCCAATAAAGGTGGGTCGAATATAGAGACTAGCAGAAGTAGACTTCGGAACCCAGTCTCTGTCAATATCAATAAGTCTTCTCAGGCACTCTAACAGTTCCGGCTTGTCAAAGGACTGAAAATAAAACAAGCCACAATGACTATTAGCAGTGGGAGGTCATTTTCTGAAATTCTTGGAAGCATGAAAATGCCAGAACTGCTTTCAACGGGACAACACAAGGCCGCATGAGTGACGGCCTTTACTACACAATGCAGGAATATTCACACCTGAGTAGGGTGGTTTCACACCCACACTAGGGGATACGCTCTCCTCTCCATTTGGGAGCAGGAATCTCTGCGGCCGAACAGTTCAGTCTCTGGATGGAACTGATCAACACCGGGCGGACTCCACTGACTAAAATAAGGTCCATCTGCTTTCAGACAGAAGAAAGAGTGCGGCAGGCAGCGCCTCTTCCTTCGGTACTTTGAGCTGGGTCTGTGTCAGAACCTCTAACACAGATGTGAAGCCGGCCTAAGATTTGCTTTTTTTTAATGAAGTAGCAGACAGCGCCAAAGTAGTCTTCAAATGTTATGTAAAGAAAGGTTACGTTTGAGTGAATTTCATTTTTACCTTTTTAAAACATGACTTTTTTCCTTTTTTAAATTATTATTGTTTGATAGACTATAATGTAATATGTATTTTAGTACCCACATCTATATGTCAGAACTAATATTCCACAGGCAATTACTACAATGTAACTGCAGTAAATATACCGCACAGTCCTGGTGTCAATAGAATGGGCCATGTACCTATATTAGTATGAGCTCTGATCGCACACTAGGGATTGCCCGTGACCTGGTCAAAGGGTGCTCCCCCCTCAAGACTCTACCTTTGTAAGCCACAAAGGGGTTAAAAGAGTGGAGGTTAGAGCTTTCTATGATTTCCGGCACCAGAAGCACAATACACAGTCATAGCTCTGCTCTGATTGCATGGGTACAGTAGCTATACAATCAGCCAAATATACACTGTAGCTACAGCCTGCATACTATACTTTGTGCAGGACAGACTAAGCCATTGTATAGCCATCCAGAGAGTATGCATCTATATAGGACCGAACGGTGCATGCTATCAATTCATTTGCTTGTCATAAACAGTAGTTTTCTAGCAATAGCACCATGTACAATAGGGAGCAGAGGAAATACACAAAAAAGGTTCATTTTACAGATGTTAAATCTACAGGGTGGGCCATGCAAACATAGCCTGGCACCGCACTCTTATGAAAGCTGTATAAAAGAATACCCTGTCTTTCTTGCCATCAGCAACCAATCACAGCACCGTTGTCATTTTCTTATACTGCTCAGGTACAATGAAGGTTGCGCTGTGATTGGTTGCTATGGGCTCCGTCTAGCTAGTGGGAAACTTAGCATTAAATATCAAGTTGTGACCCCTTTACTTTTCCTATTTAGAACCTAAAGAATTCTCCTGCTAAATGTCATGTTTGTACAACACCGGGAAGTTAGAGAACTAGTGGCAAGTCAGTCAGTGATTGAGGGCTTTCACCTTTATTTTCTATATATTTGTCAGTGTCTGTTTGTTTGTTGGAGCATTGCGCACAAACTGCACGACTGATTGACATCAAATTTTACATCAAATTTTACACACAGTATAATCTTGGCCCGGAGAACGTTATAGGTTTAAAAAAAAACAAAAACCTGAAATGTTGTTGTCTCAGCAATCTTCTTTGCATAATTTTGCCTTTGCTTGAATTTTAATATAGCAACCCCCAATTTCCTTTCACCAATGGATTCTATGGACTCGGTTTAGTATTCCTGGTTATTTCCAACAAGTAATTCCCACTAGAAAAGTCAGACTGAGCGCTGACAATTTGTGTTTCAGGACTGATTTTTAGCCCCGATCTAACCCTGGTGGAGCCACCAATCATTTGCCTATTTTGTCCTTCCTAATTCCGCCTTGAATGTCCGTATGGATAATGAGCTGTCCCCAGACAGGAACACATGGAGCAAATTTATGAACACCAGCCCTCATTTATCAAAACCGTCTAACAATAAATCAACAAACTGTAGAAAAAAAAATTTTTGAACTTGGTGCCCATAACAACCAATCACAGAGCAGCTTTCATTTTACCTCAGTGTTAAGAGGATTAAATACTGTTGCCCATAGCAACCAATCACAGAGCAGCTTTCTTTTTCCCACAGCACTGAGGATTGATAACTATTGCCCATAGCAACCAATCACAGTACAGCTTTTATTTTACCTGACCAGTATGAGCAATAGCAGCCAATCACAGCGCCGGTTTCATTTTATCTCAGCAGTATAAGGAATAAAAGCTGAGCTGTAACAACCAATCACGGCGCAGCAATCATTTTACCTCAGCAGTATAAGAAATGAAAGCTGAGCTGTGATTGGTTGCTATGGGCAACACAAATTAGTGGGAAAGTCAGTGAGTTTTTGATTTTTAATCATGCCAGTATTTGTCGCCTGGTGCTGAAGAATGCTCATGCAAAATTTTACTCAAATTGGACCAGAACTGTGGATTTGTATCCGACACAAACACAGGATTTTCCTCCTTCTGTCCTTTGCATTGTATCTACACTATAAAAATGGTTCCATTTGCAGTAAATCCACATGGAACTCGTGGATATGACTACAGGGTTATTTTTCCATGTCTGACCCTCAACTATAAAAGAAAAAAAAGCAATTCCCTTTAAAAACTTACAGGTAGACAAACTCGCAGTGCCGTCCGATGCATTCTCTCCATGTTCATCATCGGTCGGAAGAGACGGATCTGATTGTCCTCCCCTCTGTAAGCTTTCATTCCTTCAAAGAGCTACAAAAAGACGGGGAAATTAAGCGATACGTTTACACAGACAGAAGGTATCGGATTAGCAGACACTGCAAAGTACATGTTTGTAGGCAAAAACTGAAAAGCCAGACCTGCTCCAATTACTTGGAACACCGTGTAAGAGGTGCGCCAGCATCACTCCTGAGCCGTGGGCGCAATTTTATCAACGCCCGCTGATGCATCTGCTGCAGGCTCAAAACAAATGCCGGGTCTAACCTAACTAGAAAAGTGAAGGAAAATGATAATATATGTTGGGACTCTGAATCTCCAAACACTTATCCAACACCTTCGAGTGTAAAAAAAAAAAAAACCCAACCTCAAACTTTTCTAGTTTTTTTTAATTAAAAACCTACTTTCTGGTACTGAACAAAGATGGTCACACTGCTTCTCCAAATACCTCGTATACACTATGCATTAGTATAAGACACTACATGCTGCTCTGACTAGCCAGTGCTGCTCACATGGACAGCACCAGCCAATCAAAACAGGGAGTAGTCTCTTATGCGAATGACACAGTGCAACCATCTTTGCCTGTCCAGAACCGGAGGGCCACTTTAATGCCATGATGTCTGACCTTCTAACATCTTACCTCAACTGAGTAGTGCAGTGCAGAAGTAGCAGGGTGAAGGGAAAGGTTTTGGAAGGGCTTAATGTGAGGCTTTCCCCAGCCTTTCTCATTGCTCCATTCTATGGTCAGCATATGATCTGTGAAGGTTTTCCCAAACACCAAGTCTGACACCGCCGGCTTCTTCTTAGGATGTTTGCTTAATTCTACTTGCAGGTCTGAGGACTGGATGGAAGAAGAAACAAGGAGACCATCAAACTGCAAGCACATGTAATGCATTCATTAGACCATAGAAAGAAAGAAGTTACAAAGGTAACCGTACCGACTCCATACACACTTTCCTTATTCAAGCTGCCAAGTCGGCCATCTATGTCCTTCTAGCGTTCCTCACCTTAAATGTTGTGCTTGCTGCTCTCCATGAGATAATAGGCCAACAGCGCTGAGCTGATATTAGTTGCTTACCAAAAACCTAAGGAATGAGAGCAAAATCAAAATGCAAGTATAAGTGTTACTTAGTATTATAAGATACAGAAGGCTGTGTTCAGAGGTAAAGCCTCGGCAAAAGCTACAAAGTGTGTCATGTGGATCCTGCTATGCAAACAGTGTTTGTAAAAAGATCAGCGAGCATCCAGCCAACTACTGCAATCCTATTAAAGAACACTTTAGTCAGCCGCTCACTAGCTTGCAGTGGGTGGTAACAGGGAATAATAGACTGTCTGATCCATATAGAAAATGCATCCAACAGACTTTAGGTTTAACATTCCTAAGATCCAGTAATGAGTGTAGTTAATAAAAGTGTCACACAAGGAGAAAACTAACTTTGATCACCATAAGCCAGGATATCAGACATCATGTGTTCTTTCCCATGTTGTAATAGTCTACTAATAGAAAATGAACCAACTAGGTGATGGTGTCTTGGTAACCACACTTCTATTACATGGATGAAGGTAGTGGGACCGCGCCCAGACCAAGTAAAGACCCATTTAGACACAAGGATTAACACTCAAAAGCCGTCTATTGAGCGACAATCGTGTTTAAATGTGCCCATCTTTCATTGTTCGGCCAAACGGCGGTTTTCAGTTCTGCTGATAAGTAGGACCGCACGCTGTGTCTGCTGTCCATGGTGCTGAATTCTCCTAGGGGAGCCTGTGGCTGAACAATGCAGCTAATTACAGAGCTCAGACCTTCTGCTGAGTTCTGTAACAGCTCCCAGCAGCTCATTTGTATGCAAATGGAGCTAATAGAGTTCTAATAGCAATTAGTCCCTATTCGTACTTTATGCAAAACGATCACTGATCTTTTAATCTTTTGAAGGATATCTGTGTGTGTAAAAGGGCCTTACGGTCCCTTTACACGGGATGACTGTCGGGCAAACGATGCCCAATACTCGTCCCTGTGTCTCCGCACTCCTGCATGGGAGCTAGCAGAGCTGGCTCGCACACAGAGCGGCCAGCAGGGGGGGCGGAGCAGTGCAGGAGATTTCTCTCCTCTCACTCCCCTGCCCCTCTCCATTAAGATTACACAGCGGCCCTTCACTACTGAACAGTGGCTGTTTAAGCTGAACGATGAGCAATGAGCTTCATCGCTCATCTTTCATGCTGCATAAAGGTGATCGATGAAGTTAATCGCTCATCGTGCAGTTTAAAAAGCCTCTGTTCAGTAGTGAACGGCCGCTGTGTTATGTGAATGGAGAGGGGCAGGGGAGTGAGAGGAGAGAAATCACCTGCATTGCCCCGCCCCCCCTGCTAGCTGCTCCATGAACCAGCCAGCTCCACTAGCTCCCGTGCAGGAGATACAGGGATGAGTGTCGGGCATCGTTTGCTTGACAGTCATCCCGTGTAAAGGGACCTTTAAGCCACTGTATGATGTAGTACTGTATTATTATGCAGATATATTCCCTAGAAGGATTCCTAATTCCTTTCTGTACTATCATACAGAATTTTCCTTAAAACTCCAATTCTCTGCATTCACCTGCAGCCATACGGGAGTGCAGTATGGTTTCTCAGGGGCGTAACTATAGGGGATGCAGGGGATGTGGTTGCTCCCGGGCCCAGGAACCTTAGGGGGCCAATAAGGCCCATCTTCTCCATATAGTAAGCCTAGTAGGAATGAATACAAGGGGGGAAAAATTATTGTAAAAAAATCCTGCGCTCATTGGACAGCCATGTAATAGAGGTCCATAACAAAAAGTGTCATTTTCAGGCAAGCAACAGAGACTTACTTCAAAGGAGGGGGATATGATATACACAGAACCCCCTCCTGATAATGGTATTCCAAATCGTCAATCTGATAATATAGATGCGGTGCTCCAATAGGTGTATAGATTTAAAGGGGTTGTCCCGCGCCGAAACGGTTTTTTTTTTTTTTTACCCCCCCCCCCCCCCCCCCCCCGTTCGGCGCGAGACAACCCCGATGCAGGGGTTAAAAAAACAAACTTACCCGAATCCCGGCGGTCCGGCGTCTTCATACTCACCGCTGAAGATGGCCGCCGGGATCCTCTCTCTCTGTGGACCGCAGGGCTTCTGTGCGGTCCATTGCCGATTCCAGCCTCCTAATTGGCTGGAATCGGCACGTGACGGGGCGGAGCTACACGGAGCCGGCATTCTGCACGAGCGGCCCCATTGAAGACAGCAGAAGACCCGGACTGCGCAAGCACGGCTAATTTGGCCATTAGAGGCCGAAAATTAGTCGGCACCATGGAGACGAGGACGCCAGCAACGGAGCAGGTAAGTATAAAACTTTTTATAACTTCTGTATGGCTCATAATTAATGCACAATGTACATTACAAAGTGCATTATTATGGCCATACAGAAGTGTATAGACCCACTTGCTGCCGCGGGACAACCCCTTTAATGAATTCTTTATTTTTTACAGAATAGTTGGTTATGGTAACGGCAACGCGTTTCAGTGCATACCAGCACCTTTTTCAAGCCATGGCTGTTCTATGAGCGCAGGTTTTTGTTTTTTTAGAATTTTTTTTTTTTTAATCTTGTTTCAGGTGCCCGGGAGTTATCCTCTTCTAAGAGGTCCCCTGTAATCCGTGCAGCTCTCCTCTTCACTATCGGACGCCACCAGCATAGAAAACAGACAACCAATACTTATCTCCAGGACCACGGGTGAGGCACCTGGAGACCCACACTGGGTCCAGGTATCCACACCAGGTGAGTTCTGATCTCCAATATCCTGGGGCACTCTCTTATCGTGTTAAAGTTTAGTAGTATGAATAACGCATTATAGTTGGGGGCCCGGATTTTGCATTGGGGCCCAGAAGCTTCAAGTTACACCTCTGGATCTCGTGGTCCTATGCGTGTGTGTTGTATTATGACTCGGATGGGATACAAGGCCATAGAACAGTTATGTGTGTGGGCCAACTCTCACCAAGAGACAATTTGGGTTTGGAACCAGTAAGCAAATTTGATGTTATGAACAAGCAACGGCTCAACTTATTTACACCGCTTTTACATAAAGCACCACATTACAATAAACTCCAACTCACTGAAAACCTCACTAGACCCCTACTTAAAATGTGACGTGTATTCAAAGTTCAGCTAAAACTCCAATCCAAGATGTGCAGAGATCCAGGTCTATAACAAAGGCCCAGCATCTCACTTAATGCATCGTCAGAGAAGAACTTCCTACAAACGACACTCAGGGATGATTTCAACTCAGCATAGCCCAATTTAGGCTTATGCCCGGTACCTCGGTGTCAGGGGTAGCTGTAGGTAGTGATGCAAGCTTATGACAGTCCCTATTCTGCATCTGTTCTACCTTTACCTAAATGTAAACTTGTTACACTGAGGAAGAAAAAAAAAAGAATACACCTCCACTTTACCATTACTCTTCTAGTTAATCGTTCACATCAGAACTTTTTGATTCTATTTGTTTTCCTCCTTAGGCTAATTTCACTCAAGCGATATTGCGTGCTATTCCCTCGCGGATGTGAGGCGTTTTTGTGTCGAAACCACCCGCATCACTTCAGGTAAGCAGCCATCCTCCGGTCCAGCTTTCAGGATCGGCAAGTATTTGCCATTGTTTTCAATGGGAAACCTTGCATCGAATCAAATCGCATCGCACTCATGTGCACCTTGTACACCATGCCATGTTTTTTCCGGCCCCATTGAAAACAATGGGCGAGGCGTTCCGAGAGAAGACCCAAACATAGGACCTACTGTGATTTTGTTTCCTCTACCGCGATATGGGGGAAAAAACGCTCATGTATATGACCCCATTTAAAGAAATGCGGTTTATATTCGTGCATCTCGTGCAATTTTCTCAGGCCGTGCGTAAGCGGCCTTGTGAGGTCCTGGGCTGTTCAGGGTGGTGCAGGCCAGGGAACAACATACAATCTATAATACCTCTATAAACCCCACAATATCCCCATTTTTGCGGTACCTTGAATTTTAATCCTATTATACTGTAACAATATCCCCAAATAAACCCAAGCTCTAACGTGTGGTAGCGAAAAGTAGTGATAGGAAGGGCTGACTAGAGAGTAGGTCAGAGAGTCATTGAGGAGTGGGACTTTCTTTTCAGGACAACGCTGTATGTAGGTGAGGTAGAACAGGGACTGAGTTAGGCCTCCTGCACACGGGCGGATTGGCATTGCGAAATCCGGAGCGGGATTCCACCTCTGGATTCTGCAGCCTATCCAGCCCATAGCATGCTATGACAATACGCAATTACCTGCGGAAATAGATTGTGACTTCCCGCTCACGGGGGAGAAATCGCAGCATGCTGCGATTTTGTGCAGGCTACGCACAGCTGGCTTCCATTGAAGTCAACGGAAGCCGTCCATCTCGCAGCCGTTCTGCAATCATTGCAGAATGACACGACTGCCATGACCATTGCCACAGCAATGGCGCGGCATCCTCTGTACTGCGCATGTGTGCCGGATGGCACATCATCAGCAGAGGAGAAGACAGCGGAGAGGTACGCTGGGGTTACAGGCCGAGCACCGGGTCGAATCCCGCATGCGGGGTCTGATCCACCTGTGTGCCAGCGGCCTTATGTAACGCTACCCAAACATTGCAGAGCCAGTCATAAGCCTGATGAATGGAAACCACCCCTAACAGACCAGAAGTGATTGTCTGTTGATGTATTAAGTGAAGCGTCTAGTTGGCCATCTTCACTCATCTTTGATTTTTTTGTTGGGTTTTAGTAAAGTTTAATGATATTTACAGATACAAACGGACTAGGCCCTAGGCCTATTAGTAGGATTATAAGGGTTAGTGAGGTATTGTAGGTCTTCACCTGTAGGCACAACACCTATATGCAATTTATTAGCTCCTGCAGTTGCGGATCTAGCAGTGACCAGTCGCTGACCGTTTTCACACCAGCTGCTCTACAATTGCATGAAGTATTTCAGTATATTGCCCTGTATAACCTGGGCCTTATGGGCGTCATGAACTTTCCTGGTTTCGAGACTTTCAAGCTGAAATGTCGCCGTCTTTCACTCCTGTAGCTGATTTAACTACAGATGAAGGGATTTGGCCCGATTTCCCACAGAGGGATTAATAGCAATTCATTAATTATGGTCCTGGCAGCACACTGAGGTAACGTCCCACTGGCAGACTGGGTACAAAAGGCAAAGGGCTGATTTGCATTCTGCACGGCTCAGCAGGTTTCATGGCGTGAGAAGCAGCCCCCTTGCATGTAGACTCCTCCTGGAAGGACGCTCCTGCAGCCAGACCAATCAGTCCAGGGTGTCCTCATAGTTTACCGAGGAGCCTGGACTCTGGACCCTGCAGATGAACAGTCCTCAGCATCTAGGAGAGGATCTCCAGGACTCCTGGGCAGCTGGCTGGAGGGGTGAGTACATCATTACCTAGCATTAGGAAGGGCTTCCTAGACTCCAGGGGGCAGAGAGCGGCTTATACAGTCAGGGGCAGCAAAAGATGAGGCCGTTACTAAATGCAGATGAAATACATTGTAAACCGTGACCCACTGCTAGTCATAACTAGTAACACTGTTATAAATCCATGTTAGCAGATTCCAGTAGGATATCCACACTTGTATGATACAAGCAGTTATATTTCTATATAAAACTGTCCCCATCCTGTAACTTGCCAGTCACTGCAAAACTACAAGTCCCAGCAAACCCTGACAGTGGAGCCCGTGTACTGCATGTAGAACATGCTGCACGTCATCCCAGATCACCCCCCTGCTCTAACACATTACATATCAGCAGCGCCATCATGTTCCACTGGAGGCGGTCGCACAACTTGTAGAACTCATTATCAGCCAAGTTGCAAATGTATCACAGAAAGGGGAAAAAGTTGTACGAATGTCAATAAAACTTCACTGCGTGCTAGATCCCAGCGTATGCCAATGGACGGCACAACGAGGAGCCCGAGCCGCATCTAGCACCTTCTACACACCGCAAAGTATACAGCGGCGCAATTTTAAACACTCTCGTATTTAATAGCTAAAACCCTGTTCATCCTGATCCTCCTGCTGCAGGAAACAAACATCTAAGGGTGCATTTACATGAGCGTAAATACCCAGCGCATTAAGTGCAGATTTTTAATTTCAATGGGTTCTCTAACAGGTATGTTTTTTTTTTCACCTGACTTTTGGTCGCATTAGGGTGCCTTCACACTTGCGATCGAGTTATCGCTCTTTTTTTTTTTTTAAAGTGAATGTCAATAGGATTTTCTAATGTTAAAAACGCCATGTCCTATTGGTATTCGCTTTAAAAACGCAGCGATATCGTGATCGCAAGTGTGAAGGCCCCCTCAAATATAAACCCTGCAGCATGTTTTATCTTGGTGTGTATTATGCACCTTAATAGGCCATTGAAATGAATGCAGGAAATAATAATTACGCAGTAAGCCTGTGTATGTTGCGTATTTACGTGAAAAATCAATAGGATTTCACAGTAGAAGCCTAATTAATGCGTCATCAGAGAATTTATGTATGAAAAAAAACTGCAGAAAACAGCGTGTTTCGGCCCATGAATAGACTGCGTATACATAGACTGAAATACGCCCGTGTGAATGAGCCCCAAGTCAGTTCCTAAGGGACATTTACAAGGTACGATTATCATTCAGAACTGTTCAAGCTCCCACAGGCATGTGAGCGCCAATCGTCCCGTGTAAATGTATGCAGAAAACAGCAGTCTTCACTTGTGAACGACTACTTATTGTGAATGGAGGCGGTCGGGGGGTGGAAAGCTCACCGGTGCGCTCCACCTCCATGCCGGCAGCGATACTCGCTCCTGTGTAATGGAAGAGTAGCGAGCATCACTGGGACAAGTATTGGGCATCATTTGCCCGACAGCTCATCCCGTGTAAATGGGGCATTACAGTGAGGCCCTATTTATGCAACACACCTACACACGCTGTAAATGGCTGACAGATGTAAGGGCCAGTTAAAGGGGTTGTCCCGCAGCAGCAAGTGGGTCTATACACTTCTGTATGGCCATAATAATGCACTTTGTAATGTACATTGTGCATTAATTATGAGCCATACAGAAGTTATCAAAAGTTTTATACTTACCTGCTCCGTTGCTAGCGTCCTCGTCTCCATGGTGCCGACTAATTTTCGGCCTCCGATGGCCAAATTAGCCGCGCTTGCGCAATCCGGGTCTTCTCCTGTCTTCAATGGGGCCGCTCGTGCAGAATGCCGGCTCCGTGTAGCTCCGCCCCGTCACGTGCCGATTCCAGCCAATCAGGAGGCTGGAATCGGCAATGGACCGCACAGAAGAGCTGCGGTCCACGGAGGGAGCAGACCCCGGCGGCCATCTTCAGCAGGTAAGTATGAAGACGCCGGACCGCCGGGATTCAGGTAAGCACTCTCCGTTTGTTTTTTTTAACCCCTGCATCGGGGTTGTCTCGCGCCGAACAGGGGGGGGGGGGGTAAAAAAAAAAAAAACCCCGTTTCGGCGCGGGACAACCCCTTTAATACAGATGTATGTTATCTGTGTATTCCACGAATAGCACATGGGGAGATAAAAAGTTACATGTCCTATTCTCATGGACAGAAGCAGGACATGAAACGTGCTGTCTAAGGCCTCATGTCCACTGGATAATTGTTATTTAAAATCTGCAGCGTTTTTCCCGCACGCGGATCCGCGCCCCATAGGGATGCATTGGACACCCATGGGTAGATAAATACCCGCGGATGGTATTTAAAAGTGATTTTAAAATTTACGGTGCATGAAAAAAACCACGCCATGCTCCATTTAAGTGCGGATCATGCTCCGGATGGCCCCCATTGATCTCTATGGGTGCGGGAGATCCGCTGTGAATATTAAATCTGAATTAAATGGGTGCTGGAGATCCGCTGCGGATTTCAAGGCTGGGAGGTGGAGAAAGTACTAGGAGATGGGGTAAAGTGGGCAAAACACCTCCAGCGTAAAAATTGCATCCGCGTACATACGCGCATGAAAAAAAAAATGCATCCGCATGTCACCTGCATGCAATAAAATACAATTTTAAGCTCATCCACACTGCATCCGCAGCCCAAATCCGCGTTACAAATCCACAGCGGATCTGATTTTCCCCGTGGACATGAGGCCTAAGGCTGGGTTCTCACAGGGCGGATTCTCGGCGGAAATCTCGCGGTTTGGCTGCAGCGAAAAACCGCGAGATTTCCGCCGGGAGAACCGCTGCTGCAAAACCCGCGGCGGCTTTGAAGCGGCCGGGCCGCTTGCTCTTCCACTGCAGCCGGAGCTCCCATAGAGGAAAGCGCGGCCGCAGCGGGGAAAAATAAATGGACATGCTGCGGTCAGCAAATCCGCGCCGCAGCGGCGGCTTCTGCCAGCTTAGCCGCAGCGGATTTGCTGTCCCGTGTGGACGAGTCCACATGGCTGGGATTAGCGGCCGCATGCGGCTTTGCCACGGCAAATCCACCCCGTGTGAACCCAGCCTAATAGGAGTTGCCTCCAAGTTTCTCAGGTGCAACTTGCATACGACCATGTGACATTAGCCTAACAGCGGTTAGCATTTAGGGCTCCTTCACACAGGCGCATGTTTCAGCGCAACGTATTTGCGCTATAAACGAGGTAGATTTGTGTGCATATTGGTGCATTTTAATGTACCTTTTGCACACAGGACACAACCACGCCTCAATTTAAATGGCTATTTAGCCTAATGAGGTCCAGATTTGTTCTTTTTTTCACGGAATCGCACATTTCTGTTTACAGTGTGTAACTCGCAGACTTCTATGGGGACCATCAGTAAGCAAATGTGCACTAAATAGAGTGGTTTCCATTTTTTTCCCACGTGTAAGAAATGCGCATGCGAAAACACAAGAAAATGAACACATAAAAAAAAAAAATCGTTGGATTCTATTCTTTGCGTTTTGCGCATGCAACTTTTGTACGCGCTAATGCGCCGGTAAAAGGGGCCCTAAGGGCTCCTGCACCCTGGCGATAACGATATCGCTGTGTTTTTTTAAATGCGAATGTCAATAAGACTTTCTAATGTTAAAAACACATTGCACAAAAAAAAAATGCAAGTTGGTGCTTTGCAATTTTTGTGCAATGTGTTTTTAACATTAGAAAGTCTTATTGACATTCGCATTAAAAAAAACGCAGCGATATCGTCATCACCTGTGTGCAGGAGCCCTTATACGGAGCTTTAGCCTTCTTCATAAACAGATACCAGTAATGTGAAGGGTGGCATGTTCCAGTGTTTGCCTTTGGTCTGCTATTGCAGAGGTCAGCACTCTCCTAGTTGTATTGTGCAGGATGTTCCAACTAACGGAGCTGGAGCTTCTATCACCTGCTATATACAGTATATATACCCATATACTGTACAATGCCTTATTGTTCCTGTAGTAACTGGTCTCCAAATCAGATAAGAGCCAGAAACAGGCTGGAATCAGGCGGGTGACCTTGGAGAAGGTTCCCAGGTGCCACACAATGGTTTGTTCACAACCACCAGCTCTCCATCACTAGGTTACTACACTGGTTGGCTCATCACATATATTCCACATTTATCTACACACTCAAAAAAATAAAATTAAAAATAAATAAATCGCGCCCCTACAAGGAGTTGTCGTTTTGCTGCAGAACTCGGCATGAAGTTCCATCTCAGCAGATATGTAAATGATTAGCGTTGTGGGGTGATTAGATGAACGGTCTTATCACCTGAGGCACTAAAGCCGCATGCCCACAGCCGTGTAAGTCTCCGCCAGCGGAATATCACAGCGGAGTCCGTCACAGCGCCCTGCATAGACCACATACTCACCTCTCCGGATCCACTGTGCGCGTTCCGCCTAGCGAGCTGGCGCACATGCACAGTACAGCGCGTGAAGCGCTGGGAGTGCGGGATGACACGGCTGGCAATGGCGCGTTATCACGCGATACTTCTGCTTCGCTACTGCGGAAGCATAGCATGACGGACAGCTTCCACTGACTACAATGGAAGCCGGACACGCGTATTCCCATGGCAATTACAGCATGCCGCGGTTTCTTTTACACTGCGGAATTCCGTGGTAGAATTCCGCAGCGTGAACATTGAGCTATTAGGTTCAATAGAACCCAATAGCTGTGGCATAACGCTGCGGATTTCCGCTGCATGAAACACTGCAAAAATCCGGCACTGGGCATTAGCTCTAAAAGTGGTTCCATCCTTGGCCTATAAAAGGCTCTCGGAGGCTACTTGTGTGTAGTGACCTCTTTTTCTCTTGTGTAGAGCTTGTTGAGCACTAGACACCTCTATGATACATTCAAACAGCTTTCACCCCTTAACAGACTTTGAGAGGGGCGCATTATCGGAATGTGAGAGGCTAGATGGTTATATCGACCAACTGCCCATCTTTTGAGCGATAATCGTGTCTAAATGGGCCTTAAGAGTGTTTTGGATTTAGAGCTCCGCCACAGAAAACATTAAACCCTTAAGCCAAGGCACTGTACTGGGACCAGTAGATGTGTGAGGGTATAGAAGACGACCGGGCTGAGGACGTCCTTGACAGAGCACCAGTAGAGAGGATCATCTGACCTTCCGACAAGCACGAGCAGCTCTAGCTGTTTCATTGTCCACCATCCAGAGACAGGGGGCGCTGTCTGTACAGATTCCTGTGTCTGTCTGAACCATTTCCACATGCTTGGCTGAAGGACATTTGGTCTCACAGCGCCCATTACATGTACTGCCTTTGTCACCCACCCACTGTTGCCTCAGTTTGCCGTGGATGTCATGAATGATGAAACTGAACACTAGAGTGGGACCAGGTTGTCTTCAGCAATGAATCTAGCTTTAGTTTGGGCAATGACAATGGATGTGTTAGTGTCTAGAGTCCTGGGGGGGGGGGGAGCGCCTCAATCCTGCCTTTGCTGTGGAGCGGCACACTGCTCCCTGCTGGTGTGATGGTCTGAGGGGCGATAACATATGACAGTTAGCAGTGGTATGAGGAACAAGGATAGTTCAGCAATATATTCATATTTCTCTATTAGATCAGCAAGTTTTAATTTTGCAATGCCACCTATGGTGTGGTTGTAATTTCTGTCAAAGTATGGGGGTTTTCATGAACGGGCAGAGCTTAATAGCATTCCAAATAACACTGAGTGGCAATATCGTGTAAGCAGCATAGGTCTATTTGTACTGTGCTTGGCCAACGGAGCCATGCGCAATACAGATATTTACGGATTCCGCTGTGCGCTCACCCATGCAGAATCTGACTCGTTTATGTGCCGCCGGCTTTAGGAGACTCTCCTGGCCAATAAGCTAGGGGACAGTCACACCTGAGAGATCTCTACAACTACAAATCAGTTCCTCTTACGTGAATGGGGGTGTTTTAAAGGGAAAGTACATGGGGCTTCTATAAGCCCTAAATCAGATGAACAGGACAATCACACTGGTTGTGAATATACCTTATCTAAACAGAAGATGGAACAATACTTCTGCAGCGCCACCTATTGGAAGGCAGTATTCCTGCAAGTCACTGTCAGACTTTCTAGGCAAGCCTTATAACAATGACTAAGAATTGTAGGCCAAGCCAGAAACAGCTGTCTGTGTATGGCATTCTGGATGTGGCTTACAAATCACAGTCATTGATTCCCTGAAACAACAATTAGGGGATACGCCAGAATAGTAAGCAAACTACACAGTCTATACGAGGGGTGAACTAGCGGCGCCATAATGAAATGTACGCTGCAAATAAAGTGGTGCATCGTCTCCCTGATTGACCCAGAAGAGTGTTGTCCTAAGAGTGCTGAAACTACAACTCCCAGCATAACCTGGTGGCCAGCTCCGACCAACAGCATGACTGCTTTATAGGATTCCACGATGCAAGCCCATCAATCCCTTTAGGACAATCAGCGTTGAGTTTTCAGCTGCTTCCATAGTCTTTAGCTATAATATATATCTCCCTGTAATACAATACCAGGATACATTTGTGTTGGGAACAAGCTTCTTTACTTCTATGGGCAGAATATAGGAGAAGGCAGTCTATGAGAGAGCAAAATGTGGGGTTTATAGAGAAAGCTAGAGGATTAATAATAGGAGATTAGCTATTGACCTTGCAAATTCAGACAGGTAGTCCTCTATGTCCATGTGAGCCAGGCTGTAGTTCTAAAAGACATCTGGGAGTGGGAACAGAAAACAATGCTGCCCTCTAGTGTTCAGCTCTGTAATAACATGTGCAGGTAACAGAACACAAGAGGGCAGCACCTGACAGTCATTGCAATGTAAGCTGCGGCAGTTTTTGAAGCCAAAACCAGGAGTGGATAAAAAAAACGTTGTAGAAGTTGTACCCGTCCTTCAGGCCTCCTCACACACATATTCGGGATTAAAAATTGTTGTGCTTTGCCACGATTTTACTTTAGTTTTCGTCCACTCCTTTCTACCGCCGAAAGCGTGTTTTAGCGTACCCAATTATTGTGATGGGTGATGAGGTGCGCTAAACAGCCAAAGATAGAGCAGACGGCGCTGGAAAGAGCGTTCAACCCTTGCAGTCAAATGCATGTCTGCAAGCCCTATTGATATCAATGGGAGCGTTATACTGCGATTACCGCAGGGTGTTCAAAATGCTGCGTTAATCGAGGTAAAAACCGCCTGTGTGAGGGAGGCCTTATTCTCGCTCTCCTTTTATCATCCTCACCTAGTTTTAACTTCAAGAACCACATAAAAAAAAAATTGTCACGTGTGAATGAAGCGTCACACTACAAGTCGCAGTCCTGGGGAATGCGAGGAGTGTATTCACGTACCCACTTTGTGAAGCTTTACCACAAATATCATACAACGAAGGTGTCACGGAAAACATGCGAGTACCCCCAATATAGGGGTGCCACATCAGCCTTATGGGTGCCTTCAAAGGGCCGACTGTAATTATAAAAATGTATAGTAATAGTGACCCCCATAGTAGCTCCAGTAGTAAAATAGTTCAAGTCCCTTAAAAAAATTAAAAAAATAAAAAATTCCACCAATAAAGCATATTTGGTTTCACCGAGACCATAAAACTCTGATCTATTAAAGTTTGGCCGCCTGCACACAGATGAATTTTGCTTCAGAATCTGCGGCGGGAGTCCAATTGTGATTTCTGCTTGCGGGGGGGGGGGGGGGGGGGGGGAAGGGAGGGGAATAATAAATAAAAAGCGCTGCGGAATAAGTTGGCGCTATACAAATAAAGATTATAAAAATCACGGCATGCTCCGTTTTTGCGTGGATTCTGTGTGGACGGCTTCCATTGAAGTCAATGACAGCTGTCCGACATTCAGCCCTTCCGCAATGATATTGTGGAAAGGTCGCGGGTACCTGCGTCACAGCAAAGCAACAGCACGGGAAAAATAAACTCTTTAAAAATGTAGCCATGTGAGCAGCAAAATAAACAAAAAGTTAAGATTTTTTTAAAGCGTGGAGGAAAACTAAAATGAAAAAGGGCCGCGTTCTTAAGGGGTTAAGCAACGTTAATTGAGTATTATAGGCCACCTGCACACGGACAGGTCGGATTCCGCATGCGGAGTCAAACCCTGTGCCCGGCCGTTACCCCCACGTACCTGACCACAGTCGTCTTATCTGTATTGCAGATGTGCCGGCCAGCGCACATGCGCAGTATAGATAATGCCCTCGCTAGACGAGGACGTGGATCCAGCGACCTTTCTAATGTTTGCGTGGAATCCGCCTAGGAATAGAGCATGCTGCGATTCTGCAAGCGGGAGGGGGGGGGAAAAACGCTTTTCCATAGCATGCTATGGGTGGTATTTGCTGCGGAATTTGGAGGCAGATGACCGCTCTGGATTCTGCAATGCAAATCCACCCGTGTGCAGGCAGCAGATAATACTCTAAGCACTACATACAATTGTGGTACTCGCTAGATCATTGAAAGAATACGCAACAGTGCAGCCCATTTATATTTACCAATATGGTGTCAATCTCCCCACCTCCCCCATTTAGCTTTATTGGTATTTACTGTAAATAGTACGAAAACATCTGTCTATATAAATCAGATATTACACCCTTCATAGCGCCAGAACACCCGAGAGAAATCACCAAAGTCTCGGAACTTAAGGAACCAGAAACACTGTTGGAAACTTCATAAAGCTCTCTAAGTTGTTCAAATCTATAAATGTATCCATTTCAAAAAGATTACTATTAGAGATGAGTGAGCATTGCCCTTAGCAAGTACCTGAGTACCTGCCCGCTCGAGAGAAAAGGTTCGGCTGCTGACGCGGGTGACAGGTGAGTTGCGGCAGTCAGCAGGGGGGAGCGATAGAGAGATCTCCCCTCTGTTCCTCCCCGCTCTCCCCCGCCGCTCCCGGCAGCCGAATCTTTTCTCTCGAGCAGGCAGGTACTTGCTGAGGGCAATGCTCGCTCAAGCAATTGCCCTTAGCGAGTATGCTCGCTCATCACTAATTACTATTCTTCCACGGCATATAATCACATGATCTCTGTCCAGAGGCTCTGATGCTATACACACGACCACATAATTCTGATATGGGAAGCATGACCCCCCCCCAGTATTATACGGTTTGCATTAAACCATGGGTATGGAGCAGCGGGGGGCTAAGGGATTTAACATTTGTCCATTAAAACTAATGAATTGATTTTTTTTCCTTGTAGGGACAGAAGTTATGACGTTTCTGAAGATGATTCTGGAAGGCAGATTGGATTTACAGAAATTCAAGTAATGTTTTATTGGAAACAGGCCTGAATATAACAGAAGTACCCTCGACCAAGGCCGTCTTTATCAAGCCAATACTATGAAGTTCTTCTAATTGGATGTATGGAGAAATAGTGAGTATAGGAGGGTGAATAAGCGTCTGCATCAAAAGATGTCTTGCAATGTATGATCTAATGTTTAGCAATAATGCAGACAATGTAGCGGCTGCTGAGCTATGGAGAATACACATATTAAAGGGAATGCCACGTCCTTCACTCTATGCTGCCCTCGGTGAGAACAGCATAAGGAACATTACAGGTTCACTTGAAGGCCTCATGTCCACGGGGAAAATCAGATCCGCTGCAGATTCTACATGTAGAATCTGCAGCGGGTCCCTCCTGCCCCGCGGACATGAGCGCCGAAAATAAGAATTTAAAAGTATTTACCATCCGGCGCGGGCGGAGAAGATCAGCTGTTCCTCACGGCCGGATCTTCATTTTCGGCCGGCGGATGAATTCCTGACGCCGGCGGCACGTCGCCGGCACGTCGCCGACGTGCCGCGCGCATGCGCCGGGCACATCCGCCGAGCCGAAGCAAGGAAGATGCGGCCGTGAGGAACAGCTGACCTTCCCCGCCCGCGCCGGATGGTAAATACTTTAAATTCCTATTTTAGGTCTCCCGCGGATCCGGACGGCTTCCATAGGCTTCAATAGAAGCCCGCGGGAGCCGTCCCCGCGGGAGACCCGCACGAAAATGGAGCATGGTCCGGATTTTTCCATGCTCCATTTTTTTTTAAATCCCTTTTATTGACGATCCGCGGGTATTTATCTACCCGCGGGTGGTCAATGCATCCCTATGGGATGCGGATCCGCATGCGGGAGATCCGCTGCGGATCTTAAATCATATTTTGCCCGTGGACATGAGCCCGAAGGGATAGAAATGCTGCAGAAAATTCTGCAGCATTTCCACATAAAAACTCTTGTGAAAATCCGCACTGTAGCCGTGTATCCGCAGCGGATTTTAGTAGCTGCATCACCCCCCCCCTTCCCTTGGAATATATATGGCACTGCCAGCGTACCCCAGCAAAGACTCCCTGGCAGCTTCTAGTCAGGTGATTTCAGACCAGCAGCTCAGCGCTCACTAGAGGCTGCCAGGGTGCGGAGAAGCCATGTGCGGATTCCTGGGCAAACACATAAGGCCACAAGGACGGGGCAGTTTTTAGAGGAATTTCATCTCCACTTTTAAAAAGCTGTAACTTTATTTTTTCATCAAGACGCCAATATGAGGGCTCGGTCGTTTTTTGTGTGGCAAACTGTAGTTTTTATTGGCACCATTTTTTGTGCTACATGTCATGTATTGTAAAACTTTTACTAAGTTTTTTTGGAGGACAGGAAGAGGAAACATCAATCTTTTTTTTTACAGCTTTAGGGTGCCTGTCCATGGGCGCGATTCCAACGGCGAATCACGCCAGCCGAAGCTTCCCATAGCATTGCTATGGAAAGCGCTGGCCCCATGTCCATGAGCGGAGAATCATTGCGATTCTCCGCTTGCGGCGGGCAATTAGCAGCATGCTTCGATTTTCCCCGATTCTCCACGGTCAGCCTATCAGATTAGGCTGACCGGTGAAGATTTGTGTGCGGCTCCTGCTCCCGGGCGGCAACTCCTGCGGCGGCGATCTGCCGCAGGACTTCACAATGCCCATGGACAGGGGGCTTTAATCATACAGCATAAATGACAATTTCTTTCTGTGGTTTGGTACAATTAGGATACCAAAATTATATATATTTTTTTAGGTTTTCCCCACAATACAAACCTTTTTTTTTTATATATTTTTTGTATCATAGCATTCAAAGTCCCATAACACTTATTTTTCCACCGACTGAGCTCTTGTTTTATTGACATAATGAGCTGTAGTTATAATTGGTACCACATTGGGGTACATACAGCTTTCTTGATCAATTTTATTGAGTTTTTCTGGGAGGTGAAATCACTTTTATTATATACAAAGTTAAGAAAATGCGCAGAAAAGTTTTTTTTGGTTACTTTTTCTTAATGTAGGGGAGTTGAACCAGAAAAGCCACGATACCTATTCTGTACTGCAATGCATTGTTGCTTACAATAGTGATCACAGGCCATGGCAGGCCCAGACGCCAGTGTCTGGTGCAACCCACCGGCAATTACATAGTGGAGGGCCACTGACGTCAGAAGGAGTGCACTCCCTCCGTGAACCCTTTACAGTGGGAGGCCGGCAGTCAGTCACAGCCAGGTCCCGCTGCGGGATGGCGCAGGCTCACTTCTGAGCCCGTGCCATCCGCAGGACATACGTTTATGTCCTGTTGCGTTAAGTACAATGTTCCCAGCTGCTAAGTTGGTTCTCCAGCTAAAAACTGAGTAAAATAAAATAAAAATAAAATATGACTTCTCACCTACTCCAGAGGTTCCCACCGCCCGGAATCCAGAAGCCGATGGGTGGCCATGGAAGAATCAGTGTTCAAGCCTGTAATTGGCTGAGCCGTCACAATTAATGGCACATGACCGCCCGCTGGCTTCTTCCCGGGCTCCCAGCATTGGGTACCAGTGATGAGCAGCTGCTTACAGTGGGCGAGTATTCATTTGTTCTTTTATTTTGTACAACTTTAAGCTTGCAAATTATTATTATTATTTTTTTTTTTAGTTCCATTATATCGCTTTGAATACATTTTGGAATCCTACTTCTCCCTCCAGGCTCCATACCTGACGTAGGCCAAAGCAAACAAAAATTAAATTCCATGCCTGTTTAAAAGAGCCTTCACATTTTTCTCTCATTGATATAAGGGGATTTAGCTCCGATCACGAGAACAGGGGACCCTTGTCCACCCGCTGTAAAAACATAGCCAAAAAGAGTTTGAATGGAGCAGCAGTCAAGCAGACAGGAAACCACTTAATTCAAAGCCTGTAGCACTAAAACAGCTGAGTTCTGGCAATCGGTGGGCTCAGATCCCCGCTGTCCTAATTGTTTTAGGCTCAAATAATGCTACCCTCAAACAGTTTACTACTGTCCATGAAAATGCATCTCAATGTAAATGCCTGCATACTCCATACCTGAGCTACACCCAATAATGAAACAATGGGGGAGATTTACTAAGCAGTGTGCCAGAGAAAAGTAGAATACAAGGAACACATTTTGCACCCATCATGATGGGTTTTAAAAGTCTAGTAAAAGAGGAATTCCCAAAATGGTGTAAAATATTTAGGTATATGTGCAGCAGCCATGAAGTGGGTAAAAGAAAGGAATCTAAGAGAACTAGCTCGTTGGGACAAATTTATGCCACTTTTTTTTTTTTTTTTAATAAATTTGAAGCAATAAGCGACATTTTTACAAAAGTTCAAACTTCTTACAAGTTTCAGCTTGCAAAGAAAGGGTCCTTAGTTTGTTTGTCTTTCGCTTCGTTGAAATGGAATTCGTTCAGTCATTTGAAAGACTGAACAACTTGAGAGTAGGGGTGATTGTTTGCCTTTCATAAACACAATGACTACTTGTTTACTCATGCTGGCAGAAGACAATGGCTTATCCTCACACTAATTAAAACCCTGCCAGCCATAGATTCCTCGCATAAACACACTCCCACGTGAGCAAACAACATATACAGTGCTCACTTTAGCCAACCAGGGAAATGGCGAGGATTACAAATGGTTATCTGTACAATGAAAGGCTCAGCATTTATATGCAAAAAAGTAGTTAATTCGTTTAGTCAGTTGTTTGTTCAAACGACAATCGTTGTGTGTAAATGGCGCTTAGTAGCTGTATACGTATTGTATACCCGTTATACAGACTGGGGGCGTTTCCCCTCCAATAAATTTATGGGAGCTATAAAGACAAAGTGAATATGCAAATTGCATGTATATTAACTGCATACTGCGCACTACAGAGCCAAAATACAGTCGTGTGAGCCCTAAGAAACCCTTCACATGGGTGTTTTTGCACGCATTGATCTCAATGGGTTTGCTCACATTACCCATTTTTGCATGCGCATATTGGGCACATGAAAAAAACAAAACAGCGCATGCTCTACTTTTATGCACATTTGCGCACTAAAGGTTCACATAGATGTCTATGGGGTGTGCACAAATGCGCTTTCAAAACGCAAGGAGGTGCGCAATTACACAGGAAAAAAAACATCTGGAACTCAGGCTAAATAGCCATTTAAAATCAGGGCGAGTTCGTCTGCCGTGCACATGAACATGCCCTGCGGTAGCAAAAAGTACATTAAAACATGCAGATACGTGCACAAAAAAAAAAAAAAGACTCGTTCACAATGCAATGACATTGTGCTGAAGCCCTTTTAAGTGAAAGTAATTAGTTAATCACTTACTGCTACAAAATGTGGTCCGCATAATGCAAGCCAAAACTCTGCAGCAATGTACAGAACAATAGAAGTCAATAAGGTTTAAAAACATTTACGGACAGGAAAAAAAAAAATTCCACTGCGGAAGTTAGTCATGCTGCGGGTTTTCAAATCCTCAGCATTATTCTTTTAAGTGCAAATTAATCACATCCATGTCTGTGCCTTGTCAGTATGTCTGTATAAATATACATGCCTCTTCGGATGTATTCCATTATTCCTGAGGAAGAACCCCAAGTAGGTTGGAAAGCTCTCTATAACATCATGTATTTTTTGTAAGTCATTAAAAGGTATCATATCTAGAAGATGACTTGGTTTCCCTTGGTGGGAACAATCACATTCTACTTGTTGCTGAAATACCACAGAATTAATTAATTGCAATACAAAGAGTAATTTTCACACCAAAATCTGCTTGTGGATTTGTTACCTTGTGATGCGCAAGCGTACCCTAGAGCAGTTTCCCACACAACTAAGACATGTGCGGTCACGCAAGTCATCACCTCGCCGGGTGAGCAGGATCCAGCTTGTAGCTCAGGGCTGTAGCTACAGTACACAGGGAACAGAAGGCAGCTTCCACACATCTTACTTAGGCCAGCTGCACAGGGGCATATTTGCATTGTGGAGTCTGGAGCGGGCGTCCGCCCCCCGGATTCCGTAGCAAATACCCCCATAGTATGCTAAGGAAAAGCGCTTTTTTTCTGCACATGAGTGGAAATGAATTGCAATTTAAGTCAATGGAAGTCGTTCGACTTGCGGCCCAAGTCGTTCGACTTGCAGTAAAAGTGCCACTGATATTGCGGTTCGACTCTTGACACTTCCGCAATTAACATTGTGGAAGGGCCACTGATATCGCGTCATTGCTAGGCGATGACGTGGGAAAAGCAGGGATTCAAAAAAACAATGAAAATCTGTACTGCGCATGTCTGACGGCAGCTCACTGCAACCATCTGCGGTACAGATGAAAAAACCAAATGACAGGTACATGCGGATGCCAGCTGGGCACAGGGTCGGATTCCGCTGTGGGCTGCCGCATGTGGAATCCGAACTGTTCATGTAAGACCGGCCTTACAGTATCTGCACGTTTTTCTTTTTAATCTACAGAATAGGCAATTCTCAGCATTTTTGCAGTAGGTTTTATCAGCCTGTTCTGGACCTTTTTCTTACAAAACCGCTCTTCAGTTATGCATCTAGGTGAAGATGGGCCTGAGATATCAGTCTTCACCTAGCTGTATAACAGTAGTGGGCGCTCCATCCAGCTGTGTCTGTACCTGTCCCTATAGAACAGCTGCAGACACAAACCCTCCCGTATTACAGTTTATTAATAAGGGTCTGTATTATAATTTATTTTTAATAGCCCTGTGTCCCACCACTTTTGGCGTTCTACTGTTCTCCCCCCTAATATGCTGCCATCCCCATTGGCATGCTGTGAAGCAGAGCTATTCTGCAGACAGCTTCTCTGCCCACAGCACTCGCTCTCCACTGGACTTGATGCACCGACAGGGGGCTCATTGTATTAGGTATACAGTACCATATGTCACAACCGAATACACCAAGTCCCTGTCAGTGCATCAAATCCGGCGGGGAGCAAGCGCTGTGAGGGGAGAAGCCGTCTGCAGAATAGAAGAGCTTCTCTCCTTCACAGCGCGCCATCGGTGGGACAGCAGCTTTTGAACTGGGAAAGCAGGGGGTGGCTATTAACCATAAATGATATATAATACAGACACAAACTGTAATACGGGAGCAGTTGTGTCTGCAGCTGTTCTACAGAGACAGCTGGAAGGAGCGCCCTCTACTGTTATACAGCTAGGTGGAGACGGATTTTGTAAAAAAGGTACAGAACAGGCTAATAAAACCTATTGTAAAAATACTTAGAATTGCCAATTTGTACATTAAAAAGAAAAAAAAAGGGAGTGCAGGTACTCTTTAAAGCGGTTTTCCAAGTTTTTTTTAATAATACACGATTATAATGCAGGGTATTTCCTTGAAACCTCCCACATGTCTATCAAGAAATAAATGATAAAATGATGAGAAATGATGGATTGTTATTAATTATACATGAAAGAAAAACTCAGACTTTCTGGCCTCATTTATCAAACCGTAATAGTAAACAGTCTTTGTTGCCCCTAGCAACCAATCACAGCTCAGCTTTCATTTTACCTCAGCAGGAGCAGAACAGAAGCTGTGATTGGTTGCTATGGGCAACAAAGACAATCACTATTATTTTGATAAATGAGGCCTAAAATTCTTTGAGTTTTTTTCTCATGTAGCGAATTACACCTCATCATTTGTCATGTAGTGATTGAAGAGCGGGAGGTTTGAGGAGTGAAGGGTGACCTCAGGACATCTTAGGCCGGCAGTGATCTATGACAACCATAAGTAACGCAGTCACCAGTTTAAAGCGACTTGCACATGGACTGATGAACGGGCGCTACTTCTCGCCGATTTTGGTCCGAAAAATCGAACAACCAAAGTCGCCCGTGTGCACGTACAGTGGGATGTAACTCATCACCAGAGGTCTTTAGGAAAGGCAAGAACTGCAGAAGTGAGCAGCCGCCATGTAAATCACCTCATGGGTATCCACCAAGGAGTTAGCAGCATGCTCACATGTGGCAGATTGTTGCAGACATTTCTGTGACGCCTCGATCATCTGCAGAAGGCGCATGCGACGACAACCCCAACGCTTTACGGGAAGGAAGTGCATTTTATTCGCTGAGCTTTCTCCAACAAACCCCGTGTGAACAGTAGTGCGGCGCCCGGACACGCCGCGGTGGGCGGCTCTAACTGCGTGCAGACCACCGATAAATGCCAGGCAGCACCCGGATATGCCAATTTAAAAACAACTCCTGATGCCAGCAAGCAATTAGTGGGCAGCCACATGTGGTTACAGCGGGTCTCTGCCATTTGTGTACGCCCACCCTTAAGGTGCATTTAGGCTGCTTTCAAAAGGGCTCCAAAATTGCGTGATTTTGTAGCGATGCAACAGCACTACAAAACGCATGTATGTGGAGCTCATGGTTTCCTTCACATTAGCGATGTTTCCACTGATGCCATGTTGCTAAAAAGAAAAAAAAAATCGCGGCATGCCAAATATAGCCGCGATTTGCGATGTTTTGTAGCCCATGTTTCCCTATGGAGCCTACTTGTTTATCGCATCACTAGCACGAACTTGTGATTTTTGTGCGATGTGATACATTTTAAATATAAGAAACTCCTATTAATCTTCCCGTGATAAAATCACGTGATTTTACTGCGCAAGACAATCGCGGGTAGCAGCAACACGATGCAACATTTTTCACAGGAGTGCTGAGTTAGCGGTGAGGTCACTCGCTCGTTCAAATGAGAAGTCGGCTCATCGAAAACGGGCGTAACATAGCCCCCGTTTATTACACGCATCTGTTAAGGCCCATTTACAAGTCACGATTATCGCTCAAAATTCGTTCAAACGACCAGAAATGAGCGATAATCGTTACATGTACACGGGGGCATCGTGCACTTTTCATTTGACGACGATTTGAGGGTGAACCTAAAACCCATCGATCATCTACTGAGAGATAACGCAAACAAATTGAGGGCTCCCACACACTTTCGCTTTTTTAACGCGAATGTCAATGGGACTTTAAATCGCACAAAAATCACAAAGCACAAACTTGTGAGGTTTTTAACATTCGAAAGTCCCATTGACATTTGCGTTTAAAAAAACTAAAGTGTGTGGTGTCACGTACCGGACACAGGAGAGGGAGAGGGGGACGATACCTATCGATCCCACCTCAGTCCTCGATCCCTCTAGCGGTATTGTAAGGGTGGAGTAGTTAGAATTCAGGCTGATTTGTACCTAGCTTTGTACCTGCACGCATGCGAAGTGAAAGCTCAAATCACCGCCTGATCCGTTCCAAAGAAAGTTACCAGATTTTGGGATACACGGCCTAAAGGGGTCTGGGCGGTGGAGAGCCATAACATAGCGAAGTCCATATACCGCAGTATAGCTCCGTGGATCGACAAATGGGACCTGAGGGGGCACATTTTAGAGGGTCCCTAGTACACACCTCCTCTCCGCCCCTTCTGAGGTCATACAGAGAATGGAGTGTTGGTCTTGTAGGAGCTCTGAGGAATCATATTTATTTATGTTTGGTCCTATCTTGGCGGGAGAGCCTCTGATCGTGAGGATATGCCCGCCATATTTCCGTTTATGATTTTAGCTACGTGTGAGTGCCAAACGGACAGGCGCAATCCCAACCAGTGATGGGGTTATGTAATTTGAAAGGGTCCCTGAGCACTTAACGCACCGTGAGTGGATGTGTTTTGTCCGTCTGGGTCACACGATTTTGCAAATCCAAATCATATCCGTTTGGGACCTTCCCACGACCAAATGCTCTTATTAAAGATTTCCCCAATATGGATTCTTTCGGCCCCGTCTAGTCTGGAAGAGGAAATTAATACAAGAAGGGTTTTCCTAAACTTAATTAACACCTGCAGGGTCAGCATCCTCATGCTAATAGCGCCCAACACATACAGGTGGGAGAGAGAGAATGGGGGTTATTTACATCACAGCACAGCTCCTATCCAGGCAGGTGAGACAAGGCTTTTCCTGCATGCAGATATTGACAGGCTGGGGAAAAAGCTGCTAAACCTGTCGCTCCTTTCCACCTATTCAGGGATTATCTAGTGGATACCAAATGGATTGCTGAATATAAGGCAATAGGTACATAGGACAAAATGGCTGACGGCATCATCATCACATGTGGGAGCCCTTATTTCTCAATAGACCACATGCTGTGCTCTCCATAGGAGGCGGCAGATAACATTGTAATCTGGTGGCAGAACAATGCAGCTGTGTGCGCAACTTGGTGTGTGATTAATCGCATGCTGGGCTCTGCAAACAGCGTCTGGAGGCCCTTTTACATGCAAATGAAGATGATAAAGTGTTAATGGCCATTAACACTTTATGGAAATAGATCGCAAAGTCTTTCAGTCCTTTGAAAGACTATCTTTGCATGTAAATGGGCCTTTAGATGCTACTGCAACCACTGGTCATGTAGCATGTACTATATGTTAATGATGGCGGCATACACAGAAACTTATAAGAAGGGTCATGAGTGTGGTCCGTGTTAGCTGATCTGCCGACAGCATAAGACCTCATGTCCACAGGCGGTTTTTCACCATGTATTATGCATGTGATGTACGGCTGTGTGATACGCAGGGAATGCAGTCAATGACAGTAAATGGACTTTAATGCATGTAGATACACGCAAGAAATAAATCGCAGCATGCTCTATTTTGTGGTGTACCATACAGCATGACCCTATACTTTTGTATAGGCAGAGTATGCGACGCGGTCCATACACAATACATTGCGTACATGCGGCGATTCATAGACAACCTCGCTATGAAACAGAGCGGGTATTTAAAAAAAAAAAAAGCAGAGTCACACTGTGCATGACCGCGTCCATGAGATATGGGGGTATGCACAGTGCACTCGCTATGCATATGCAGTCTCTACCGGCATCACAAAGGTAAAAATCTACGGGACACCCGCGGCGTTTTTCCAATACGCCCATGGACCCTGAGGCCTCATGCCCACGGCCGGGTCGGATTCTGACTGCGAGATTCACGCAGCGGGATGCGACCCATGCCCCGGCATTGACCTCCCACTTACCAGTCTGATGCCTTATCTCTCCGCTCTGCAATGTGCCAGCTGGCGCACAGCCTCGCGTACGCAGAGCAGAGCCGGCGCGCCAGCGGTGACATTTCTGTGCGAGACTCTGCGATTTTAATACTGCGTGAGTTTTCACGTGGTCAAAACGCAGCTGGCAGCATAGGATTGCATAAACTAACGCAATCCTATGGCAGTGTGCAACGGCGAAACTTCTGCGCAGAATCTCCATCTGTGGGCATCGGGCCTAAGCGTCAGAGAGCTGCAGGTGTGGTGGCACCCTCACTTGATTTTCCTAATTAACAGGGCTATGGAGTCAGTATGGGATCAAGCCCTCGGCCATGTGCGGAGACCACTGCTGTCTCCCTGCAGCGCTTTACACATTCGGCAGCCATACGCTCTGCCAGTAGAGAGCTGCACATGACCGTGAATCACACACACAAGCGCAGTGCGATTTTTATTTTTTTTTAATTCCCCACTCAGTTCAGAGCAGGGGTGCCTATGGAAACGCTGCCCATACAAAATGTATTGCGTATGGACGGTGCATCATACGCAGCCCACACAAGTGTATAGGGCTCACACTGCGTACGTATGCATAGAAATAGAGCGTGCTGTGATTTATTTCTGTTGCGTACCTACCTGCAGCGTCCACAGGTCGGTGTGCATGGATCAATGAAAGTCCATTGACGTTCATTGCCGCAATTCACCTCGTATCACATGTTCGTGCAACACATGCTTGATATGCGGTGAAAACACGGTCGTGATCATGAGCGCTGAGCCAGACCTCCGACTCATCAGTTTTCAGACTCCTTCATGTATGACTCGTGGTTTTTAAGAGAGGAGTGTCCTGTATGCTGTGTAACTCACCTGTGCTGAGAGCTCATTGCAGGGTCAGCCAAGGAGCCCTTCAGGAGGATCAGGCGACAGCGCTGGCGGGAAGACCTGAAGCCAGTAAGAGGAGGAACAGGACCCCGGCACCCAGATGCTGATCGAAAACTGGACGTGTCCCCACTCTCCCTCCCCAAAGTAGGTAACAGTCTCGGTGTTGGTTTAAGTGAGCTGTCACCTGCTGCACGCTGGCGGACATTGTTTCAGTAGTTTAATTCAGTTTTGGACTTAGCAGAATCTAATCTGTAGAACTTAGGCCTCCCTCACACAGGGCGTTTTGTACAGCGTTTAGCGCTGCCTTTTCAGCCCAGCGCTAAACGCTGTACAAGGCTCCCATTCATTTAACTGGGGCCGCTCACACAAGGCTGTAAACGCAGCGTCTTCAATGCTCTGCTTTGACAGCGTTGCATGTTTTATTCTTGGCCGTTTTCAGCCCTGTGTTGGCCATTAAAAACGAATGGGCAGCGGCTTCAGCGATGCCGAAAACACGGCAAAACGTGCTACCCCGCTTTTGGCAGCGCTAAACGCCCTAGCTACACTGCTCGTGTCAAAAAAAAAAAAACTCACCTTACAGGTGATGTCGCTGTCCCCGGCGGTGCTCTTGAGACTTGTCAGCCGGCAGGAGAACTTTCGTTGGTAACGGAGATTCTAAATCCCTGCCTCCAGCGAGAGATTGCTCTGATTGGCTCAGACGGCTGTGGCTCAGCCACTCAGAGCCAGAGCTGGATGCGTCCAATCACAGCGATTTATTGATTGGCTGCGATTGGACACATCCTGCTCTGGTTCCAATTGGCTGGGTCAATCAGAGCAATCGGCCGGCTTCACAAGGTCCCGACAACGGCGTCGGGGACAGCGACTTCACCAACTAGGAGAGTATTGATTTCTTTTCTTTCTCAGCAGCCTTAGCTGCGTTTTTAGCTGTGCCAAAACACTGGCATAACGCATGCCAGCGCTGGTGAAACCAGGCGGAATCTGCAAAAAACGCTGCGTTTCTGCAAATTGCTGTGTGAGGGAGGCCCAACAGTGTTTTCACAGCTGCATTGGGGGGATACCGCTTCCCTTCGTTCAAGGAGCAGAAATGGGGAATCCCTGAGGCCAAACAGCGCCGGGCAGATCCTATTTGAATATAACTGGGTCCGAACCTCCGGCCAGAGGGTCCAACGCAGATATGAAACTGGCCTAAGTCTCCAGACGTGTGTGTGTGTGTGTGTATATATATTTATTTATTTTTTTTTTCTTCTTTAATACTAATTAAAGTTTGGTAACCCTTTAAATAAATACTGCGACCTTTCACAATCCCAATGGTGTGGTCTGTGTGTTTATTACTAATTATTGGCAGATTATTCCTAGTCGGATAGGATATCATCTAGTTTATAGGACTTATGGAATGCCGCCTGTTACCTGGACATCCATCACCTACAATGGAGAGATACATGGTCTCCTCCTCTCTGGAGGGCTGATGGGGTGGAAGGAGACCCCCATTCTTCCAGTAGGTGGGAGTCCTGGAAGTGGAACGTTCTTTGATCTACTATGGCATATACTTAGGATATACTATAAATGCCTCAGGTGGCAATACGCTTGTGGCCCCTGGAGGTGGTTCAGTATTGTGATGTGCACCATAACCTAGAACCACAGGCACATAGCGTTACAGGGGGGCTTCACTGTTGCTGATTCTGGATCTACAACCTCCAGGTCTACATTGTATATGTGCAGAGTGGATATGTAATATATAAAGAGACTATAGTGATCTATGTATAATAGCTACCCCTTTATATGGGGGCCGTCTGCAGGCAGAGCTGCTATGTGAGCCCACAGGTGATAAGTCAGCATGCAGTGTTGCTATAGACGCTGGGGGAGGGGCCGCTATATATGGGCTGTGTATAGTGACCCAGATTACACGACAAGGGCAGTATAGGGTTGTGCTGGAGCCCTTGTACTGCACGGCGCCGGGAGCGGATCCCCTCCGTCCATGTAGGGCTGTTCCCGGAGCGGATCCCCTTCTTCCTGTGCAGCCGATCCTCCCCCAGCTCCGGTGCCCCCCGTGCGGCAGCACTCACCTTCACCCTGCACACAGCCGCCATGGTCAGCCGATCAGTTCTTGTTCCGCCGCTCACAAGGATTCTGCCCGCCCGGCTCACAGCAGACTGCAAATAAAGAGGCGGGCGGGGCCACCGCTCAGCCATACATGTCTACAGAGCGCGGCACTACAGCCCCCAGCATCCGCCTACCGCGCGGCACTACAACCCCCAGCATCCACCCACCGCGCGGCACTACAGCCCCCAGCATCCACCCACCGTGCGGAACTCCAACTCCCAGCATCCACCCACCGCGCGGCACTACAGCCCCCAGCATCCGCCCACCGCGTGGCACTACAACCCCCAGCATCCACCCACCGCGCGGCACTACAACCCCCAGCATCCACCCACCGCGTGGAACTACAACTCCCAGCATCCACCCACCGCGCGGAACTACAGCCCCCAGCATCCACCCACCACGCGGCACTACAACTCCCAGCATCCACCCACCGTGCGGAACTGCAGCCCCCAGCATCCACCCACCGCGCGGAACTACAACTCCCAGCATCCACCCACCGCGCGGAACTGCAGCCCCCAGCATCCACCCACCGCACGGAACTACAACCCCCAGCATCCACCTACTCCTTATCATCTACCAGCTAATACTGCGCTGCCCTACTCCTCTCATCATCTACCGGCTAATACTGCGCTGCCCTACTCCTCTCATCATCTACCGGCTAATACTGCGCTGCCCTACTCCTCTCATCATCTACCGGCTAATACTGCGCTGCCCTACTCCTCTCATCATCTACCGGCTAATACTGCGCTGCACTACTCCTCTCATCATCTACCGGCTAATACTGCGCTGCCCTACTCCTCTCATCATCTACCGGCTAATACTGCGCTGCCCTACTCCTCTCATCATCTACCGGCTAATACTGCGCTGCCCTACTCCTCTCATCATCTACCGGCTAATACTGCGCTGCACTACTCCTCTCATCATCTACCGGCTAATACTGCGCTGCCCTACTCCTCTCATCATCTACCGGCTAATACTGCGCTGCCCTACTCCTCTCATCATCTACCGACTAATACTGCGCTGCACTACTCCTCTCATCATCTACCAGCTAATACTGCGCTGCACTACTCCTCTCATCATCTACCAGCTAATACTGCGCTGCACTACTCCTCTCATCATCTACCGGCTAATACTGCGCTGCACTACTCCTCTCATCATCTACCGGCTAATACTGCGCTGCCCTACTCCTCTCATCATCTACCGGCTAATACTGCGCTGCCCTACTCCTCTCATCATCTACCGACTAATACTGCGCTGCACTACTCCTCTCATCATCTACCAGCTAATACTGCGCTGCACTACTCCTCTCATCATCTACCAGCTAATACTGCGCTGCACTACTCCTCATCATCTACCAGCTAATACTGCGCTGCACTACTCCTCTCATCATCTACCGGCTAATACTGCGCTGCACTACTCCTCTCATCATCTACCAGCTAATACTGCGCTGCACTACTCCTCTCATCATCTACCAGCTAATACTGCGCTGCACTACTCCTCTCATCATCTACCAGCTAATACTGTGCTGCACTACTCCTCTCATCATCTACCTGCTAATACTGCGCTGCCCTACTCCTCTCATCATCTACCGGCTAATACTGCGCTGCACTACTCCTCTCATCATCTACCAGCTAATACTGTGCTGCACTACTCCTCTCATCATCTACCTGCTAATACTGCGCTGCACTACTCCTCTCATCATCTACCAGCTAATACTGCGCTGCACTACTCCTCTCATCATCTACCAGCTAATACTGTGCTGCACTACTCCTCTCATCATCTACCTGCTAATACTGCGCTGCCCTACTCCTCTCATCATCTACCGGCTAATACTGCGCTGCACTACTCCTCTCATCATCTACCAGCTAATACTGTGCTGCACTACTCCTCTCATCATCTACCTGCTAATACTGCGCTGCACTACTCCTCTCATCATCTACCTGCTAATACTGCGCTGCACTACTCCTCTCATCATCTACCTGCTAATACTGCGCTGCACTACTACTCAGCATCTACCGGCTAATACTGCGCTGCACTACTCCTCTTATCATCTACCGGCTAATACTGTGCTGCCCTACTCCTCTCATCATCTACCGGCTAATACAGCGCTACCCTACTCCTAATCATCTACTGGCTAATACAGCGCTGCACTACTCCTCTCATCATCTACCTGCTAATACTGCGCTGCACTACTACTCAGCATCTACCGGCTAATACTGCGCTGCACTACTCCTCTCATCATCTACCAGCTAATACTGTGCTGCACTACTCCTCTCATCATCTACCTGCTAATACTGCGCTGCACTACTACTCAGCATCTACCGGCTAATACTGTGCTGCCCTACTCCTCTCATCATCTACCGGCTAATACAGCGCTGCCCTACTCCTAATCATCTACTGGCTAATACAGCGCTGCCCTACTCCTCTCATCATCTAGCTGCTATACTGTACAGCACCACTCCTCTCATCATCTAGCTGCTATACCGTACAGCACCACTCCTCTCATCATTTAGCTGCTATACTGTACGGCACCACTCCTCATCTAGCTGCTATACTGTACAGCACCACTCCTCTCATCATCTAGCTGCTATACCGTACAGCACCACTCCTCTCATCATTTAGCTGCTATACTGTACGGCACCACTCCTCATCTAGCTGCTATACTGTACAGCACCACTCCTCTCATTATCTAACTGCTATACTGTACAGCACCACTCCTCTCATCATCTAGCTGCTATACCGTACAGCATCACTCCTCTCATCATCTAGCTGCTATACTGTACAGCACCACTCCTCTCATCATCTAGCTGATATACTGCCCAGCACCACTCCTCTCATCATCTAGCTGCTATACTGCCCAGCACCACTCCTCTCATCATCTAGCTGCTATACTGCCCAGCACAACTCCTCTCATCATCTAGCTGCTATACTGCCCAGCACCACTCCTCTCATCATCTAGCTGCTATACTGCCCAGCACCACTCCTCTCATCATCTAGCTGCTATACTGCCCAGCAACACTCCTCTCCTCATCTAGCTGCTATACTGTACAGCACCACTCCTCTCATCATCTAGGTGCTATACTGCCCAGCAACACTCCTCATCATCTAGCTACTATACCGTACAGCATCACTCCTCTCATCATCTAGCTGCTATACTGTACAGCACCACTCCTCTCATCATCTAGCTGCTATACTGTACAGCACCACTCCTCATCTAGCTGCTATACAGTACAGCACCACTCATCTAGCTGCTATACTGTACAGCACCACTCCTCTCATCATCTAGCTGCTATACTGTACAGCACCACTCCTCTCATCATCTAGCTGCTATACTGCCCAGCACCACTATTCATTTAGCTGCTATACTGTACAGCACCACTCCTCTCATCATCTAGCTGCTATACTGCCCAGCAACACTCCTCATCATCTAGCTGCTCTACCGTACAGCATCACTCCTCTCATCATCTAGCTGCTGTACTGTACAGCACCACTCCTCTCATCATCTAGCTGCTATACTGTACAGCACCACTCCTCTCATCATCTAGCTGCTATACTGCCCAGCACCACTCCTCTCATCATCTAGCTGCTATACTGCCCAGCACCACTCCTCTCATCATCTAGCTGCTATACTGCCCAGCACCACTCCTCTCATCATCTAGCTGCTATACTGTACAGCACCGCTCCTCATCTAGCTGCTATACAGTACAGCACCATTCCTCTCATCATCTAGCTGCTATACTGCCCAGCACCACTCCTCTCATCATCTAGCTGCTATACTGTACAGCTCCACTCCTCTCATCATCTAGCTGCTATACTGTACAGCACCACTCCTCTCATCATCTAGCTGCTATACTGTACAGCACCACTCCTCTCATCATCTAGCTGCTATACCGTACAGCATCACTCCTCTCATCATCTAGCTGCTATACTGTACAGCACCACTCCTCTCATCATCTAGCTGCTATACTGCCCAGCACCACTCCTCTCATCATCTAGCTGCTATACTGCCCAGCACCACTCCTCTCATCATCTAGCTGCTATACTGCCCAGCACCACTCCTCTCATCATCTAGCTGCTATACTGCCCAGCACCACTCCTCTCATCATCTAGCTGCTATACTGCCCAGCACCACTCCTCTCATCATCTAGCTGCTATACTGCCCAGCACCACTCCTCTCATCATCTAGCTGCTATACTGCCCAGCAACACTCCTCTCCTCATCTAGCTGCTATACTGTACAGCACCACTCCTCTCATCATCTAGGTGCTATACTGCCCAGCAACACTCCTCATCATCTAGCTACTATACCGTACAGCATCACTCCTCTCATCATCTAGCTGCTATACTGTACAGCACCACTCCTCTCATCATCCAGGTGCTATACTGCCCAGCAACACTCCTCATCATCTAGCTACTATACCGTACAGCATCACTCCTCTCATCATCTAGCTGCTATACTGTACAGCACCACTCCTCTCATCATCTAGCTGCTATACTGTACAGCACCACTCCTCATCTAGCTGCTATACAGTACAGCACCACTCATCTAGCTGCTATACTGTACAGCACCACTTCTCTCATCATCTAGCTGCTATACTGCCCAGCAACACTCCTCATCATCTAGCTGCTATACTGTACAGCACCACTCCTCTCATCATCTAGCTGCTATACTGTACAGCACCACTCCTCTCATCATCTAGCTGCTATACTGCCCAGCACCACTACTCATTTAGCTGCTATACTGTACAGCACCACTCCTCTCATCATCTAGCTGCTATACTGCCCAGCAACACTCCTCATCATCTAGCTGCTATACCGTACAGCATCACTCCTCTCATCATCTAGCTGCTGTACTGTACAGCACCACTCCTCTCATCATCTAGCTGCTATACTGCCCAGCACCACTCCTCTCATCATCTAGCTGCTATACTGCCCAGCACCACTCCTCTCATCATCTAGCTGCTATACTGCCCAGCACCACTCCTCTCATCATCTAGCTGCTATACTGTACAGCACCACTCCTCTCATCATCTAGCTGCTATACTGTACAGCACCACTCCTCTCATCATCTAGCTGCTATACCGTACAGCATCACTCCTCTCATCATCTAGCTGCTATACTGTACAGCACCACTCCTCTCATCATCTAGCTGCTATACCGTACAGCACCACTCCTCTCATCATTTAGCTGCTATACTGTACAGCACCACTCCCATCATTATCTGTACAGTACTCCAGGGGCAGGCTAGGGTACTTGACGACTGGTCACTTGACATCAAGCCTCAGAAAAGCTGCACAACCAAAAACTTTGTGCAACTTGTGAGTAACTTGCTACCAAATCACAGACAAGTGGCAGGACAGTCACCTGCAGTCGGTGATGACAAAGTCATGTGCCAGGTGCAGCCAGGGATCCAACAGTCTTGGATTATTTGTAACTGTCATGTCTCGGCTGCCTGAGGTTGCAGGTACAATGTGACCCCATTGACAGTGACTAGATGCCATGTCACTGTGTGACACCGCAGTCTTCTTGTCACACTACCAAAGCCACCATGTAGCCTCTGTGCTGGCTTATAGAGGAGCGTAAAGGGTGGGTCCAGGCAGAAACACCCCTCGATCCCCTTCATATTCCCTACTAGGGGCTCTGTTCTTGGCACAACCCACTTCTTAATATTTTCAATGTAATGCTGCACTAAACACCACTCCTCATCTGTAAGGTATAGAGTGCTGCACTGACATCACCTGCCTGCTGACAACTGGAGTGCCGCACTACACCCCCGCCCCACCCAGCCGCTGACAACTGGAGTGCCGCACTACACCCCCTCCCCACCCAGCCGCTGACAACTGGAGTGCCGCACTACACCCCCTCCCCACCCAGCGGCTGACAACTAGAGTGCCACACTACACCCCCTCCCCACCCAGCGGCTGACAACTAGAGTGCCACACTACACCCCCTCCCCACCCAGCAGCTGACAACTGGAGTGCCACACTACAACCTCTCCGCACCCAGCGGCTGACAACTGGAGTGCCGCACTACAGCCCCTCCCCACCCAACGGCTGACAACTGCTGTGCCGCACTACACCCCCACCCCCCACCCCGCGGCTGACAACTGGGGTGCCGCACTACACACCCTCCCCACCCAGCAGCTGACAACTGGAGTGCCGCACTACACCCCCGCCCCACCCAGCAGCTGACAACTGGAGTGCCGCACTACACCCTCTCCACGCCCAGCGGCTGACAACTGGAGTGAAGCACTACACCCTCTCCGCACCCAGTGGCTGACAACTAGAGTGCCGCACTGCACGCCGTCCTTACCCAGCGGCTGACAACTGGAATGCCGCACTACACCCTCTCCGCAACCAGTGGCTGACAACTAGAGTGCCGCACTACACCCTCTCCCCACGCAGCTGCTGACAACTGGAGTGCCGCACTACACCCTCTCCCCACCCAGTGGCTGACAACTAGAGTGCCGCACTGCACGCCCTCCTTACCCAGCGGCTGACAACTGGAATGCCGCACTACACCCTCTCCGCAACCAGTGGCTGACAACTAGAGTGCCGCACTACACCCCCGCCCCACCCAGCCGCTGACAACTGGCGTGCCGCACTCCCCCCACCCAACGGCTGACAACTGCTGTGCCGCACTACACCCCCTCCCCACCCAGCGGCTGACAACTGGAGTGCCGCACTACACCCACCCTCTCCCCACCCAGTGGCTGACAACTAGAGTGCCGCACTGCACGCCCTCCTTACCCAGCGGCTGACAACTGGAATGCCGCACTACACCCTCTCCGCAACCAGTGGCTGACAACTAGAGTGCCGCACTACACCCCCGCCACACCCAGCCGCTGACAACTGGCGTGCCGCACTCCCCCCACCCAACGGCTGACAACTGCTGTGCCGCACTACACCCCCTCCCCACCCAGCGGCTGACAACTGGGGTGCCGCACTACACACCCTCCCCACCCAGCAGCTGACAACTGGAGTGCCGCACTATACCCTGTCCGCACCCAGCGGCTGACAACTGGAGTGCCGCACTATACCCTGTCCGCACCCAGCGGCTGACAACTAGAGTGCCGCACTACACCCTGTCCGCACCCAGCGGCTGACAACTAGAGTGCCGCACTACACCCCTTCCTCACCCAACGGCTGACAACTGCTGTGCCACACTATACCCCTTCCCCAACCAGTGGCTGACAAACCCAGCAGCTGACAACTGGAGTGCCGCACTACAGCCCCTCCCCACCCAACGGCTGACAACTGCTGTGCCGCACTACACCCCCCCCCCACCCCACCCAGCGGCTGACAACTGGGGTGCCGCACTACACACCCTCCCCACCCAGCAGCTGACAACTGGAGTGCCGCACTACACCCCCGCCCCACCCAGCAGCTGACAACTGGAGTGCCGCACTACACCCCCGCCCCACCCAGCAGCTGACAACTGGAGTGCCGCACTACACCCTGTCCGCACCCAGCGGCTGACAACTAGAGTGCCGCACTACACCCCTTCCCCACCCAACGGCTGACAACTGCTGTGCCACACTATACCCCTTCCCCAACCAGTGGCTGACAAACCCAGCAGCTGACAACTAGAGTGCCGCACTACACCCTCTCCACGCCCAGCGGCTGACAACTGGAGTGAAGCACTACACCCTCTCCGCACCCAGTGGCTGACAACTAGAGTGCCGCACTGCACGCCGTCCTTACCCAGCGGCTGACAACTGGAATGCCGCACTACACCCTCTCCGCAACCAGTGGCTGACAACTAGAGTGCCGCACTACACCCTCTCCCCACGCAGCTGCTGACAACTGGAGTGCCGCACCACACCCTGTCCCCACCCAGTGGCTGACAACTGGAGTGCCGCACTGCACGCCCTCCTTACCCAGCGGCTGACAACTGGAATGCCGCACTACACCCTCTCCGCAACCAGTGGCTGACAATTAGAGTGCCGCACTACACCCCCGCCCCACCCAGCCGCTGACAACTGGCGTGCCGCACTCCCCCCACCCAACGGCTGACAACTGCTGTGCCGCACTACACCCCCTCCCCACCCAGCGGCTGACAACTGGAGTGCCGCACTACACCCTCTCCCCACCCAGTGGCTGACAACTAGAGTGCCGCACTGCACGCCCTCCTTACCCAGCGGCTGACAACTGGAATGCCGCACTACACCCTCTCCGCAACCAGTGGCTGACAACTAGAGTGCCGCACTACACCCCCGCCACACCCAGCCGCTGACAACTGGCGTGCCGCACTCCCCCCACTCTCCCCACCCAACGGCTGACAACTGCTGTGCCGCACTACACCCCCTCCCCACCCAGCGGCTGACAACTGGGGTGCCGCACTACACACCCTCCCCACCCAGCAGCTGACAACTGGAGTGCCGCACTACACCCTGTCCGCACCCAGCGGCTGACAACTAGAGTGCCACACTACAACCCTTCCCCACCCAACGGCTGACAACTGCTGTGCCACACTATACCCCTTCCCCAACCAGTGACTGACAAACCCAGCAGCTGACAACTAGAGTGCCGCACTACACCCTCTCCACGCCCACCGGCTGACAACTGGAGTGAAGCACTACACTCTCTCCGCACCCAGTGGCTGACAACTAGAGTGCCGCACTGCACGCCGTCCTTACCCAGCGGCTGACAACTGGAATGCCGCACTACACCCTCTCTGCAACCAGTGGCTGACAACTAAAGTGCCGCACTACACCCTGTCCCCACCCAGTGGCTGACAACTAGAGTGCCGCACCACACCCTCTCCCCACCCAACGGCTGACAACTAGAGTGCCGCATTACACCCTCTCCCCACCCAACGGCTGACAACTAGAGTGCCGCACTACACCCTCTCCCCACCCAGTGGCTGACAACTAGAGTGCCGCATTACACCCTCTCCGCACACAGCTGCTGACAACTAGAGTGCCGCACCACACCCTGTCCCCACAAAGCAACTGCCAACTTGGTTGCCGCACTACACCTCTCATCCTCCCTACAACTATATACATGTCCTCCCACCCCCCATCGGGGCTACCACACATGCACTCCTCCTTCATGTTATACAGCTGCCCGTACATTACTACTACCTAGCATTCCAGCTACATGCAGCGCCCCCATCCTGGAGGGGACTACACGTGTATAGCACTGCCACACATGCCTGATGGCATCCACCTCATTGAATTACATAGAGTTGGACGCTGTCGGTTTCTACTGTTTATCAGTGCGCCACCTACAGGCCACGGCGAGTTCCACACTGCTGGCCGGACAGTTAGTTCCTGACACACTGGGATATATACAACAGGCACATTGATACAGACCACGTGCTAGCATTCCCTCGGCCAATCATAGAATCGCTCTGTACCCACCTCCTTCCCAGAGCCATACACAAACAAGGGCGCCCAATCTGACCAATAAGAGGCCGCCTCTCCGCCACGCCTCCCGCAGGTGATCAGCTGATACAGAAATCCAAGACCTCGCAGTGAAGAGCTGTGACGTCAGGAGAGGGAGCTCACACTGAGGGCGGGCGGGGAAGGAGATAGGAGGCGCACCGCTTAACCCCTTCACTCCCGAAACGGGTTTTTTTTTTTCCTTCCCCGCATTCAAAAACTTGTTTATTTCCCAGTGAGGCAGTGTTTCCTGCAGGACACCTCGTAGTTTACAGAGTGAGGCTGTATCTGTATGGCAGTTAAGGTTGTGCAAGTTCTGTCCTATCTGACACAGAACTCACAGCGAAAATGAACCCATTGATTTACACGAGCTTCCGAGATTGAAAAATGGCTGCATGCCCCGTTTTTGTGCCCACAAGAGTGGGCCATGCAAATAATGAAAATGGAACGATACCTCTGCAGCGCCACCTACTGGATGGTTTTCAATTCCCAATAATTGTTATAAGACCTGTTTAAAGGATCGGACACTGACTTGCAGGAAAGCTATCTTCCACTAGGTGGTGCTGCAGAGTTATTTTGCTGCAGATATTATTTGCATATTTCCCAGAGGAGCATGAATGGCCTTAAAAGTCTCCTTACTTACGTCCTAGGTGCTCTCCTTCACCAGTTAATGACATGGCCTATTTTGGGCTTAAAGGGGTTGTCCCGCGGCAGCAAGTGGGTCTATACACTTCTGCATGGCCATATTAATGCACTTTGTAATGTACATTGTGCATTAATTATGAGCCATACAGAAGTTATAAAAGGTTTTTCACTTACCTGTTCCGTTGCTAGCGTCCTCGGTTCCATGGAGCCGTCTAATTTTCAGCGTCTAATGGCCAAATTAGACGCGCTTGCGCAGTCCGGGTCTTCTTCTTTTCTCAATGGGGCTCCGTGTAGCTCCGTGTAGCTCCGCCCCGTCACGTGCCGATTCCAGCCAATCAGGAGGATGGAATCGGCAATGGACCGCACAGAAGCCCTGCGGTCCACCGAGGGAGAAGATCCCGGCGGCCATCTTCAGCAGGTAAGTAAGAAGTCACCGGAGCGCGGGGATTCAGGTAAGCGCTGTGCGGTGTTCTTTTTTAACCCCTGCATCGGGTTTGTCTCGCGCCGAACGGGGGGGGTTGAAAAAAAAAAAAACCCGTTTCGGCGCGGGACAACCCCTTTAAGGACGCAATGATTTTTGACTGATTTTCTTCTCCATTTTTCAAAAGTCATAACTTTTTTTACTTTTCCGTCGACGCGGCCGTATGAGGGCTTGCTTTTTGCCTGTCGAACTGGAGTTTTTGATGGTGCCATTTTTGGGTACATAGACTGTATTGTAAAACTTTTATTATTTTTTATGATAATGGAGAGAAAACGCATCAATTCTGCCATAGATTTTTTTTTTTTTTTTAAAGCGTTAATCATGAAGCAGAAATGACACAATCTTTTTTTTCTGTGGGTCGGTACGATTACAGCGATACCAAAATTCTTACATTTTTTTATAGGTTTTTCCACTTCTCTACAATAAAAACCCTTTTTTGGGAAATCTTTTTTTTTCTAAATTGCTGCATTCAAAGTCCTGTAACTTTTTTATTTTTTTATGTACTGAGCTCTATGAGGGCTTATTTTTTGCGCAACAAGCTGTAGTTTTTATTGGTTCCATTTTGGCATACTTTTTTGATCACTTTTATTGGGTGTTTAGGGAGGCAAAATGCTAATTTTTAGCATTTTGTCTCAGTTTTTTAGTGTTTTTTTCCGTGCACAGTCAAAAGCATGTGCAACTTATTGTACGCGTCGTTACAAATGCGACAATACCAAATAAGTGGGATTTTAATTTTTTTATGCTAATATGAGAAAAAGTATAAAAAAGATTTTTTTTTTTTACATTTTTCATTTTTATTATTTTTTTTTTTACACCATTTGGGTCCCTCTAGGGGACTTACAGTACAGCACTGATTATCACTGTGAGGCCTTAGTAACAGCTGTGGCAGAGTAGAACGATGTTTGCCCATTGAATTCAATGGAGCCGGCAATACAGCCGCTCCATTGAAAGCAATGGGCTGCCGGCGTGCGCGGGGTGAATTGTCGGGAAGGGGTTAAATATATAAGCCCTTCCCTGCAATTCATCCTAAAATGTGTTAAAATAAAAAAAAATTGTATACTCACCTTTCCGCTGCAGCCGGAGTCCAGCCGTGGCCGCTGTCAGTTCTCCTGAACTGCTTCTCGGCACTATTTAGCCGGCGGGGCTTTAAAATCCCCGCCTGCTGAATGATCTGCCTCTGATTGGTCACAGCCCTGACCAATCAGAGGCCGGTTTCACTCACACACCCATTCATGAATTCATGAATGGGTGAGTGACTGCTGCCTCTCAGCGCTGAGCCAATCAGGGGCAGGTCTGACTCACATCCATTTATGAATTCATGAATGGGTGTGAGTGAGGCATGCCTCTGATTGGCTCAGCGCTGAGCCAATCAGGGGGCAGGTCTGACTCACACCCCCTTCACACCCACTGCAGGACGGCCGCGCGGAACTCCGGCTGCCGGGAGAAGGTGAGTATACAATTTTTTTTATTTTAACACATTTTAGGATGAATTGCAGGGAAGGGCTTATATATTTAAGCCCTTACCGACAATTCATCCCGGGCTCGCCCGCAGCGCATTGCTTTAAATGGAGGCGGCTCTATTGCCGTCTTCATTGAATGCAATGCGCTGGACAGCTCCGGCCCGTTTCTAATGAAATGCGGCTAGGAGCAGATTTTCGGGCGATTTGCGGGCGACTTGCGCGCACCGGTCACGCGATTTGCAGATGCGCATCCGTCATGCGATCCGCAAATCGCGCGAAAAAACGCCCGTCTGACTAAGGCCTGATAACGCATTGCAGAGCTACTGCCCTGCAATGCCTTATCGCTTATACAGTGATCCCAGACTATGGCAATACAGGACGCCAGTATCTGGCGTCCCGTTGCCATGGCAACCAGCCGAGCTCATCAAAGCTGTTAACCCTTTAAATGCCGCTGTTGTGAGATTGCAGGGAGCCGTGCATGTGTCATGGCAGCCGGGGGCTTTTTAAAAGGCCCCAAAACTGTTATAGCAGAATCAAGTCATGCCTGTGGGGTGGTTTGATAGACTGCCTGTCTGATCGCTGTATGATGTAATGCTATGGCATTACATCATACTGCAGAAGCGATCAAAGCATCGCAAGTTGTTGTCCCCTCTGGGGATTAAAGAAAAAAAGTTAAAAAATAAGATCAATAAAATTTTACTAATTATTAAAAAAAGAAGTAATAAAAAGTAAAAAGAAATAACTTTTTGCCATATTTATAATAAATAATCTAAATAATAAAACAAAAATACATATTTGGTATTGCTGCGTCCATAAAAGTCCGATCTATCAAAGTAACGCATTATTTAAGCCGCACAATGAACGTGATAAAAAAAAGTCACCCTGTCTCCAAGAAAAAATGCAATAAAAAGCAAACAAAAAGTCTTATGTATCCCAATAAGGTATGAACACAAACTACAGGATGTCCCACAAATAATGAGCCCTCGCACAACTATGTCGACGGAAAAACAAAAAAGTTATTGCGTGCAGAAGATGGCAGAATAGAATTTTAAAAAATTAAATATCTTTGAAAAAAATACAAGTACCGTATATACCGGCGTATAAGGCGACGGGGCGTATAAGACGACCCCCCAACTGTCACCTTATACGCCGGTATTCAGTGGAGAAAAAAAAAAAAATTTTATTACTCACCTCCCCCGGCGTCCTGTCGCGCTCCGGCAGGATGTCGCTCGCTCCGGCAGGCTGTCGCTGGCTCCTCGTCCCCGCCGCAGCATAGCTTTCTGAATGTGGGGCTTGAAATCCCCGCTTCCAGAAAGCTAATACACACGCCGGCAGCCATGACATCATTGAATGGCTGTGATTGGCTAAAGCACACGTGGCTTCAGCCAATCACACTATTCAATGACATCATTGAATGGGTGTGATTGCTAACACGTGCGCCTTCAGCCAATCACAGCCATTCAATGATGTCATTGAATAGTGTGATTGGCTGAAGCCACGTGTGCTTTAGCCAATCACAGCCATTCAATGATGTCATGGCTGCCGGCGTGTGTATTAGCTTTCTGGAAGCGGGGATTTCAAGCCCCGCATTCAGAAAGCTATGCTGCGGCGGGGACGAGGAGCGAGCGACAGCCTGCCGGAGCGAGCGACATCCTGCCGGAGCGCGACAGGACGCCGGGGGAGGTGAGTAATAAAATTTTTTTTTTTTACACTTTTTTTTTTTTGTATTACCGGCGCATAAGACGACCCCCGACTGCAGAGCAGATTTTTCGGGGTTCAAAAGTCGTCTTATACGCCGGTATATACGGTAGTACAACAAAAAAAACAACTATATGTTTGTTATTGTAGTAATCATACTGACCCATAGAATAAAGTTATCATTTTTGTTGCAGTGCTGTAGAAACGAGATGCACCGAAAGATGTCAGAATTTCAATTTTTCTTTTCATTTTACTCCACTTAGAATTTTTTAAACATTTTTCAGTACATTAAATAGCACCATTGAAAAATACAACTCGTCCCACAAAAAACAAGCCGTCATACAGCGGCGTCGATGGATAACTAAAGGAGTTACGATTTTTTAAAAGGCGGGAGGAGAAATCAAAAACTGAAAAAAAAGGCCATGTCCTTAAAGGGGTTCTGTCATAAAAATTCCTTCCCCATCAGTCTCCTTACCACATCTTCTTATCTCTGAGCTTCTCCAGTGCTCCGGGTCAGCTCACCGCATGCTGGCCGGCTTGTTATGAAGCTGGCACTCCTCACATTCCTCTTCCTGCAGGTCAGTGAAGGTCACGTCCTTGTGATGTTTAGTTAACTGACTAGGAAGGAATGCTGATCTATTGCAGAGACAGCGGACATTGAAAGTCTCTGAAGTATATCGGCACTCCCCCTGCTGGCCTGTAAGCTGTGACGTAACATATATTGGCTGGCAGGAGGAATACTGACGGCAATGTACATATCGTCACAGGAAGGAGAGGAATCAGCCAGCTGGAGGTGAGATGAACCTTCTGGACTGTAGGACACAGGAGAAGATCAGTGAGGAGAAGATCTGGTAAGTAGACTGATGGGGGAGGAATATGTAAGTATAAATTTATTTATAACACCTGTAAGGGGTTAAAATAGCTGGAAATCACCCATTCACATGTTCTTCAGTGATGTATAGCCACGATCTTTTCACGCACCTATGCTGCGCTAATGCAGCGCTTATGTGAACACATTTGAAACAAGCAGAAGTATTTATACAGTTTTTAGACAAGGATATTGAGAACGAGGCTTAGAAGATGCCTTACTTGTACATATGTATAGTTCATTACCATCAATTCATTTATTACCATAGGTTATTAAAACTCAGCAAGTGCAGTGACATCATTCGCTACGCAGAACTTCCCTCAGATCACATGCAGCTTGCTTAGCTATTTCTAGGCTTGTCCACTAGTTAATGGATGAGTTTCCAGTTTTAGGGCTTATTTAGACGACCGTATATCGGCTCGGTTTTCACGCTGAGCCGATATACGGTGTCCTTGTCTGCAAGGGGGGGGGGGATGTTGGAAGAGCCAGGAGCAGGAACTGAGCTCCCACCCCTTCCCCGCCCCTCGCCACTATTTGCAATGGGAGGGGTGGGACAAGGGCGGAGCTAAGCGATGGGACTTAGCTCCGCCCCCATCTCGCCCCCTCTTATTGCAAATAGTGGCGAGGGGACGGGAGCTCAGTTCCTGCTAAGTTCTACATAGGTGTTATCTATCTCTAAAATCTTTTTTAACTAGTAGAATTTAGCAATTGCTAGTTAGTTAAGACTTACAAGGTTAAATTCATATGTATAAGTACCTTAATCTTGAGGAATATATATATATATATATTGTAGCAGGGTGAGAGGAGAAGTCAGGGATGGAAGATACGCGTCGCAGAGGTTGCTCAACTCAGTGAGGTAGGCCTTGCATCCTCTCTCCCGTACAGGTTTTCACCTGAGCCAGGGAACCAGGTGGAGCTCAGGCACCGGCTAGATGTAAAAGGAGTCAGTCTGCAGAGCAGGGTGTGTGTGTGGTGTGTGTGTCTGAGAGCCTCAGAGCTTCAGAGCCTCAGAGCCTCAGAGCTTCAGACATGTGCACTGTCAAAGACTAAAACAGGAGTTTGTCTTCCCAGGAGGGGAAGTCCACTAAGAGGTTGCTACTAAGGAGGCTCCACTTCAAGCTGGTAAAAGCTGCCTGAAACTGAACTACCACTATTATATTGCTTATTGCTACTGTAAGGGGTCTTTAAGCAGACCGTTCGGCTGATGCTGTCTGCTTCCAAATTGGTCTTTAGATATGAGTACCCATAGACGACGCCGAATAGACAGTCACATGCATCATGGATTGTCATATAGCGAAGTGAAGGTTTATTCAAAGAATTACAGAAGATATAGAAAAGGTTTGCTGACGTATTGATTTGATTACTGCGCATGCCCCAGGCACGCCCAAGGCTACATAACATCTGCAGATTTTAATTAATACATATCTTTCAAAGACGTCTCCTACATGAATGTCCGGTGACAACTGTATCAAAACATGTCCTTGGTAAGATTTCTTACTAGAAGGGAGTGAGCTTTCTCAAGGAAAGAAGACATGGGAGAGAGAAAGCTGATAAGACATATGGGAACATGTTCAGGGTCATTATAATTGGGATCTAACATCTTTCTAGGTAAAAGTTGAAATTAATACAGATACATGTATTAAAGCAGACAAGCAAAGAGATACAAAATGGAGTCTCTGTAGTCTATTATTAAAGCGTCGGCCCTTACACGTATAAGCTTAAACCTTTAGCAGAAGAAGACGCAAATTATAAACGCATAAGTATTCTGTGAAATACACTTATCAATTTAAAGGCATAAACCTGAATTAACCCCTCACACTACGGCTAAAAAAGACATTCAGATGGTCATACTACTTACTGCGTTAAACTTGAAGGACTTTTGATTTCTTTCACTTTTACTGGGATACCAGCGGTTTATGTTATAACCTCTCGTGTGAATAAACCAACATGAACGGACTTTTATTGTTTGCCTGGTGTTTAAACCCCCTGGAGTGTCACTAATATATACACACACACATGCGTTGACACTGTCAAAGCTGATATTAACATGGATATCACACAACTGAAAGTTGTTTTTTTTTGCAGTGCAAAACCAAAAAACATGGAGGGAGCTGGCCTGTAGGGTCACCGAGGGCCGTAAACGACTAACAATAACATATACATACACACAGAGAAAAATAGGTTTACTTATTAAATAGAAAGAACTATGTATTATCTGTTTTACTTTCCAGGCTGAATTTAGATAAGTGCATATGTTTGCAACAAATCCAGTTTTTTAATCATGTGCTCTCTTCTTCCTGCTTCTTGTCTGTGGGGTCAGATAGTTCCAATCTAGTTATACAAAAATAATTGCTACACGGGAGTTTTTCACAGTGACCTTGCATCCCTTTGACTAAAAGCCCATTTAGACACAACGATTATCACTCAAAGCCATCTTTTGAGCAATAATAGTTGTGTCTAATGTGCGCCATCGTGCAGATTTCATTAACGATTCGCTCATTGTTGTCTTTCAACTAGCTGAAAGACAACATGAGTCTTATTAGGACCGCACGCTGAGTTCTCTATTGAGGTCATGAACTGCGACTCCTATGTGGACATGTGTATGCGAATACTGAATGACTGTAAGGCATACTGGGTACTGGACAAAGACGCTGCTGCTATCTTCATTAAAAAGCTGGTGAACATACTGTTGGAGGCCAGAGAGATGGGACTATTGAGTCAGAATGAATCGCCATATTCCATACAGTGGTAGAGTTGGAAGGGACCTCCAGGGTCACCTGGTCCAACCCCTGCTCAGTACAGGATTTACTAAATCATCCCAGACAGATGTCTGTCCAGCCTCTGTTTGAAGACTTCCATTGAAGGAGAACTCACCATCTCCTGTGGTAACCTGTTCCACTCATTGATCACCCTCACTGTCTAATATTTCATCTGTCTCCTTCCTTTCAGTTTCATCCCATTGCTTCTAGTCTTTCCTTTGTGCAAATGAGAATAGGGATGATTGCGACTTTCTACTGGCTACCAAAATAGCCATAAAGGCCTGGTGCCTTGGAAAGGATGTCCTATTGTCTCTGGCATCGATAGTTTCACTCATAATATTAGTCTAATCGGATCAGGTTCTTTGCCCATTTGTCGAATCCCTGCCCTCCTATGTGCACGACACAATGATTGATATGCTGCGCTGGTTGGAGGCGGATATCCGTACTAGGTGAGATTGGGTGGGGGGGGGGGAGCGCTGGGGGTGGCTTGATAGGCTGCCTGTTAGAATGCAGTATGATGTAATGCTATAGCATTACGTCATACTGCAGGAGCGATTAAAGCATCGCATATTGTAGTCCCCCAGGGAGATTTAAAAGTTAAGTTAAAAAAAGGACAAAGTTTTTTTTATTTGTAAAAAAAAAAAAACATTTTGCCAAATCTGTAATTAAAAAAAATCTAAATGATAAAATAAAAATACATATTTGGTATCGCCGCAGCCGTAAACGTCCGATCTATCAAAATAGCACATTATTTACCCCGCATGGTGAACGTCGCCCGAAAAAAATAAAATAAAGAACACCAAAAATGCACTGATTCAGTCACCCTGTCTCCAAGAAAAAATGCAATAAAAAGCGATCAAAGTTGTATGTATTTCGAATTAGTACTAACGGAAACTACAGGACATCCCGCAAAAAATGAGTCCTCCCTCAACTACATCGACAGAAAAATAAAAAAGTTATTGCGCGCACAAGTTGACCGCAGAAAATAATTGAAAAAAATTTAATGTCTGAAAAAAAAAAAGAGTAGTACAGTAAAAAACTATACAAGTTTGGTATAGTAACAATCGTACTGAACCATAGAATAAAGTTATCATGTCGTTTTTGTTGCAGTTTGTGCGCCATAGAAACAAGATGCACTGAAAGATGGCGGAATGTTGTTTTTTTTTTTCATTTTACTTCACTTAGAATTTTTTTTAAAGTTTTTTTTCAGTACTTTAAATAGTACCATCGGAAACTACAACTCGTCCCGCAAAAAACAAGCCCTCATACAGCGACGTCGATGGATAAATAGAAGAGTTATGATTTTTTTAAAGGGGGGATGAAAAAACGAAAATGGGGGGGGGCCGCATCATGAAGGGGTTAAAGTGGTTCTGTCATTACAAAGCATAAATTCTATACTTCCCTATTCCTCCTCTGTCAGTCTTCTTACCTCATCTTCTTCCTGCCGATCTCCTGTCTCCTTCAGTCCCCGGGTCACCTTACCACAAGCCGGTCAAGTCTTCTTCTTCCGGTGATAAAGTGTCCATTCTCTGCAGTCTTCTTCCTGCTGGCCAATGTATGCTACGTCACTAGTGATGTAGTGTTCATAGCCTAGCAGGAGGTGCCGAGCTATTGCAGAGACTGCACATGCGCTGTCTCTCTGCAATAGTGTATGAACTAGTGACATAACCTTTACTGACCTGCGAAAGAAGAATGCTGAGAATGGACGCTGCATAACAAGAAGAGGAGGATCTGGCCGGCTGGAGGTGAGGTGACCCAGAGGACTGAAGAAGATCAGCGAGGAGAAGATGCAGTAAGGGGAGGAATAGGTAAGTATTGATTTTTTTAAAATGACAAAACCCCTTTAAGGTGGCAAAACCCGATGTTTGGGCATTCTGTAACTCAATTCCGCATAAGATAGAAAATGTTTTACAAATATACAGCCTATATCAAAGGAGAACACAACTTTTTCCTCTTCAATGGCAGAGTCTACCAGCAGCTCAAGGGCACTGCGATGGGCTGCCATTGTACCCCTACATATGCAAAGTTGTTTCTGGGCCGGTGAGAGTGTGTTGTGTTTACTGAGCCCAACAAGAAGTGGACATTGCCAATTTTAATGTGGTTGCGTTACATTGGCAACATTAGTATATTATAGACAAAAATGATGGAACCGTTTCATGAAACTAAAGTACTCTAATAGTCTTGAGCTGCCGCCCCCTTTGGCTCTTGTCACTGCACACTGGCATGTTGAGTATTGCAGTTGTGGAGAGCCACAGACTAGGGATCTAATATTCACAGGGAAGGTTGCGCTAATCTTCGTCTTTCAAACAGTGATATTGCTGAAATGTCACAGTCATACATATGTGGTACGTCTCTTGGGGAACCCGTGTGTACTTGTGTCTTTGGGATTGACATTAGAAAAGCATTATCCATTAAATATCAGAGATCAAACGTGCTGATTCCACTCTTCTGCTGGTTCTTGTTGGCATAATTGAGTTCAGCTCCACCTGTTAGGAGAATATCAATACCTGTGCAGAATGTGCCCTCTGCTGCCAGGAAGAGCGCGGCATTGGCACACTCCTCAACTGTCCCCATTCGACCCAGCAGCTGAAATCAAAAGGAACACACGAGAAATGGGAGTGGTAAAGACAAAGACTATGTGAAGTTATATACCACAGTGTATTTGAGAATTGGATGAATAGTACTTCATTGTAAACTGGTGACCATTATAATCCCCCCTCCATTAATGTAAAAGGCGATGGCCCAGATTTAGGAAGATGGGCGTTTCATACCCCTATCTTAATATAAAGTGACCTGGTGTAAAAATGTGCCCGTTTTATTAAGAGGTTCTTGAAAGTGATGGCTGGGGGACATTTGTGCTACAATTTACACTAACAAACTAATTAAAGGGGTTGTCCCGCGCCAAAACGGGTTGTTTTTTTTTAACCCCCCCCCCCCCCCCGTTCGGCGCGAGACAACCCCGATGCAGGGACCTAAAGAAAAATCCGCACAGCGCTTACCTGAATCCCCGCGCTCCGGTGACTTCTTACTTACCGGCTGAAGATGGCCGCCGGCATCTTCTCCCTCCGTGGACCGCAGGGCTTCTGTGCGGTCCATTGCCGATTCCAGCCTCCTGATTGGCTGGAATCGGCACGTGACGGGGCGGAGCTACACGGAGCTACACGGAGCCCCATTGAGAAGATAAGAAGACCCGGACTGCGCAAGCGCGGCTAATTTGGCCATCGGAGGGCGAAAATTAGTCGGCTCCATGGGAACGAGGACGCTAGCAACGGAGCAGGTAAGTATAAAACTTTTTATAACTTCTGTATGGCTCATAATTAATGCACAATGTACATTACAAAGTGCATTATTATGGCCATACAGAAGTGTATAGACCCACTTGCTGCCGCGGGACAACCCCTTTAATCTCTTGATAAATTTTACCCTGCTTCACTGTGCAAGACTATTTGTTTCAGAGACTACTTTAGCATTGTTGCTTTGTAAATACATGCTAATAAGAATGTTATACTGTGGGGATGTACCATAAGTTAATGCTTCACTCATGCAAGGAACTTCGGGACCCCCGTACAGGTGATCAGTGGGGGTGCCAGTGGTTGAGCCACTACTGATCAGAAAGCTACCCTATATTCTGTACATAGGGGATCATTTGTAATCTTAGCACAATGTCTTTAACCCCTTAGTGACAGCCCTATCGTAAAACTACGTCCTGCTGTTGCAGGACGTGTATGGAGGGAGGTAACGGCGCTATCTCCCTCCATACAGCGCGGGCGTCAGCTGTTTATTACAGCAGACACCCGCGGGCAATAGCTGCGCTCGGCCGTTCGGCCGATCGCGGCTATTAACCCTTTAAATGCCGCTGTCAATCCTGACAGCGGCATTTAAATCCCCGCACGGCCCCCCCGAGGTGAGATCGGGGAAGCCATGCAGGTGTCATGGCAGCCGGGAGCCTAATGAATGGCCCCAGGGCTGCCTTAGCAGACTGCCTATCAAGCCATACACACAGGGTGGCTTGAAAGACTGCCTGTAAAAAAGCAGTATGACGTAATGCTATAGCATTACGTCATACTGCATGAGCGATCAAAGCATCGCATGTTAAAGTCCCCCAGGGGGACTTCAAAGTAATGTAAAAAAAAAATCAAAGTTTTTTTAATTGTTAAAAAAAAAGTTATGCAAGTTTAAATCACCCCCCTTTTGCCATATCTATTATTAAAAAATCAAAATCATAAAATAAAAATATGTATTTGATATCGCCGCATCCGGAAAAGTCAGATCTATCAAAGTAGTGCATTATTTTTCCCGCACGGTGAACGTCGTCTGAAAAAAAAAATAACGCCAGAAATACACATTTTTAGTTACCCTGTCTCCCAGAAAAAACGCAATACAAAGCGATCAAAAAGTCGTATGTATTCCAAATTGATACTACCGGAAACTTCAGGACATCCCGCAAAAAATGAGCCCTTGCTCATCTACGTCGACAAAAAAATAAAAAAGTTATCGCGCGCACAAAATGACCGCAGAAAATAATTGAAAAAAATTAAATATCTTTAAAAAAAAAAATTAAAGTACTCCAGCAAAAAAAATACTATACAAGTTTGGTATCGTAGCAATCGTACTGACCCATAGAATAAAGTTATCGTGTTGTTTTTGTTGCAATTTGTGTGCTGTAGAAACAGGACGCACCGAAACATGGTGGAATGTCGGTTTTTTTCCATTTCTCTCCGCTAAGAATTTTTAAAAAGTTTTTCAGTAAATTATATGGTACAATAAATAGTGCCATTGAAAAATACAACTCCTCCCGCAAAAAACAAGCCCACATACAGCGACGTCGATGGATAAATAAAGGAGTTACGATTTTTTAAAAGGGAGTAGGAAAAAACAAAAATGGAAAAAAGCAAAAAAGCTCCGTCACTAAGGGGTTAAAGGGTTACTTCCATCGCAGCAAGTTATCCCTTAAACGCAGCATAGGGGATAACTTGCTGATCGGTGGGGCACTGACCAATGGGGCTCTCACAGAACCTGATATTTGAGCCCCGGCACGTCCAGAAGTGTGGGCAGAGGAGGCCATGTAAGCACGCCTCTGCTCCATTCATTTCAATGGGAGCACCGGAGATAACAGTGTGCTTGAACTCTATCTCCAGTGATCCCATTGAAGTGAATGGAGTGGTTATGCACGTGCAAGGCCTTCACTGCCCATACTTAAGAATGTGCCGGCGCTGAAATCTTAGGATCATGGGGGTCCAAGCTGTTGTCTCTCCCCTGACCAGCGAGTGGGCCCCTATAGTATTCATGAAATAACTTATGGAGCATTTTTTATTTTCTTAGAACTCTACATTTGCATCCCTCAGTTAATCCTCCTGGAAATGTAAAACGAAATTGGCAAGCAGATGTTACCTGTTTGTGGTGTATCTCTATATTTTCCAATCAGTGCTGACAGTGATAGACTGTGTAGGGACACCCCCTTTGACACAATGCAGAGTTCAGAGAAAAGATGTTCCAAAATTGTCATTTTATGAAAAATACAATTACTCAGAATTGGTGACCATCCTTCTTTAACCCCTTAAGGACCAGGCTGTTTTGTACGTTAAGGACTAGAGATGAGCGAGCGTACTCGGATAAGCACTACTCGCTCGAGTAATGTGCTTTATCCGAGTATCGCTGTGCTCGTCCCTGAAGATTCGGGTGCCGCTGCGGCTGACAGGTGAGTCGCAGCGGGGAGCAGGGGAGAGCGGGCGGGAGAGAGGGAGAGAAAGATCTCCCCTCCGTTCCTCCCCGCTCTCCCCTGCAGCTCCCCGCTCCGCAGCGCGTCCCGAATCTTTAGCCCCGAGCACAGCGATACTCGGATAAAGCAAATTACTCGAGCGAGTAGTGCTTATCCAAGTACGCTCGCTCATCTCTATTAAGGACCAGACACTTTTTAGGGATTGTAGCCATGTGATGGTTTTACTGCCCTATTTTTTTTCCCTTTAGCTACCAAAATTATTTTTGCAGCATTTTTTTTCCGTGACATATAGGGCGATATATTTTTTTTTAATATAAAATAATATCTTATATAATATCTTTTCACTGACTTTTTTTTCAGCTTTTTAGTTTTATCGGGGGGTAAAAAGCTTAAAAAAATGATTTCTTTAACATTTATAGTTTTTTTTAAAAATTAGTATATTTACACTAAAACTATGGGACCGGGTTCCTCATTTTGTTTCAGACGTTTTGATATATAACATCTATGGTTTTGGTATACAGGGCACATATGGCGATGGTTTTGGTTGGCGTTGGCTTTGGGTTATTTTCTTTCTAATGTGTATATATTGTTGTTTTATTCTGTCATTTTTTTAACTTATGTATGCAGTTATGTTTTTTACTATCTATGTCCCCCATAACGTCATATAAGACCTTTGCGCAACATGCACATGTTTTTTGTTTTTTTTTTATTTGACACTTTCCCACTGTAGCTGGGGCATCCATAGGAGCCCCCGTTACAGGGGGAAACATCCACTGTAGTGGCATTAGTCATTGGCAAAGCTAATCAGGGTCTGCTGGGTTCCTGCAGCTCTGCTGTGTCAGGGAATCCCGGCAGTCACGTGACCACCAGGCTCCAGTAGTAGAAGAAGCACTTCCACTTTCACTTTTTAGTACACACCACTCATTCAACAATCTGTACTAAACAAAGGAGGAGGCAGAAAGGGTTCAAAACCCACTTCTCCCTCCTCCTCCGGGTTATCAGCTGTTTCCCGCAGCATGTCTTGTGCCGGCTCCGGCTGTGTTACCCGTTACTGCCAAATATTACCCCCCCCCCTCCTCCACTGTGGGGAGACAGACCATGCAGGAACAGCAACGGCACAAGGGACAGCAGCGGGTTAAGTGAAAACAGCAGCTGCTAGGGAATAATGAAGGGAGGCCGACTGGGAAAGTTACTGGAGGCTTCAGGGAGAAACTTACAGGAGGCTGCAGGTCCTCCTGCACTGCTGCTCTGGAAGCCATATCTGCTCCTGTCCTCCTCCTGTGTCGCTGAAGCCGGGGCCGCTCTCTCCATGGCTGGATGGAGGGCCGCTGGCAGCTGGGGGGGGTGCTTTTCGGCAGTAATGTCTAACGCAGCCGGGACATGAGCAGTCAATCCACTGCTGAGGGCGTCACCAGCACCTTCCTTGTCAGTGACTCAGCCCAACCCCTTGTCCGGTGGAGACAAGATACACCAGTACCAAGTCATAAGACCCTGGTGTGTAAAACGTTGAACATAATTGATAATATAGATTTCTTATTCCATTTATTTGATATATTTTCTAGATACACATTAGTTTTTTTCCCTTTTTCCCCACATTACTAAGCCTAGATCCCACGTGATCAACTACCTGTGCATCATTTCCTTGTAGGATCATGGCATTCGGATCAGTAGAATGACTGGCTAGCTCCTTCCACAGCGGTGTCCATATGTTTCCAGGAGATATGCTGAAGTTATATAATGAAATGTATGTAAATAATTGTCCCCGGAGCCCCATACAATATATATTACCCTAACAACCATCTAATATATCTTCATTATACTATCTGCACTGCAACCTTGCTCATAATTCGGGCTAATTAAAATATTGTACTGATCACTTTACTGGGGTGTATCATTCTGAGCCAAATTTTTAGTTTTTGCAGTGAAATCTATGGATTAACCACTGAGCTTTCAACAAACTTTGCATAAAGCAATAGTAGATGCGTATATAAGAATCTGTGTAATATATATTTAAGTGAGAACTGCTTCTTTCTGCACTTATTGCTATTGATGTAAGGGGTTAAACGCCTGGGATCGGAAGTTTCTCCACTTCTGTCCGTTAGAGCAGGAGCCCAGCTATGAGTAGACAGCCAAGCCCTGGCTCTTCCCGGCATGGAACACCTGTATTAACCTGCAGCACTGCAAAAAGGCATATGAACAGGTTTAAAGCCCAGTAGAGAGGGCTGTAATTGGCGTATTGTGATCATTAACAGGTTAAGCAACATTTAGCGTTATAAAAGTGCACAGTTCTTTATTTCCATTCAGTATCTACTGAGGCCGCATCTACAAGGGCGATTTTCCCGCACGATTTTGTAGCGATGTGACAGTGCTACAAATCTCAAGTATGAAGAGCCCATGCTTTCCTATGTGTTCTTCCACACAAGCGATGTTTTGTGACATCGCGAGACTACAAAATCGCGGCATGCTCTATAGGCCATATCCGTATGAGCGATTCGATAAGGACATGAGAAAAATCGCAGCGATATAGCATCGGTGGTCCGTGCAATATTGCTGCGGTTTTGTAGTGCTACAAATATAAGCCCTACCCTGAAAATAAGGCCTAGCTGCTGTAAAAAAATATAAGGCCTCTCTTCTCCATATAGGGAGCCCAGTACTATGAATAAAGCATTATAGCTGGGGGCCCTGTTACAGGTTTTGCATTGGGGCCCAGAAGCTTCAAGTTACGCCTCTGTGTTAAGGGGTTAAGAGAAGTTGGGGGGGCCCCAAGATAAACTATTGCACCCGGGCTCATGAGCCTTTAGCTACGCCCCTGGTTAGAGCTGTACCTAGATTTATGCCTCACCCTGTATTATTTTTTTAAGCTCATGTCACACTATCTTAATACATCATTGTAAGCACATCAAAGTTTCTTAGCTCTAATAGTTGGGATGAAGAAGTTTTATATATGTAGGCATTACACAGGAAATACAAAGATCTTACCTATTTACTCGTACATTGTACTGGCTTTCATCTACAGCCATTGCCTTGGTCATTGCAGTCACTGCTCCCTGGTTAATAAACATAGACAATGAAGGCTAGTTGGAACCCAACACAAGATGCTGGATTTGTTAAGTGTGTTTTTGTTATTGTTCAGGTCTATAGATGAAAAATACCACAAAAATGACCACATCAACGCACATTGCCCTAATAATGCATCATAACAAAAACACATCACGTATTATCACTAGTAGGTAATGCAAAAATATAAGATTAGGAACTCCCAAATAGATGACCGCAATAGAACAGTGATGGTAATCAAATAATGACACAAACAGATGATGATGATATCACATAATGGAGCAGATGCTGATAGTAAACCAATAATACAAAATGACAATCGCTTACCCAAACTATAACTTTCACCAAGTTTTCTCCGAATCTATCCCGGGAAACTGACCCTAACGCCAGACCCTACTTTCCCGGAGTAACCATAAAGATATGGTTAATAGAAACCCTATCTGAAACATTGACCCTGAAAATGAGAGGGTACTACAACCCAGAGACAATAAAACAACCAGAGCATAGATAAAATAGAAAGACAGATACAAAAACTGGCAATAAGGAAACACATTACAAGGCTAAAGGCCCATTTACACCAGCCGATGATCGCTAAAAAAAAAATCACTAATTGGCGATCGCTTTAGCGATAATCGTTGCATCTAAATGTGCGCCCATGGTGCACTTTTTGGGCATTGCTAGCGGATTATTAAATTCAGTCCAACCTAAAAATCGTCAGTCAGCCTTATCAGCAGTTCTTCACGGGGAGTGCTGATAGCATTGTTTCCCCATGGAGAACAAAGGCTCTGAGTGCAGATAATAGCCTTGGCCTATTAACTGCATTCAGCAAAGGCTTCATTTGCACACTTAATTGCTCTTGAGTAGCTACTTAATAGTTTATGCAAAATGATCGCTCAAAGCTGTCACTCAAACTGTCGTTTGAGCGATCTTTGAGCCTCCATCTGCTGGTATAAATGTGCCTTTAGAAGCAAGGACCAGACTAGGAAAATAACAGAAAGAAAGCTAGACTAGGAACAATACACGTGAAGCAAACACAGAATACTAGATTTAAATGCACATAACATACAGTATAACCAGCAATACATTGCAGAAGCCATGAGGTTATGAGCTCAAAGTGGCTGACTTGCTGATTCTGCGGATTTAGCTTTTATACTTCCCTTCCACACTATTTTCCCGTTGTCAATGCTCAAACCTGCTGCTGCTATGCACTGAGGTATGTGCTAAGCAGTACTCCCATTCTACGCATAGAATTGAAGGACTACTTCGCGTATAATATAATAGTATATTATAATAGCTTACAGGGGTTTTTGAGACACAATAAAAGAAAAAAAGCTAAACGAGCTTAAAATTAGGAATTGAATGCTCAACAGATCCCTGTCCAGTGCTGTAGCTCCAGTGTCCACTGCACAAAACCCGAAAAAAGCCGTTCATTGTGCACATGACTGCTCAAGCAGTCACAGGCTTCAGTGGCTATAGAAGAATCTCCGCTATAGAAGATTAACCACTACGCCTGTGAGTGGTTGAGCGGTGCACAATGTACGGCACATGACCGCCTGGCGCCTCTTCCAGGTTGTGGTGGACAGCAGGGCTGCAGGACTGGATGGGGAGCTGCCAGGAGAGTACTATATTTTTCTTCATTTTTAAGCCAGTTTAACTTTTCTTTTTATGACCAGGAAAATCCCTTAAAGGTAAGGTATAAACTGACAAGAAAAGCATAGTCAAAAAAGCATATTGTGGCCTAAAGCAAGTAAAAAACATGGTAAATTAGGTTCCTGCTGTAATTAAAAATAAACTAATAAAGATAACATAATGGTTGTACCTTTGTGGCAACATAAGGTATTGCATGTTTTTGACCAATAATTCCAACAAGACTTGAAATATTAATAATGTTCCCTTGAGTTTTCCGTAGATGGGGTAGAGCATACTGGAACATACAGGGAAAATAATAAAAGAAAAAAAAAAACACTAATAATTAACACATAAATGTCAAAAAGGATGGTCACTGTACAATCTTAGAATCTTAATATTCATTCCCAGACAATATACCATGCACACAGTATATACTGGGTAATTAGCAAGCTTACACCAACAGCTGTATATTAGGGGATAAGTAACGTAGCCTTTCTCCTACACCCCTATCTAGGAAGAGCATATAATGATACAGGGTAGAGAGTATATTATATAGTTTTATAGGACGTTTAAATACTCGCTAGGACTTTAGTGTTTATCAAAATCTAGGGATATTCTTTCCCATTTTCTCAGTGTAAGATCCGATCTCGTCCTTAGCTTTAAATACTGTATATAGTTCATGCACAAAGCTATATTATGGCCTTGTGTATTGACCTGAGAGAGTAAGTTATAACTAGTTGTTTCCTCCCTACACATCCTATTATTGCCATACTCTCGCTCATGTATGGCGCATTGGAGCCTAAAAGACTTAAACATTTACATGGGGCGATTATAGACCGACTAGTTACTTGAAACAGCGATTTTCAGCAAGAGTTTTCCTGTGGACAAACTGCCACAAAGGGGATTGAGCAACACATCGTTCAGTAGTCGCTTTATTTTATCTCACTAAAACGAAGTGACTAGAGAGTGGCTCTTCTCGCTCAATGAAAGGGCTCATATCCACAGCCATATTGGTTAAACACTTTGAGTCTCCCTGCAGCATTTTACCGTCATTTGTATAAACTGCGTATGGCTGCGAGTGTATTGCGCTTGTTCACGTATCGCACATGGTCATGCGCAGTGTGACTCTTTTTTTCCCTTTCTGTTTCATAGCAAGGTTGTGTACGAAAATGCCACCCATACGCAACAGTAGTCCTGTGTGAAGGTATCTTTTAGACCCCTATTCTTCATAAGAGTTCTTCACAAGACAAAAATTGCCCTGCGGTATTGTTGTATCTTGTCTCCACCGGAACTAGGGGTGGAGACATGGGTTGGCCACTGTCAGATAGAGGGGATCGCTAGGTGACGCCCACAGCTGGTAATGGTCAGCGCTGCTGCTGAAGCTCTGGCGAGCCCGCTGCTTGTGCCCTGGCGACCCCGCTGCTGGTAGTGTTGTGCCTCCCACATGCCCTGCCAGCACTTCCGACTGCGGAGTCAGTGTGGCGGCTATCTCTGCTTTCAGCACTGGCTGTGCCGGTGTCCTCGCTGTCAGTGTGGCCGCCGGCGCACTCCCTGCTGCACCCTCACTATCGTCGGCCATGGAGTCACTGTGGCCGCTATTCCTGCCCTCAGCGCTGGCTGTGCTGGCATGGGCGCAGTGAGTGTGGCCGGCGGCGCACCGCCTATTTCACCCTCAGTATCATTGGTTCTGGGTGTGGCCTCTGATCTCAGTTCTTGGCGCCAATGTCACAGTCTCCGGCGTCCCCGCTCTCACAACCTTCCCTTCTGTGCTTCTGAGTTTGGTGGTCAGAGCAGCGGCTATTGGCACTTCAGTGAGGGTGTGTAGAGGGTGTGTCTCCGGCAGCCAATTAGAAGCTTCGGCCATTTCCTTAGCCTCACAGTGGACAACCCATGTGTACACCCATGTCTCCACACATCATTCTGGTGGAGACAAGATACAATACCTTGCCCAGCCAGTCCTTCATCTGCATTATTATAAGAACAATGCAAAATCATCTACAGATATTCCTTGTCAATTAATATTCAATGTAACTGGAGAATGCTGGGAATATGAATGGCCACACAAATTTGCCCTTTTAATTAATGGTTATTGCAGCCTGAAAACCGTAGTGGAAAACTAAATCTACAAATAGTGAAGTTTAAAATGCCTAGTTATACGGTATTTACCTTTGCAGTCAGAAAATAGCCAATCAGATTCAAGTTTAAAAGGTCCTGAAACTCCTGGGCACTTGTGTCATCTATGATTTGTTCTGGAGGATCTAGGATTACATAGAGCGAAGAGCAGGAACGTTAGAGACAAAGATTGCAGTCTGGATATTCCTTCTCGAATAAACTAGTCTAACATTTTGTACAAGAGCCCATAAAAATACTTCTTCAATTGTCCAGCTGCTCATAGATATGACATAAAATGATGCTAAATGACATGTTAATACTTTCTGACAAGGTGGATCACTGGCCTTCACTCTGTAGGAAGCTGCAGTACAGCTCGATTCAAGTGAAAACTCCTTGTGGACAGGTGAAGGGGAGAGTTCTGGATGGAGTATATATCTCGCCCAGACACTTAGACTTGGGTGAGGTAGACTTCAGTCCAGGTCTTCCTGGTTGGTTTCCAGTTGCTCACCTGTGAATGACTAGACTCATTACTAGGGCATAAAAGGCTGCCAAGTTAGGCAGTGTGTGTCAGTGAGTTGAGGAGTAAGGACATCACAGGAAGAGTGCCTCACCTGGTGGGAGTAAAGTTTACCCTTCTGCCCGGCTGCACCCTAGTGGGCAGGTATTTAACCCCTTAACATCACAGGACATAAATGTACGTCCTGGCTGCGGGGTACTTAATGCAACAGGATGTACACTTACACCCTGGAGATAGCGCGAGATCAGAAGAGATCCCACGCTATCCGGCAGCAGGAGCCGGCTTTCATCGATAGCCGGATTCCCACTGCAACAGCAGGGGTGCATCAGGACAGCGCCCCCCCCCCCCCCCGCTGTTAACCCCTTACATGCCGTGATATATGTATATCACAGCATGTAAAGGGTACAAAGAGGGAGCACACTCCCTCTGTGACGTCAATGGACTCTCGTGATATAATCGCGGAGAGCCTGATGGGTTGCCATGGCAACAGGATGCCAGATACAGGCGCCCTGCATTGCCAGTACCTATGATCACTATAACAAGCGATAAGGCATTGCAGGATAGAAGTCCTGCAATGCTTTATCATAGCGATCATAGGTGCTATTGTGCAAGTCCCCCACAAATACACAAATAGTGTAAAAAAAAACAAAAAACTTTTTTTGTGCATTTTTCCCCATTCGTATGAAAATTTTTCTTAAAAATTAAAGTCCCACATATTTGGTTTCGATGTATCCGTAACAACAAATTGAACACTTTTTAACCTGCACAGCAAAAAGTGTAAACAAAAACCAACGTAAAAACGGGGGCAAAATGCTTATTTATTTCATTTTGCCTCCCAAAAAAAAGCAATGAAAGTGATCAAAAAAGTTGTATGTACCCCAAAATGGTACCCATAAAAACTACAGCTCATTATGCAAAAAGTAAGCCCTCAGAGCTCCATCCATGGAAAAATAAAAAAGTTATAGGACTTTGAATGCACTGATATAAAAAAACAAATCATTTCCAAAAAAGGGTTTTTATTGCGTAAAAGTGGAAAAACCTAAAAAAAAAAACAAGATGTTTTGTATCGTTGTAATTGTACCAGCCCACAGAAAACAATTATGCTGTGATTTATGCTGCATGATTAAGGGCTTATTCCTATGAGCGTATATCGGCTAAGCAGTCCCTTTCCTTTCCCCTCACCGGCTCTCTGCCTCTCCCCTCCACTCCTGTGTTTGCAATGGGAGGGGTTGGGATGGGGGCGGGGATTAGCTCTGCTCTGTCCCACCCACTCTCATGGCTGGCTATGGACAAGGGGCAGGTAGGGGGCTGGAGCTTAGCCCCCTGTCCCACCCACTTACATTGCAAACTGCTCGGAGGGGAAGAGCAAAGCAGAGAGCCGGTGAGTGGGAGGGAAGGGGGGCACTGCTCAGATGAAAGCATATATCGGCCGACCGTACCCAAAAATGGCACCAATAAAAACTACAGTTCGCCACACAAAAAACAAGCCCTCATACAGCCATGTCATTTTTTCATTTTACACTGTTTCATTAGTTTTTTTTTACACAGTTTAGGTCCCTGAAGGGAACCTGATCCATAGCAGCTATGATCGCTATGGTAAAGCATTGCAGGCTTCTGTCCTGCAATGCCTTATCGCTAGTTATAGCAATCATAGGCAATGGCAGCAAAGCAGGATACCTGTAACTGACATCCTGTTGCCATGGCAACCCTTCGGCCCTCCCCGATTACATCAGGGGGGTATGATAATGTCGATAATGTCACAGAGGGAGGTGTCACAGAGGTGGTGGATCCTGTATTATCTACATATAGGTGTTACTTTTCAGTGTAATCCTGCCTGTGATGTAAGTGAGATGACTGCTGCAAAGTTTTCTCTACAGATCAGGAAGTATCAGACTAGTATTAGGCACTGTGGTCAGTTTGAAAAATGCTTGACCAAAATTTTTTTAAAACATCACCACAAAAATTTTAAAAAATATGTTTAACATAAAAACATGATTTATACAATAGGTCATTTTCTGGTGACGGATTCCCTTTAAGGAGCACGAATGGGATGAAACATTCTTCTCTCTGTAAAAAGATGATCTGTACATAGCATAAGCACCGATCAAAGTAGTAAAAGTAGGTGAGAACATGTGCAGCTTTTAGAAGGATCTTATGCTGAAGAACTCCTGAAGTATAACTATTACATCAAGATTACATCTCATTAAGATCTGTAAAACATTTCGTAGGGTACTTACGCCACCCAGCATTGTTGATCAGACAGTCTATTTTTCCATATGCTTTCACTGTTACGCCAATCAGCCTCTGTATTAGGTGGAACTTAGAGGTTAATGTCTTATAATGTCCTACATATAAAATACACAAGATTCCTTAACTGCATTTTTCTACTTGGAGGGAATCTGTCGAACCACGGGCAGCATGAAATACAGGCAGGCTCCTTCGTCTCAAAGAGCTATGAAATGCCTTGCGTATATATGGAGAGACCTGTCAATCAAGCCAAGCTGGAATGAGAGAAGGTAGCAGGGAATCGGTCCGATGACTCTTCTGCCTGTCCCCACTGTATTGCTAAATTACTGTATGATTCCTCTGAAGCACCTTAGATTTTCAGAGTAAAACACGACTCTCTGTAATGAGGGTTTCTGCTCATGATTTGGGCAGCAGGAGTCTCCTAGAAGATTCCCTTTAAAAGGAAGTCTGACAGGTCATTTTTCCCATATAAAAGCAATATATTGGCAGATGTGAGACTTCATCAGGAATAAAACTGTACCTTTATTTGCTTCAGAATAGGCACCCATCCAAATAAATATCCCCAAAAGGGTTTCCCTCACCATATGCTAATTAGCAAAGGACCATCCAATGGGCAGTCCACCTCCCCAAGCAGTGTGGGCCATGTACCTCCCTCTTCTGCTCTGTCCCTCCCTCTTCCACTAAAGAACGCCTCATTGTCCACTTCATGACATCTACAGGAACAGTAATAGATCATAAAATTGTTCAGGAGGAATAACAAAGGAATGACACAATACAGAGATCTAAGAAAATGTGTCACAACATTGTTATGTTACACAGAATACAAGTATTTACTAAGACCCATCAGGAGAGCTAACAGATCCTTTTTGAAGAGGTTCTCCTGGACTATAACACTGACCTGTGAGGGTCCAACCTCAGTTGAATGGTAGTGTAGTGGCCCAAAACATATATATCTGCCCCCCCCCCATAATTGTCATACATGTCATGTCTTTTATGTGGATGCACTGTGCAAAGTGTCTTGTTTGCTGTTATGTGTATTGCACAGCTGCAGCAAGTAAGAGGTTAATGTCTAAAAGTGGCTAGGATATGTCTGGAAAATGTAACAGGTTTGTTTAGTCCCATAGTGTCATATGGGTATAAATATGAGTGATTGAGAGTTAAGTGGGTTCTATCTACTTCAACGGCTGAGAGAAGAGTGAGAGTGCTGGCCACGAAGGTACCTTCATCCCTCATATAGTGAAAGGATGGAAGCGGAGGAGAGGTTTTTCTGAGGACCCGAATTCTAGGAACCGTCTGTGTGAAGTGAGAGAGAAAAACAAAAGAGTCCGCCGTTCAGTGGTCACGCTACAGAATACAAGTGAGTGTCAGTAGAGTGTTCCCTTCCCTCTTCCTCCTCCAGAGTGTTTCCTTTCCAGGAGCGGAACCTTACAGATAACCTCGCCTGAAGGTCTGATGTCATCCTGAGTTCTCCTCCCTGACCTTGCCTAACTGTCATTCCTGCACTGGCGTGTGAAGCTTATATTGCAAGAAGTAAAGGTCCAGTCACTGCCCGTTCCCAGTGATTGAGGTATTTAAGCATAACAGTGTGTGGACTCTCTTATTTCTACCGCCGGGTGATTAACGGTGTGAAGGAACAGTAGCGTCACGAGTGACAACTTCTATGGTCCACTACACAACCCTATACAGGTAACCGCTGTCCCAGAGTTGCCTGGAAGAGGTCTAGCAGTACCTTGCTCGAGGTTGAATGCGTCCGTCCGGAGAGGAGTCTGGTAGAGCCACCGTGACAAGTGCCATCTCTACCCTGCCAGCTCCTCAGCGTGGACCTTATGTCTTGGTTACTGCGGGACGTTACAGTACCAATACCAAGTAAAGCCGTTGTTAAAGCCCACAAACGTGACACAATACATGCGAGAGCATTGCAGCATTTTTATGTTAATCAGTTGCATGAATCAAACCCTGTCAAAGTGTAGAAAAATGTCTGTAGTTACGATCCTACCTTTTATCTTGCATATCTTCAGTTCTCAGAAACATAAATGTTTGTGAATGATTCTAACGGCTCTTTTTATGAGCTACACTTTTTAGGTTGACTGTGTTTTTAAAGGGGAGGCCACCCAATAAGCCCTTTTTACTCTTACAAGCTATCAATCAGACAAGTAATAAAGTTAAGGCTGCCTGTCCACGGGCGATAGTCATAGCATGATCCGCGATGATAAATCGCCCGCGGATCAGGCTATGAAAAGCTTTCCATTGGCTAACTATGGAAAGTGCAGCCCGACATCCACGAGAGGAGAATCATAGCGATTCTTGACTCACAGGATTAAAATCGCAGCATGCTTCGATTTACCCCGATTCTCCGCGGTGAGCCTATCTATTAGATAGGCTCATTGCGGAGACCTGTCAGTGCTCCCCCCCCTCCTTCCCCGTGGCGGAATATCGCTAGCGATATTCCGTCATGGCCGTGGACAGGCAGCCTAATTTAGATGTGGATCTCTTCTCTGAGACTCCCACAGTTGCTGTGAATAGGCTCCGAGATTCCATTTTTGGTCAGAGAGCAAGACAAAGATGTACGCTCAATTAAGTTGAAAGGGGAGCACTAGAAGTAGTGAGGATGCTCTTTTGGCTACTTCCAACTATACCATTAAACTGCATGGGAAGGGACAGCATTGGCCTTTATTGCTCTCTCTGGCCTTGGGGCCCCTTGATCTCGGTAACAGTAGAGGTATGAAAAATGTATACTAACTTACTTTAATAAGCTGATTATTGTAGAAAATGTTTGTATTGATGGTAAATTGTAAAAATGACAACTTTAATGCATATTTATAATGTAGAATCAGCCACCGCATAACCATATGTCTAGGTTGAAGTAGGTTTTTCAATTTTAGGACTGTTGACTATTTAAATAAAGCAAAATTGTAAAAAATAAAAGCACTACCTTGATCTCTTCTTCTTTTGTTACATCGCAGGAGACATAGATAGCAGTTCCAGTCCCAGAAGATTTCAGTTCATCCTCAAGGTCACTGGCCGTCTCCTCTGAAAATAACAGCAAATATTAAAGTACCTTGACAAAGTAGGACTGTTGGGTGCAGAAGCACATGACAGCTAACAGCGACCATCACTCCTGTGCTGTACACAAGTGAAAAGCAGTGATGCGGGTCAGGGATCGTTCTGGACCGCCAACCTCAATTCATTGCAAACAGGAGTCACTTAAAGATCGAGCGCTCCTTCTACACTAAGCGAGCAACCGCTCAGTAGTTGTTCCTTTTCAGCGAGCTGAAACAGACAAAGTGTCCTATTGGGGCCATATGTACATGGGCCAACAGTCGCCCGAAATTGCTCATTTGAATGATTCTTCAGGCAACCATCGACCTGTGTAAAGGTACCTTCATTCAATTTAACACTATATTATTTCATATCACTGTTATATGGAGATTTTTAGAGATTTTCCAGAGTGAATACTGGAATTATATATTTAATTCAAGGAGTAGTTCACTGGACTATTCTTTTTTTTGCTAAAGTGGTGTCTCAACAATAAACTGACACAACCTGGTAACAAGCTGCTGTAATCTGTGTGGAAAGTTTATAGCGAGAGTTAAATTCCTCTGCAGCACCTCCACAGGGTAAAAGAAGCATTGCAAGTTCTTGGAATTAATAGACTCTCTATGATATGCATAACAGGGCTGGGTCCTTCAAAGCAAGGGACACAAGCCTCCTGTAAAAAGGTACTGGTGAAGCTTGAGATGCAACAGCCTGTGCTGAAATTTTGCACTGGTGCAAAGTAAGTTAGGCCGGTCTCACACAGATGGATCAGATTCCACATTTGAGAGAACGCAGTGGAATCCGGCCCCGACTGCGGCTGGCGACCCGTCATACCTGTCTTCTTTCTTCATCTTCTGTATTGTGGATGGCCGCGGTAGCTCACAGTCGGTCATGTGCAGTACAGATTTTTTTTTCAAATCTCTGTTTTTCCGCGCTCTCGTTAGGCGATGACGTGGGTACCCGGGACCTATCTGCAATGTCAATTGCGAAAGGGCCGCGGGTCGGACAGCTTCCATTGACTTCAATGGAAGCCATTAGAGATGAGCGAACTTACTCGGCCACGCCCCTTTTTTGCCCGAGCGCCGCGATTTTCGAGTACTTCCGTACTCGGGCGAAAAGATTCGGGGGGCGCCGTGGGTGAGTGGGGGGTTGCAGCGGGGAGTGGGGGGGGGGAGAGGGAAAGGGAGAGGGCTCCGCCCTGTTCCCCGTTGCTACCCCCCGCTCCGCCACGCCTCCCCCCGCCCCCCGGCGCCCCCCGAATCTTTTCACCCAAGTACGGAAGTACTCGAAAATCGCGGTGCTCGATCGAGTAATTACTCGAAACGAGTATATTCGCTCATCTCTAGAAGCCATCCATGCAGCATCTACACAAAAATAAAACATGCTGCGATTTTATTTCCACTTGTGGAAATCAGAATCACTATCCGCTCGCATGAGTGGACATGCCAATGTTCCATTCTTGTAATGGATGCAGAATACTGCGGATCATCTACGTGGGTAACGAACACGGATTCTTTAAATCAAACCTGGTCGTGTAAGACCGGCCTTAAACAATAGTTGGAATAAAGTTGAACAAAAGTGTCCAAGGCCAGGCTCACATGACTGTGTAAGTACAGCCTATTCCGTGCAGAATACGCTGTACGGAATCTCCCATGGGCGACCATGTTGCCATTCACACAAATTGCGAAAGTTGCTGCATGTTCTATCTTGGCACGTATTACACATTCATACACGCCAAGACCGTACATGGTACTTGCTGTGTGTTGTGCATGCCGCAAATTACGGCCGTGTAAACCCGGCTAAGGATGCACCAGATTTATTCTCTAGCATGAACCACTGGGATAAATTTGGTGCATTTTCAGACTGTCTAGTCTAACATTACACTGTTTGAATATTAGTCTGGATTAGTAAATCTGCCTCGTGTACTTTACCTTTCGAGCAGAACACAACTGAAGCTCCATTGTTTGCTGTGGGTCCATATAAAGAAAATAAATGTTAGTAAATAGTTTACTTAATATTAATATTTAAAAAATACAAGATAAATATCACAAGTATTAAAACAAAAACACCAAAGATTCTTCAGCCCCGCCAGTTTCCTGCAGTGTTCCAGGCAGCTGATAGGAATAGTGCCGTTTGCAGGGTCATTACACTCCGAATGTCACTTCATCATTTATGACTAACCATTATGAATACATGTTCACATTTTCACTCAAAAGAACTCCTTTCAGGGATATGAATGGTGGCAATCCCCAAAATGAGCCATTTTCATGAATGAGGCCAGTGAGTGGTACGTCATCTCTACATGAAAAGTCAGACTGTTGGCGACCACCGAAAGTGCTGGAAGTAATACTTGGTTTGTTATTTTACATTTTCTGCAGGTACTTTGTCTAAACTTTCCTTAAAGGGGCTGTCTGAAAATATATTAAACACGAAATAGTAGTTTTATTATATACCATTAGACACTTTGTGCAGCTCCACCTTTGGAATTCCAGGCTTAAAAGGGAATAATTAGTCATCATAAAACCCCAAGGACATAAACATTTTGTTTCTTCTGCCTCATTTCCATAAAATCATTATTTTATTTTTTTTTACATCAACGTCGCTGTATGAGGGATTGTTTTTTGCGGGACCAGTTGTATATTTCAGTGGTACCACTTAATGTACCATATCATGTACTGAAAAACTTAAAAAAGTCGATGAAATGGAAAGAAAATTGTGCAATTTTTTGGAAGGGGTTGTTTTTACGGTGCTGCAGAAATAACATAGTAGGCTTCAGCATTGCACTATATTGGATTGAATAGACATTCTATTAAGTCCAGCAACAGGCAGGGCGTAATAAATCAACTTGGATGACAGAGGCACTCACTCCCTCCCTCTGCCGCACCATTTAAATGCTGACGGTCAGAACTGATAGCGGCATCTTAACGATTAATGACTGTGATTGGAGTTATCTCTGATCGTAGCCAGCTGTGATGGTCTTCACACATGCAACACACATTTTACATAGGATGTTATTTTATACATATGTTTGTACATTTTTTGTGACTTTTTTTATTTAACATTTTTTATGCTTTGTGTAGTTTTAAAAAAAACTAATATCCTGAAGTTTTCACAATTACCACTAAGGGCTCATATCCACTTGCGTTTTTTTAACGCTGCATTTTCTTAACACGCATGTCAATGGGACTTTCTAATGTTAAAAATGTATTGCACCTTTGTGCTTTGCGATCTTTGTGCGATGCGTTTTTAACATTAGAAAGTCCCATTGACATTCGCGTTAAAAAAACGTAAGTAGGTAGGGGCCCTAAGCCTAATAAAAAGCTGACAATTCCTGTTCTGTACAGATCATGTCTTGGCAGTAATCTCATTATCATCTCAGGCAGGATTACAATAAAAGGTAAAGCCTGGTTTAGACACAATGATTATCTCTCAAAAAATCTTTTGAGCGATAATCCTCGTGTGCTTTTAGGTGATCGCCCAAACATTGAGCGATCACCTTACGCTCCGAGAGGGAGATGCAGAAGACAAGCGGGGTGGCCCCCAGCTGTTCTCTGCTTGGAGCTCCCGGGTGTTATACAGCCACGCGCTCCAAGCGGGGGGTGCAGAAGACAAGCGGGGGCACTTGTCTTCTGCATCCAGATGTTTTCTGCACGGAGCACCCAGCTGTTATTCCGAGAGCTCCCAGCGGGAGATGAAGAACACAGCTGGACTGCTCTGTTCTTCATACCCAGCCTGTCTTCAGGGAGTGTGATACAGTTGAAATAATAGTATCAGCTGTATCCCGCTGTGAATTCCTGATAACTGACCGTTGATCTTTCAGCATGCTGAAAGATCTGCAACGGTTTAACAAAAACTGCACAATGTCAGTGCAGTTAGACACCGTTAATTGCTCAAAAAATCACTTTGAGCGATTTTTGAGAGAAAATTGTTGTGTCTAAAAGGGCCTTTATACCTATGTGAAGATAACACAGGAGCCTGTTTTGACAATAGGTGAAGGTCACAGCTCACCTCCTCCCCTTCCTCCACTATGACTTTTAAACAGGTCACAGAGCATGCCCACAAGACTCTCCCATAGAAGTCAATGAATCCCCTCCAGTCTACAGGTTCATATGGTCCTAAGGCAGAGGTACAGAACAGGAAGTGCCAGACTATTATTAGGTGACCAGCGTGAAAACTACAAGATAAGACAAAACATAATTATTCTATTTACACATCAGGTTGTTTTTTGATGACATATTAACCCTTTCCAATCCACTGTCTGACCTCTGAAGACATTATGATTTAAGGCTGTACAGCGCCGATGTTGGACGACGTCCGTCAGGGTTCTCTTACTGTTTATTGCCAGCCTCTCTGCTGTTGGAGCCTGTCCAACGTGTCACCTCATGCAGTACTGGCTTTAGCCAGCAAATAGTGCTGTTGTATAATGGCAGAAACAGAGTAAGCCCCCTAGGAAAACCAGGATACAAATTGGATTGGAAAGGGTTAAGACTAAACCGCAAGTCATTTGTCAAATATTAACAAGAAACAAAATGTGCACTTTGGAGCCTATGGTTGCAAATCCAAAACTTCAAAAGTAAAACAATCAAAATCTAATACATGCAAACATGAACTACAGATATAAAACAAGTTGTGAGTTTGATTTGTTTTACCCACAATTGTCAAACCTTTCAGGGGTATGATGGGACTACATTAAAAGTTTACAAGCTGTAGTAGTTGAGTCCTGTACTGGTATTTGATTATATACTTATTCTACACTATTGTCAAAGCTTATACCATATTACTATTCTCTGCTACTAGCAGATCAGCAATCTCAAGATTTTCCATTCCCCTCCCCTTTATTAGCTACGAATATAAAATTTTAACTCCCTAACAACCGCCTATATGTATTGATACGGTGACAGTTAAGTGGCTATAGGGGGCGTTGCTGTAAAAAAACATGGTGGAGCTGGTGCGCTACTACACATAGCTGCTGTGCTGCAGGAAAAATGTAGCTCGAATGCCATTGCAGTGGCCGAGGTTGGTATTACAGGCAAAACTATAATTGAATTCAATGGGAGTGTTGAGTGCAATACCAACACAGTCAACAATAGTGTACAGATATGTTAACATGTAGCGTAAATGCTGCTAATTTTCCATACAGAAAATCCACATGATTGAATGCACAAGCCATGTTGGGGAGATTGTAGCAAATATCATCCACATGGTGCAGAAAAAAAACACGCAGAATTGACGTACACTGTGGATTTTAAAATCACAACATGTCAATTGTTTGCTGTTTCGGCACGGATTTTGCAAGACAAAGGGTGAAATCCGCTGAAAGACTGCACCACAATCCACAGCAAAATCCATACTATCTGGTGCTGACTTTGCTGCTGTGAATTCTCTACTGGGGAAAATCTGCCACAGAGCCACACTATGTTAAAATATCCTAAAGATGGACAACCCCTTTAGAACTGAACTGGATGTTTCTGTCACTTCCTCTATATAAAGACCTACATATTGCTATTGTACCGCGCCAAACAGACCGCAAAGGGGTGGTATGCGATACTCCTGTCACGGTGGCTCCACTATTACCCTCAGTGACGACAACTGTAGGGCATTAGCAGTGTAAATGGTACTCTAGTGTGGCGGGTTCTTTTAGGGTGATGCTACCTGTAAAGTCCGATAGGGTAAGATGGTAAGTTTTGTCAAGTTTGTGACACCAGTCCGTATACAGGCTGTACCTGTGCTGGACAAAATAATAATAAAAATGGGAAAAATTAAATAAAAGGCCTTTCCCTGGAGAACAGTGTGATACCTCAGTGCAGATGGTATGGTGGTGAGAAGGGACTCCAGGAGGCAGGGTTTAAACGTTGAATCAGTGGAACAATTTATTCAAAAGAAGAGTTTTCAGAGACTGCATACATTAGCATTACTTAGTTGTTTGAAGTAGGTATACCACATCTATTCACATGCAGGCATCAGGTACAGAAACCTCATCTGCACACCAGGGCACTATAAGTTAAAAGTACAGGAATTATTTTCTTTCCACTATACTTTGCCCTCCTGCTTCTCTTTCTCTCTATTATATTTCTCTATTTCCTTAGGCATAAATCTCTTTCTTCTCTTTAGTTACTAATTTCCTAAATCCGTTACGTTCTTCTCTCCTAACACTGATTCTTCACTTAATCCTTTTTACACACAACACTTTTGTTTGTACTCACACTTTCTCCTTCTCACCGCACTGGCTCTTCCCTTTTGATCTAGCTTGCTTCCCTGTAAAATAAGACTTACCCCGATAATAAACCCTACCTGATTTTCAGGCAGGCAAGGCGGATTGAAATATAAGCCCACCCCCGAAAATAATCCCAAGCTACACTAGGTTAAAAAAAAAACTGCAATACTCACCTCGCAGCCGGTGACTGTGTCCCCCGCTATGGTAACCCCGGTGGTGCAGCAGGCTGCTCTGTAATCCTCCCCAGCCAATCACAGCCAGCGCTCAATCATTCACAGCCATATAGTAAATGACATCACTGAGTGGCTGTGCTTGGTTCATCGAGTGTCGGCTGTGATTGGCTGGCACTCGATCCAATCAACGCTCTTACTTGCTGGAGGTGGGGGAATTCAAAGCCCCGTTTACCAGAGAAAAAAATGATGAGATTAAAGGGGTAGGAGAGGTCACTTATCGCAGATCAGTGGGGGTCCGTTGCTCAGGTCCCCAGCAAGCAGCTGATAAAAAGCTGCATAACTAGAACTGTAAAAACATTGGGGCTTATTTACTGATCAAAATCTGACAGTTTCCGCGCACAATTTATTCCAGAAAACTGTTTAACATGTTTTGCGCCACATTTACCAAGTGTTTTAGACAATTTTGGACCGATTTTCCAACGTATCCAAAAAAGGTGCGGGGCCTAAATTGCACCAAAAATCATTTCAAATTGCCGTGACATATGCCAAGAATTTGGCACAATGTTTGGCGTACACTAAGCCAACTAATAGGTGGATTTGGATGCGGATCTGCAGCAAACTTCACCCCTTCAATTAAAAGGGTAAACTCTGCTGCAGAATGAATGCAGATTTTGGAGCAAATCCACATCAAAATCCGCCATGTGCGAATGCACTCTTAACTATGTATTTAATATAAGTGAGAATTGAGTTTCGGAGTAACTCAGTGCATGCAGCACTAATTAGACCAGTGGGGTATGTAAGGTGCGCAGACTGGTAGGTCCTCACCTCCAAACAAGTGAAGAATGGGCACGAAAGTGTCAAAAACCAGATGGGCGTTACACAGGGCGGTTTGAGGACTCTCATATATTTCCACCACCACAAAGGCGGAAGCGACATCTCCATGTTTGTTTCTGCGTCTAATATTAAAGGGAACCTGTCACGTCCCCCACAAAACTATTAACTAAGTTATGGCGCTGTTAGGGGACGTGACAGGAGCCGGGTGAGGGTTAGCTCCTTGTCACGTCCGCTAAACGCGCCATAACTTAGTTTCTGGTTCTATGGGGACGTGACAAGTTCCCTTTAATTAAAAATTGCTTCCATTTTTGTATATAAAAAAAGCAAACAGTTCTTACCGAAAATCCTGACAATTGCCTCTCCAATGCCCTTTGTACCCCCAGTGACAATGACCACTTTGTTGTGATAGCGCAGGCGGGGTGCGGGTCCACTAGATGCCATGGTGCTTTGCCTGGAACACATGAAATAAACTAAAGTGTTGTTTTAGCAGTTTCAGTCACGCTCATATCAGCTGACCTGTATAGAAACCAACGGTGAAAAAGCTGAGCCTGTTCCTGCTCCCGGAGCATGATGGGATGTGTAGTTTTATGCAGATGTCAGCTACACCAGAAGTACAGAACTGCAGGCACGGTTGTAGCACAAGTGACCCCAGACAACATGCCGAGGAGCTCAAGTTAATACATTAGTTGTTACAGTCACACATCACATGAAAGAGAAGTAGCAGTAATAATAATGTTATATACTGCCAACTTATTCCACAGCACTTTGCAAATCAGAGGACACATGTATAAGCTAATCAGACATCACATACTGTGAATAATAGGGGTGAGAGCCCTGTTCACAAGAGTTTATAATCTACTAGCTGATATACCCAGCTTTACCCGAGTTAATTTGGTACTGGTGTTTATCTGGTGTTCACACAGAAAATCTTATGAAGTCGTGGTTACTTTAGAGATACAGAGGAAAAAAATATGTTCACCATTTTGCATAGTTCTCTGCGTTACCCGGGAAACACCACATGGAGGTAACCATGCGACGTTTCCTTTATATAAAATGACATCAGGAAGTGAGAGAATTAGATTCTGTATGTAAAATTTGGACGCTAGTTCTTTTGCGCTAGAATTGAATAATCGAGTTGGACCCCTTTACTTTTCCTATTTATGATACAATCAATGCTCATGCCAAATTTCAAGTGAGAGAATTAGATTATGTACGTAAAATTTGGACGCTAATTCTTTTGTGCTTAGAATTGAATAATTGAGTTGGGACCCATTAACTTTTCCTAGTTATGACATAATCAATGCTCGTGCCAAATTTCAAGTGAGAGAATTAGATTACGTATCTAAAATTTGGACGCTAATTCTTTTGCGCTTAAAATTGAATAATCAAGTTGGGACCCATTAACTTTTCTTAGTTATGACATAATCAATGCCAATGCCAAATTTCAAATTTCTATGACATCGGGTAGTGAGGGAATTAGATTACGTACATAAAATTTGGACGCTAATTCTTTTGCGCCAGAATTGAATAATTGAGTTGGGACCATTTTACTTTTCCTATTTTGGACATATTCTATGCTCGTGCCAAATTTCAAGTTTCTACGACATCAGGAAGTGAGAGAATTAGTGGCGAGTCAGTCAGTCAGTGAGGGCTTTCGTCTTTATATATATAGACTAACTGATATACCCGGCTTCGCCCGAGTTAATTTGGTACTGGTGTTTATCTGGTGTTCACACGGAAAATCTTATGAAGTCGTGGTTACTTTAGAGATACTGAGGAAAAACATATGTTCACCATTTTGCATAGTTCTCTGCGTTACCCAGGAAACACCACGTGGAGGTAACCATGCGACGTTTCCTTCATATAAAATGACATCAGGAAGTGAGAGAATTAGATTACGTACATAAAATTTGGACACTAATTCTTTTGCGCTTAGAATTGAATAATCGAGTTGGGACCTATTAACTTTTCATATTTATGACACAATCAATGCTTGTGCCAAATTTCATGTTTCTATGACATTGGGAAGTGAGAGATTTGGATTATGTACGTAAAATTTGGACGCTAATTCTTTTGCGCATAGAATTGAATAATGGAGTTGGGACCCATTAGCTTTTCCTATTTATGACATAATCAATGCTCGTGCCAAATTTCCTGTTTCTATGACACCGGAAAGTGAGAAAATTACATACCGCACGTAAAATTTGGACGCTAATTCTTTTGCGCATAGAATTGAATAATTGAGTTGGGACCCATTCGCTTTTCCTATTTATGACATAATCAATGCTCGTGCCAAATTTCCCGTTTCTATGACACCGGAAAGTGAGAAAATTAGATTCCGTACGTAAAATTTGGACGCTAATTCTTTTGCGCATATAATTGAATAATCGAGTTGGGACCCATTAGCTTTTACTATTTATGACATAATCAATGCTCGTGCCAAATTTCCTGTTTCTATGACACCGGAAAGTGAAAAAATTACATTCCGCACGTAAAATTTGGACGCTAATTCTTTTGCGCATAGAATTGAATAATCGAGTTGGGACCCATTAGCTTTTCCTATTTATGACATAATCAATGCTCGTGCCAAATTTCCCGTTTCTATGACACCGGAAAGTGAGAAAATTAGATTCCGTACGTGAAATTTGGACGCTAATTCTTTTGCGCATAGAATTGAATAATGGAGTTGGAACCCATTAGCTTTTACTATTTATGACATAATCAATGCTCGTGCCAAATTTCCTGTTTCTATGACACCGGAAAGTGAAAAAATTACATTCCGCACGTAAAATTTGGATGCTAATTCTTTTGCGCATAGAATTGAATAATCGAGTTGGGACCCATTAGCTTTTCCTATTTATGACATAATCAATGCTCGTGCCAAATTTCCCGTTTCTATGACACCGGAAAGTGAGAAAATTAGATTCCGTACGTAAAATTTGGACGCTAATTCTTTTGCGCATAGAATTGAATAATGGGGTTGGAACCCATTAGCTTTTACTATTTATGACATAATCAATGCTCGTGCCAAATTTCCTGTTTCTATGACACCGAAAAGTGAGAAAATTACATTCCGCACGTAAAATTTCGACGCCAATTCTTTTGCGCTAGAATTGAATAATCGAGTTGGGACCCATTCGCTTTTCCTACTTATGACATAATCAATGCTCATGCCAAATTTCCCGTTTCTATGACACCGGAATGTGAGAAAATTAGATTCCGTACGTAAAATTTGGATGCTAATTCTTTTGCGCATAGAATTGAATAATCGAGTTGGGACCCATTAGCTTTTCCTATTTATGACATAATCAATGCTCGTGCCAAATTTCCTGTTTCTATGACACTGGAAAGTAAAGAAATTACATTCCGCTCGTAAAATTTTGACGCCAATTCTTTTGCACTAGAATTGAATAATGGAGTTGGGACCTATTAACTTTTCCTATTTATGACATAATCAATGCTCGTGCCAAATTTCACGTTTCTATGACACCGGAAAGTGAGAAAATTACATTCCGCACGTAAAATTTGGACGCTAATTCTTTTGCGCATAGAATTGAATAATTGAGTTGGGACCCATTAGCTTTTCCTTTTTATGACATAATCAATGCTCCTGCCAAATTTCATGTTTCTATGACATTGGGAAGTGAGAGATTTAGATTATGTACGTAAAATTTTGACGCCAATTCTTTTGCGCATAGAATTGAACAATCGAGTTGGGACCTATTAACTTTTCCTATTTATGACATAATTAATGCTCCTGCCAAATTTCCCGTTTCTATGACATTGGGAAGTGACAGATTTAGATTATGTACGTTAAATTTCGACGCCAATTCTTTTGTGCTAGAATTGAATAATCGAGTTGGGACCCAATTTCTTTTCCTATTTTGGAGATAATCTATGCTTGCGCCAAATTTCATGTTTCTACGACATCGGGAAGTTGGAGAACGTTTGGCGAGTCAGTCAGTCAGTGAGTGAGTGAGTGAGTGAGTGAGTCAGTGAGGGCTTTCAGCTTTATATATATAGATTAGGAAAAAGGGGTGAGGGAGGTACAAGTACTTGTTCTGTACAATGGTCCAACCATTTTTCTATAAATGGGGAACTATACATAAAGCTGCATGACCCGATTATCAGCCAGTATCTACCGTATGTACGTACAGTTTCAGTGCATTAGGGTGTGTGGGATGTGGGGGATGCAGTCTAATGAAGGAGGTCAGGTTCCAAGGGGGAATATAGAACAGGGGTAAATAGAGAAGAGTTAAATTAGGAAATGTGATAGGCCTCCTTAAAGATATGCGTCTTTAAGACATGCTAAAAATGTGAATATTAGCTAAGCCAGACTGGGACTAGAAAGCAGTCCTGGCAGGCAAACCCCATCAGCCTATATACAATATTCCACTGCCGTCCTTCAAAAAAAAAAAAAAAAAATATATATATATATATATATATAAACGCAAAAACAGAACATCTCGAAAATCGCGGCATTAGAAACACCGAGTTCGAGCTCAGGTCTGAGTAACCCCATTAAAATCAATGGGAGCAGTACCACGGTTAGCATGTCGCTCGGGACGCCACGCTAACCACGGTAAAAAGCAGCGTGTGTGTGAGAGTCGCCTAAGAGGCTACGAACAAATGTTCATGTAGTGCAGGAAATGCGTCATGTTTGGAAAGATTATGCCAAGGGGCTAGACCATGTAGGGAAATTCGTTTTGCAGCTGTATGCAGCACTGTTTAGGTATGGTTACAGGGGTTAGAGGGAGGCCCCTGAGCCTTTAGTTATGCCCCTGATATGAATATACGAGTCTCAACAATAAACTTACAATGATTGAATTATCAGTAGAAGTAGGCAGCATCAAGTGATGCAAGCAAAACAACAGACTTTTACTCCTCCATTGTATAGGCAGATGCAATGTTTCGATCTATGTTAGATCTATTTGGAGTTTTCTGGATCCAAGTGTTAGCTCCTGCCACTGGCTACATCCCCCCTGCAGGCACTCAGCTAATTAGTCTTTAGCTTCGTGTCTGCAGGAGGCAGACAATGCTACGTGCGGGAATCCGGGGAGTCGGGGCTTTTCCCTGGCTTTCCCATCCTGCCGGGGGAGACGCAGGCAGAGGGTGTCTCCACCACTCTGCGGCGTCTTACCCATAGAAGAAAAAGGTGGCCCCGACCCTGCCTGGTGCATTGGCGTCGGAGGCCCGCCAGCTATAGGGTCCCCCCCTCCATGGAGTGGCGCTTCCCATACGGCTGACGCCAAGGGGGGAGGGGAGCTACAGGAACACACCGCAGAGGAGCCCCTCTACAGCGGCGACTGACAAGCCCCTTTACCTCAGGCAACGGTGAGGTAGGAGCTCCTGAGCCGCGGGAGGCGGCGGGACAGCGCGGCAGCTGAAGCGGTGGTCGGCATCAGAGGTGCACACCAGGGTGCTGGCGAGGCGCCAGCGTGCAGCCACCAGGATGAAAATGACCTTCCGGGGCAAGCCACGCCCCCTCCGACCACGGGAAGCTGAAAAGGAGTGGCCGAAGAACAGTATGGCCGCTCCTGTCATTGGAGCGGCACTTGCTTTTTTTGGGCAGAAGCCAGCTCTGTGTTGTAGCACAGACGCAGACCCAGCTCCAGCAGCGGCACATATACCTGCCGCAGCACCACCTTCTGGCAGCAGTGTAAACCTCCATCTTCCTGCTGCAGCACCGTTTATCAGCCACAGCATTGGACGGCATCAGCCACTGGCCGCGCTGCCAGCCATCGGTCACTGCATCGTTCAAGAGGACCACAGTCTCAAACCGGGCCCCGGCGGGGACGCCAGACGCAGTTCCGGTACCGACACGGTCAACAAGCAGCCTGCCCGGAAAAACACCAGCGTTATCGTTACTGGTATCCACGTCAGCGCCGGAGGACCACCGTGTGTCAGGATCCAGAGGCTCCAGCTGGACGAGGGGTGACAGCTACAAGACCGGGTAAGCCCTGGCAAGGAGGCACTACCCCACCCCCTGCAGGTACTCACCTGCAGCAATACAGGTACCCCCCGCTTCTTGGGTGGAGGTCTCTGGTTTAGTACGCCATGTCTGACCCCAGATCTGAGGGTTCCAGCCCGGCCAAGGGGAGAGTTAAATATTACGCATGCACTGTATGCAATACCAAGTTTGCTTGCGGTCAGGGTGATCCCCGCTGCGCAAAATGTACCCCGACGCTCCCAGCCCAAGGGTCCACGGTGCCCCCCGCCGCCCCCGTGGAGCAAGGGACCAACCAGAATGGGCTAGGTCATTAGCCGCCGCAGTCTCTGGCTTAGCCAGTTCGTCAGCAGCGATTCTACGTTGCCTAGAATCTGGCTCTGAGGTATCCTCTCCGGAATACGCGAGGGGGAGATCACGCAAAAGACGGAGATCCCGCAGTAGCGAGGACACCTTCCGTAGGCCGCGTCATGCCAGAAAGTCTCCTAGGTCCCGTCGGTACAGAGACTCTCAGCAGGGCTCCCAGGGCTCTAGGGAGTCCGTGCGGACGTACCACCGATCCAGGCACTCGTCACGGCCCCGATATTCGGCAAGACCGGCCCGAGTCCACCCAGACTCCCCCCGGGCCTCATGCTCCGGGGCCTCTCAGAGCACGGCCTGAACACAATGCCTGCAATCTTCGGCGGGCGAGAGTAGTGGCTCAGAGGAGGGCGAACATTCTGGGGTCTCATCCCTGTCTGACCTGGATGATTAGCAGGTGTCGCGACTAGCCACCCTGATGGACAGTTTGGTGATAGCCATGAAACAGACACTACAGGTGTCAGAGGAGACGGTGGAGGCAACCCCGGCTACAGTATCTTTCAAACGCCATAAACGGCCACGACAGGTGTTCCCGGACCACCAAGATTTCGCAGATGTCATGGAGAAAGAGTGGCAAAACCCAGACAAGAGGTTTGAGCACCCGGGTAAAACCTGGAAGGTCACATACCTGTTCCCAGGTAACCTTGTGAAAAAGTGGTCAGCGCCCCCAGTGGTAGATCCACCAGTGTCGCGTCTGTCCAGGGGCACGGCGCTACCAGCAGCCGAGGTCACGACGTTAACGAACCCACAGGAAAGAAAGCTCGACACATTAGCAAAGACGGCTTTTCAGTCAGCAGGCACGGCGCTGCAACCCATTTTTGCTGCCGCATGGGTAAACAAGGCCTCCATGGCCTGGGCTAAACAACTTCGGAAGGATATCCTGGCGGGCGCCCCACCCAGCGAGCTGGTGGAGGCCGCGGATAACATTATACAGGCAGGCAAATTCGTGTGCGTGGCAGAATTTGACGCAGCAAATTTCGTGGCCCGGGCATCCGCCACATCAATCGCAACACGGCGAACCCTCTGGTTGAAAGGGTGGTCGGCGGACGCGGCATCAAAGATGGTCCTCACGAAACTACCCTTCGAGGGTGACAGGCTCTTCGGAGCCAGGCTGGACAACTTAATCAAGGACGCCACAGGCGGCAAAAGTACTTCCCTTCCACAAATACCTGTAAGGAGGGAAAAAGTCCCATTGAAGAAAAGGCCGTTTTTTCGGTCCTTTCGATGGCTCAGGTCCCGGCCGGTTACGGGTCAGTGGCCCCAACCCAGAAGGGCCCCAACGGATCAGGGTAAGGGCCCCGCCTTCAAGTCAAGACCAAGCTGGCGGTCCCGGTCAGAAGCCACCAGGGGCTCTGCTCCAAAGAACACAGCATGAGTTCCCACCCCCACCCAGTGTCACCAGGGTGGGGGGCAGGCTCTCCCTATTTCGGGAGATATGGTGGAGCCAAGTGACCGATGCATGGGTACGGGAAATCGTGGCCGTCGGGTACTCGATCGAGTTCACGACTCTACCGCAAGATTCTTTTCTCAGGTCCAGGGTGCCGGCGACTCCGGAAGGAGCGGCCAAATTACAACTGGCAGTGGAGAACCTGGTGGCACAGGGGGTAGTGAAGCCGGTGCCAACTGCGCAAAGAAAACTAGGTTTCTATTCAAACCTCTTTTTAGTGCCCAAAAAGGACGGCAAGGTCAGGCCAGTACTGGACCTAAGACGGATGAACCGGTATGTAAGGACAAGGCATTTTCGGATGGAGTCCCTCAAGTCCGTGATAGCTTCCATGAAGCCAGGGGAATTTTTGTCCTCAGTGGACATCAGGGACGCATATCTTCATATTCCCATCCGGGAAGCGCACTAGAAGTTTCTACGCTTCGAGGCACAAGGAAGACACTTCCAGTTTACGGCCCTACCATTTGGCCTCTCGACATCTTCAAGAGTATTTACGAAAGTCCTGGCAGCGGTAATGGCACTTCTTCACACAAAGGGCATAGTGGCCATTCCATATTTAGACGATATATTGATAAAGGTGGCATCGCGGAACAGCAACCTCGAGAGTCTACAGATCACGATACAAACACTGGAGAAGTTCGGCTGGATAATAAATCACGACAAATCCTGCCGAGTGAGAGCACAACGCCTGGAGTTTCTGGGGATGGTGTTTAATACCAAACAGCACCAGATTCAGCTACCCCAGGCCAAGGGGAAAAAACTTCGTCGCAGCGTCAGATCCCTGATGCAGGAAAGACCAGTAGCCATCAGGCAATGCATGAGGGTACTAGGCCAGATGGTATCAGCCTTCGAGGCCATGCCATTTGCACAATTCCACTCAAGGGCCTTCCAACACCTGATCCTGTCCCACTGGAACAGGTCCTTGTTGTCGCTCGACCATCCAATTTGGGTGACCCCCCCGAGTCCGAGATACACTAAACTGGTGGCTGAACCCTGGGAGGCTTCAGAGGGGTCGAGCATTGGGCCCAAACCATTGGGTGATAGTGACCACGAACGCCAGCCGCTCAGGCTGGGGCGGGACTCTGGGGAGCCAGTCCACTCAGGGACTATGGTCTCAGACAGAGGCAAAGCTACCAATGTTATGGAACTATGAGCCATACGCCTGGCGCTCTGACACTTCGGAACAAGCCTCAAAGGGAAAGACGTGCGAATACAAACAGACTATGCAACAGCAGTAGCGTATGTCAATCACCAAGAGGGCACGTGAAGCACAGGGGCAATGAACGAGGCAGCCGGCATACTCAGTTGGGCAGAGAACCATCTACGATCCATCTCAGCAGTATACATCCCGGGCGTGGACAACTGGGTGGCAGACTTCCTCAGTCGGGAGACTGTGGATCCTGGCGAGTGGGGACTACACCCAGACGTCTTCCAGGCGATCTGTCAGAGATGGGGCACCCTGGACGTAGACCTGATGGCATCCCGGATTAATTACAAGGTCTGTCCATTCGTGGCCCGGTCGTGGGACCCACAGGCAGCAGCAGACGCGCTAACCATCCCGTGGGGAGGCTTCAGGCTCCCGTATATTTTTCCCCCACTTCCTCTCATCCCAAGGGTGTTACGGAAAGTCAAAAGGGAAGGACGACCAGTAATATTGATAGCACCAGACTAGCCGAGAGGAAGTTGGTACACGAGCATCGTGGAGCTTCTTTCCGACGTGCCGTGGCAGCTGCCGGAGCGGGTGGATCTTCTGTCGCAAGGACCCCTCTTCTACCGGGATTCCAGGTTGCTACGTTTGACGGCCTGGCTGTTGAGACCGAAATATTGAGGCGGCAAGGCTTCTCGGAGGGTGTTCTCCGAACGATGATTCAAGCCAGGAAGCCGGCTTCATCTGCAATTTACTACCGGGTTTGGAGACGGTTCTTTGGCTGGTGTGAGGATCGGCACATACAGCCCATGCAGTTTTTTCTAGCGAATATCTTGGCATTCTTACAGTCAGGCCTCGAGGCAGGGCTGAAACTGGGCTCACTAAGAGGCCAGGTATCGGCACTTGCGGTATTCTTTCAGAGGCCGGTTGCGAGTAGGCTGGCAGTGCGGACTTTCTTCCAGGGAGTCGCCCATGCGTCTCCACCGTTCAGGCCGCCCTCTCAGACTTGCGACCTTAATCTGGTATTGGAAGCTATGCTAGCTCACCCATTTGAACCCCTGAGAGAAATCCCTCTGCAGCTGCTATCCTGGAAAGTGGTGTTCCTGGTCACGATTACCTCGATTCGTAAAGTCTCCGAGTTGGCGGCCCTGTCAGTAGAGCCACCCTACATGACATTTCATCAAGATAAGGTGGTGTTAAGGCGGGCACCAGAGTTCCTCCCAAAGGTGGTGTCGCCCTTACACATCAATGAAGAGATCATTCTACCATCCTCTGTCCGACACCGGTACATGCGAGGGAGAAAGAGCTGCACCCCTTGGACCTGGTAAGGGCATTGAAAATTAACGTAAAAAGAACCAGTGAGTTCCGGCGGATGGGTACTCTTTTTGTGATTCCGGAGGGGCCCCGCAAGGGCTCAGTGGCTTCCAAGGTAACCATTTCAAAATGGGTAAGAGCCTTGATAATGGAGGCATACCGCGCTTTAGGGCACTCGCCGCCTTTTCGGATTACAGCCCACTCTATGCGGGCGGTGGGGGCCTCTTGGGCAGTTCGCCACGGGGCCTCGGCGTTACAGGTATGCAAGGCAGCCACTTGGACCTCCTTACATACGTTCTCAAAATTCTATAAAGTCCACACGTCTGCATCATCAGACGCCGCTCTCGGCCGGAAGATTTTGCAGACGGCGGTCCTTTGATCGCTTTTTTGTCAAGCTTGTAAATAGCCCACCCCATTCTTTTTCGGGACTGCTTTTTGACGTCCCATGGTCTAGGCTGTGGCCCCCAATGATACGGACGAGAAACGGATATTTTGGTATAACTTACCGTAAAATCTCTTTCTCGTCACGTTCATTGGGGGACACAGCACCCACCCCTTTCTTTAAAGAGCAGTTGCTGGAACTTTCTGTTCTTCTGTCATAGATGGCGTAAGATGAGTCCGAAAACGTTATATGTTGGATATGTATGAAAAATGCATTGTTTTGTGGTCGTACTCCCACTGGCTGCTCCTACTGCTTGCATACGGACTAATTAGCTGAGTGCCTGCAGGGGGGATATAGCAAGTGGGAGGAGCTAACACTTGTGCTTAGTGTCGCCTCCTAGTGGCAGTGGCTATATCCCATGGTCTTGGCTGTGTTCCCCAATGAACGTGACGAGAAAGAGATTTTACGATAAGTTATACCAAAAATATCAGTATCTTTTAATGCTGAATCAGTGCTTGTGGGAGGGATTCTGGGAACATGATATGCAGACCTAGTTTCCCACTACTAGGGGTTGTCAGTGCTATGCGAGTCAGAAATATTTGTCCAGCCCCTGCAGTTGCAACGTCCGTTCACTGAAAAGGAGTGTTCTGCATTAGACGCTGGCTGCAAGTAGAGGGTAGCTGCTACCTGCTCAACCAAGCATATACCTGGCCAGTACATCTTCCCCAACTGAGATCCTGAGACGAGCTCTGTCCAAGCAACAGCCACAGCCAGGCTTCCAATTGTAAAAGAACACAAACCATCGAGACTTGAAAAATCAAAGGTAACTGTTGAGTGAAACGACTAGTTGGCAGTGAGCAACCACCAGCAGCTACCCTCTTGTGTAACACATCTGAGATACTGTGCCAGTCTGAGAATTTGTAAGCACAAGCTTTTTAGACAGGAAAACTACAATTCCATTTTGTGTCAAGTTGTGTGTGTAGGCCCTAAACTTATTTCTGCACCATTCGAAAAGTACCTGCAGCCCAAATCCACTCTGGGCCTGCGATGGGCCATGCTCACGACAACCTTGGGCTCCAGCCATATATTACAAGAGGGCGCATTATTCTGCTTAATAAGGGCACTGCCATTAGCAAATAACGTTATCATGAAGGGGTGTACTTGGTTTGTAACAATGTTTAGGTAGGTAGTCATTATCAAAGTAACATCTACAGGAGTGCCAGAACCAAAGGTTTCCCAGCAGTACATTGCCCAGAGCATCACACTCCCTTGGCCGACTTGCCTTCTTCCCAAAGTACATCCAGGTGCCATCTTTTCTGTAGGTAAGCAACATACATGCACCTAACTGTTCACATACCGTAATATAAAATAAACCTGATTTATCAGATCAGGCCACATTGTTTCATTGCTCCATGGTTCAATTCTGATGCTCATGTACCTATTTTAGGTGTTTTTGGTGGTAAACACCGCATACGCAGCAAACAAATGAACTGAGTGTTCTGATACCTTTCTATCATAGCCAGCAGTAACGTTTTGAGCAATTTGTGTTACAGCAGATATGTGGGTTCACATGAGACAAAATAAACTTGGCTCCAGAAGCATACAATTGAGCTCCAGGTGCCTATACCTGTCTTCAGTTCACAGGTCATCCTTCCTTGGACTACTTTTGGTAGGTACTAATCACTGCATGCTGGGAACAACCGACAAGACCTGCTATTTTGTACTTACTCTGTTGTCTAGTCATCATAAATTTGACCTCATCAAAGTCACTCAGATTTGTGCGTTAACATATTTTTGATGCTTTCAACACGTTTCCAAAAACTGTTCACTTGCTACCTGATATATTGACCCTTTAACGGGTGCTATTGTCAAAAAGTACTCAACATTCACCGGGCAATGGTTTTAAGGTTATGGTCGATTGCTGTATAGCCCAATTGTTCTCCTGTCAAATAGCTTTGACTGTATAGAACATGGTTTTTCAACTCCAAGCCTCAAGTGTCCCAACAGGTCATATTTTCAGGATTTCCTTAGTATTGCACACATGATGTAATTATTATTAGCTCCTCAGATACTGCCATGTGTTCTTTCTATAGGATCTTCAAAATCATGAGATGTTGGGAGCACATGAAAACTGATTGATGAGAAAACACTGGTATAAATGAAGGTAAGGCATCTTATGACTAAAACGCATGCTGTGCGATACTGTATCATCAGTGGTAGGAAGGGTATCTACAAAAAAATGGATTATACCTACCTGATAATCAGGTTTCCAGGAGTCTCCACGACAGCACCAATTGAGATTGCCTCCTCCTGATAGGACAGGAACACACTGAGAGGTTAAAAGCTCCCCCCCTTCCCCCCTTTCCTCAGTGGATTCTAACGAATTGCCGGGGTAGGAGCTCAACTTAAATTACTTCCCTTAACCGGGGTTTTTTGTTGATTATAAAATTATATTATATTATATATTTATTCCTATCACCGAGGGAATCACTAAAATATAACTTTTATTAGGTAAAGATAAAAATAAAAATGTATAAAAGGCGTGGACTCTTATTCCAGTTACACTCCTACTGGACAAGTAGATATTCTAACAGTAGTAAGTCCATATAAGTATATACCAGATGATGCGCTAGGTTCTAACTCCACAACCACAATGACCCAATCTATATTGTTGGTGCATGGGTCGAGATATACATTATGGTTGTGTACAGCTCCACGTGTATAAATGGCCACAAGGGCTAACAAAGCACAATGTAGGTTATATTTTTTGTATTTATACGTTGGAGCCGATAAATGGGTAAAGGCCAGAATAATAAATGTAACCCCCGTCTGGCAGAGTATTGAGGCATATATTAATGCCCAGGAAATATAGCATCAATCAGGTATATACTATGTGGTATATCCCTATTATGGTGGATTATACCCTGATGCGATAACCAGCTATAGTAAACACGGTCACTAATTTCATCTATATAGTGACTCGCTTGACTGACGTCATTTAGCGTGTTTATCTAGTTTATATAAAAGCTGGCAAATAGACTGCAGCGCTGAGTGGTCTGTAACTAGGAGTTAAATGGTGCAAGGACATATTACAGCACCAAACGTTCCTTTTATTTTACCACATTCCCATTAGGGACAGACATAGCGGAGAGTCTTAGACCAGGGTCATTCACTCATAAGACCCTGTCACATGGACTGAACACTGCTGAGTGCAGCTAATAAAAACAGCTGATCACTGCTTCACTAGAGATGAATGCCGCTGTTTGTGAGATTTTATAATCACCAGCAGCTACGAGCAGCTAAACTGAAGAGGGTTCAATAAGATATATAATGAACCCTCTTTGTCAGTAACTGCTGCATTCACTATCACCATTTAAGCATAGATAGCCCGATATACAATGATGTGGACATCTGTGGCATGTCAAGCACAACAATAAGGCTATCTTAGGCTGGCTAACACCATCTACACGTTTCCGCGGTCCTTAATGCAGTGACCACATCATCAGGATGGTGAGTCTAGGTTATAGAACCGAACAGCCTGAACGGCTGTGTGAAAATGAGCAGCAACCGAACCAACTTCTCATGGGCCAGAAGGGGGTCACCAGGATTAGCGTGCATACCTGGGTTCTGAAATGTTGTAAGACCCTGGGAATCAGCGGTATCGGAGGAAACACGTACGCTAGCCCCTTTCCCCAGTCCTGGCCTAGGGCGTCTATTGCCGTAGGACGATCTCCTGGCCGGAGGGAGAAGAAATTGCCTACTTTGGCGTTCTCCCTGGTTGCAAATAGGTCCAATTGTGGGGACCCCCACCGGTTGGTCAGGATTCTGAATGCCTCCAGGGAGAGAGACCATTCTCCTGGGTCTATCTGCCTCCTGCTGAGGAAGTCTGCTTTTTGGTTTAGTGTCCCTTTTAAGTGTGTTGCCGTGATCGAAAGGATCCGGCCCTCTGCCCAGTGGAAGATTTTCTGCGAAATGTTTTGCAGGGCAGGCGACCTTGTGCCCCCCTGGTGCCGAATATGGATGTCCGTGGTGGTATTGTCCGACAGTATCTTTATATGCTGGTTCCGCAGCGAGTTTCCTAACTGCTGTAGGACCCGCCATACGGCCTGTAGTTCTCTGTAATTGGAGGATTGTTCTTTTATCCTTTGGGACCACGGGCCCTGAAAGAACTGGTTCCCCACATGCGCTCCCCATCCCCAGGCGCTTGCGTCCGTTGTGATGTGCGTGCCTGGGTTTTGTAGCCAATGAACCCCTTCCTGCAGGTTCGCCGGGGATGTCCACCAACGCAGGGATGTTTTCGCTGTGTTTGGGATATACATTTTTGTCCCTAGCGAGGACTGCTTTTTGTCCCATGTGGATAGGACGGAGGCCTGTAGAGCTCTGGTGTGAGCCTGGGCCCATGCTACTCCGGGAATGCATGATGTTAGGCTTCCCAGGAGAGACATCGCTTCCCGAATTGTGCATGATCGTTTCTGTAGGAAGGATCTGACCAGCCTTTAGATTTTTTGTATTTTTTCCCCGGGCAGGCAGGAGCATTGTAATTCTGAGTTGAGCGTTATGCCTAAAAAGGTCTTCTTCCTGTGGGGTCTAAGCTGGATTTTTCCCAGTTTATGATCCATCCTAGAGACTGGAGGAGTTCTAGCACTATCTCTAGGTGCTTTGTTAGTAGTTTCCTGGACTCTGCTATTATTAAAATATCGTCCAGGTAGGGTATTATTAGGATCGACTTTTTTCTCAGGTAGGCAGCTACCTCTGCCATAATTTTGGTAAAAATTCTGGGTGCTGAGGAGATCCCGAAAGGCAGGCATCTGAATTGGTGGTGCTCTATTCCTTTGCCCATATCCACTGCGAACCTTAGGTATCTTTGGGACCCCTCGTGGATCGGTACATGGAAATAAGCGTCCTTCAGATCGATGGACGCCATGTAGGCCCCTTTGGGAATCAACTTTATCGTTGAAGAGATGGACTCCATTTTGAATTTTCTGTACTTGACACAGGTGTTCAAAGGCTTCAGATTCACTATCATGCGGTGTTTCTATCACGCAGGGTTTTCTTCCTAGGAAGAGCCTGGAATAATGGCCCTGAGTTTCCTCGTTTTGCGGTACGGGGGATATTGCGTTTAGATGTTGCAGGTCCCGAACGCTTTGCCTTAGTAAGTGTAACTGTTGCCCTGAGCCTCCTGTGATAATGAATTTCCTTCTGGGGAGGGACACCAGTTCTATCCGGTATCCCTGCTGTAGGATCTTTGGGATCCATGGGCCTTCGCAAATTGCGGCCTATTGGTCCACAAAGTTCCCCAGCCTTGCCCCAACGGAGCTGGCGTCAAGGTCTCCTGTTCGAGCCATACCCCCAGAGTGCGCGCCACGCAGGTGGCTGCGATCCCTGGCCTAAGTATGCTTGCTGCTGCCTCCCATGATTTTTTAGAAGGCCTTCGGCTTTGCGATCCATGGGATCTTTTAATTGTGCGGCGTCCTCAAAGGGCAGGCTCGTCCTCCTAGCTACTTTGGCTACTGGGACGTCTACCTTGGGTATCTCTTCCCAGCTTGCGCAAACTTCCTCCTCAAATGGGTACCTTCGTTTTACCCCTCTAGCGGAGAAGGAACCTGCGTCTGGTTTCTTCCACTCCTTTTGGATAATTTTAATGATGTTTTTGTAGACAGGGAAGGTATGTTTACGCCTCTCCCCTAGTCCCCCGAATATCTCGTTTTGCAGGGTACGTGGTTCTCTGGGCTCTTCCATTTTTAATGTAGCCCTGACTGACTTAATCAATTCTGTTAAGTCGTCCTGATGGAAAAGGTATCTTTTGTAGTCCTCATCGTCTGAGGACTCCTCGGCCGCCTGTTCCTCTTGCTCCGATCCGATAGAACTCTTGGAGTCGGAAGGCTCGTCGGGAACATACGCCTTTTGCTGGCGGCGCCAGCTGTGATGTTAGGGCTGATCGAACCTCCTCCTTCACCAGCTTCCTAACGTCATCCAGGAATCCCCCCGATTCCTCTTTGACTAGCCTAGCTACGCATGCCTTGCATAGAGGCCTCTGGTACGTAGCTGGCAGTCTCGTCCCGCACTCCATGCATTTTTTGGGTTTTGTTCTGGGGGGGGGGGGGGGGGGGGGATGTCTTTTTTATCCCCCTGACAAACAAAAAAAGGGGAAAGTATTTTTTGCGGGTAAATATGCAATTTTTCCATATACAATACATTGGATTTTGCATTTAGTATTTTTTACCGCACTGGCTACTTACGGCCGCTGAGGCTGAGGTTTCAGCTATCTCTAGGGCTGAAGCACTCATTACTGTACCGGTGCTGCAGACACCCTGCGACCTGTAGTGCTGGTCCACCTTCTGGCTTCTCTCAGGTTCCTTATTTTGAATTTTCGCGCTCCTGCACTAAGCCCCGCCCCCTCCCGATGCGAGCGTGATGACGTCACCACGCTGGGCACGTGACGCCCCGCCCCCTGCCATCAAAGGGCTTCCTGGAGCGCCGCGACTATACAAGGAGGAGGAGGGGGTCTGAGGCTCCCGCTTTGTACCCCCCATGGGCCGCCGCGGGAGGAACCTGGCCCGGGGGTTACCACCCCATGTGGCGTCCCGGGAGTCGTCTGGCTGGGAAGGGAGGACAGGCTGACCCACTGCCCTCCGATCCGCCTGTAAGTAATCCTGGCTGGCTTCTCCACCAGCCCCTCTCAGAGATCCTGCCTCCTGGCAGGACAGGAAGACACTGAGGAAAGAGGGGAAGGGGGGGAGCTTTTAACCTCTCAGTGTGTTCCTGTCCTATCAGGAGGAAGCAATCTCAATTGGTGCTGTCGTGGAGACGACTGGGGGAAAAACGTGTTTCTAGTAACAAACTGTTTAATGTTTTTTTAAAATGATTTTTCCTTTTCATTGGCTCAGAAGAATAATGCAAATGTATAAAGAGGCAAATGTGCCCTGGGTGCAATAAGTGAGGGGGCACTGCCCAGGTTCAATATTGCCAGATTTCAAAATCTACTGATACAGCAGCAATGCAGCATTTGTAAACAACTGTTTTGTAAGTGTGCTGGACTGCTGACACAGCACTTTATTTCTTAAAAGCGTTGTCCAGTTATAGACTATTGATTGCCTATCTTTAGGTTAGGCTACCAATAGTAAATCAGTAAGGTCTGATCAGTTATTCACCAGGTTGGTGTGCTTTGCTTGCTGCAGAAAGCATCTCCATGCACAGACAGCACCATTCTCACATTGTATTACAAGCAAAGCTCCTTTTCACTTCAATGGAAACTTTGCCTGCAGTACCAAGCCTGGTCACGAAAGTGAGAACGGAGCTGTCTGCTTCCTGCAAGAAGGATGAGCACATTGGTCTGGTGAACAGCTTATTAGCAAGATCCCAGGTGGCAGACCCTCAATGATTTACGATTGATGGCCTGTTAGTAGTTTATAACTGGATAACCCCTTTAAGTTGAGAGGTACTCACATATTGAAATAGAAAGATCCCGTCCAATTTTAGTCCTCTGCAGCATTCTATGGAGAGTCCAAACCCATTCCTGCTGTTGCCTGTGAGCTTTCTTAGCTATAGTGACATCAGGGCACATCTGTCCTCCTGCCTGCACAGTGCTGCTGTTGCCTCCTCACTTCTCTTCTGGACCTCCTTCATGCTCATGTCCCTGGATATGCGAGTCATCATGTAAGCTTTCTGATCAGTGAGTAACTACAGTGGCCCCTGGCAATCCTGGGAGCTACTTTAGCCCTGCATCTCCTTCACAGATTTGTAACAAGTTTGCATGTGTAATGGTGCTCCAGGCAACCTACAGTGCAGGGAACTGCAAAGTGAAATGTCCAGTCGTTCAGTTTAAGCATGCTTAAAAACAGAATACTACATCATTCACCATCAACAGCAGCTGTTCAGCACTGAACGGCTGTTGCTTAGAGCTTCTACCCACTTGAGGTTTTTTTAACGGTGCGTTAACGCTGCGTTTTTTATGCGATTGTCAATGGGACTTTCTAATGTTAAAAATCCATCACAAGTTGGTGCTTTGCATTTTTTGAAAGACACGTTTTTAACATTAGAAAGTCCCATTGACAATCGCGTTAAAAACACATACAGTTACGTGTAAAAGGGCATTAAAGCCTCATTTACACTTGTATATTTTGCATCAGTCTTTGTAAGCCAAAACAGGACTGGATCCATAAAATTCTTTCACTATACTTATTTCTGGGTTTATGCTTTCTGGTTTTGGTTTGCATATTTTCATATTACCCCCGCTTCCTGGTTCCATTGGGCCTGCTTGTAAAGTCTGTGTGCTGGATGAAAGTCTGGTTCTGTTCAGAGTCCAGTGCTCGTCCTCTCCTACACAAGTCTATGGTAGTGCGCGCGCACAGTACTCTGAAAACTTCAGCATGCAGACTTTATGGGCAAGCACTGCGGGACCCAAGAAGCAGGTATGAAAACTACAACACCCAGCCCCGTCACCTCCCCAGCAGGTGTTAAGTTTCTTTAAACAACGCGCTTCCGCCATTGTCCTATAAAAAGGGTCTGAGAGACTACTTTTGTGTAGTGTACCCACTTGTTGATTGCTAGACATGCCTCTATGATGCCTTAGAAGACATTTTGCCAAGTTAACAGACTTTGAGAGGGGGCGCATCATTGGAGTAAGAGAAGCAGGATGGTTGTTTCAACAATTGCCCGATATGTAGGCCATTCTGCTGTTAGGTAGTGCTGGAAGCAGTGGTTACCCGAAGGCACGCACATCTGACAAACAGGCTCTGAACGGCCCAGAGAGACCACCAGTAGAGAGGATTATATTATACACCTACAAGCATGAGCAGATCCCTGGAGTTTTGTTGTCCACCATCCAGCTACAGATGTCACCTTCATTTTAGAACTCGGTCTCTGCCCCGTCCATTTCCAAGCACTTAGCAGAAGGAAACTTAGGGTCATGGTACCCAATGCATATCCTGCTATTAATATCTCAACAGTCTTCGTTTGCAGTTGTGTTGTAAACGAGAAATCTAGACTTTTGCGGACTGGTATAATCTTCGGCAAAGATTCTAGGTTCTATATGGGAGTGTTCAACAGTAGTGTTAAAGTATGGAGACCTTGTTTTAAGCATCTCAATTCCGTTTTTGCTGTGGAGCAACACACTGCCACAACTGCTGGTGTGATGATTTGGGAAACCATCGTACATAACAGTCGGTAACCCCTATTAGTGGTACAAAGGACAATTTCAGCTCACATGCATCACCTCTCATGGCGGGGCTACTAAGAGGCAATTTTCAGCAGGATAATGCTCTGCCGCACACAGCGAGCGAATCCCAGGAATGCCTACTCTGCCCGGTTGCCACACTTCCTTGGCCTGCCCGGTCAGGAGATATATTGCCAATCAAGCATTTATGGAACCAACTGGGATGTCATCTTCAGCAGCCTACAAGTGTACAGGATCTAGAAGGCCCAGTTACAGCATCTGTGGGCAAATGTGCCGCAGGATAACATACAAAGTCTGTAAACCTCCATACCTGACTGCATCTGATCATGTATCCAGGCTAAAAGTGGTTCAGCAGCGTAGTACAGCCTCCTTAGAATTGTACGTTTTTCTCCCAATAAACTTACCCTTTCACTCTAATATTGTAATCAGTTAATCTACTTACATAGATCATTACATTCACAAGTATGAAGTATTATTTGATTCCAACACCACCTTCTTGGTGCGTTATTTTTTGGGGGCAATGAGTGCATCATCAAATAAAATCCAAAATGATGTCATACTTTGCTGTTTTATTTGCATATCACGGTTTTGCATAGATATTACAAAACAGTATAAAGCTTATAAAACACATTCCTTTGTATGTCAGAACTTTCTCCTTTATAAAAAGGTTAAAAAAATGAGTAGCAGATCTCTGCAGTTACTATATAAAAATGAAAACTGGTAATACGAATGTCAGGAGAATAGTAAAGGAACGGTTAACACAAAGACAGTATTCACAATACTATTAATAAGGCAGTAGATTAGCCTAATACAGTATTTGGCTTTAACGGCAAATAAAAAAGGTAAAATGAAAGGTATACAACCCGACAGGCTGAATGAAAAGGCACACTTCAATTATGCTTGTATGTTAACATTACACAGTCCCTCTTCACAAAACAGTAGAATGATAACAGAACAGTTTCACTACAATATATTAAAGCAAACATAAAATGAACAGACCACCCTGGGCGCCTTTTGATTTAAGAAAACAAAAATGTACAGGGTTTAAGAAGATAAAATAATTACAGCTGGTTTTGTCATTGGCTTGGTTGGGCTCCCGAGAAGGATCAGGACAACCTTCATGCATCTTCTCCTTTTGCTTTGGGTGGCAGTTGAAGGCTAGGCATAACATTTTTGCTTTTGAAGAAAACCCAAAATTACTTCTTGATGCAATGACATCCATGAATGATGGGCAGATACGAGTGAAATGACCCTTCATGACCTTACACTACTCTATATAACAGAGTGTTTAAGCATTTTTGGTACAGTACTGTATATTGCTAACTTAGGCGACTATGGCAGTCTTAGGAAACAGAAACAAATTCCACACAAACAAGTGAAAAAAACCTTCAAAATATTCATTCTACATAGTTCACAGCTTTGCCTTCTATATATGCAAAACCTAAGATTCTCTTATCTAGTGCAACTGTGCTTAGCAGAGCGTCATCAACGGCCCAAATGACCATCTGAGCAACCGCTAATTAGAACATAGAATTCGTTTAGCACTTCACAAGTGCTTCTGCATGATCGGAAGAGAACGACTCTCCTTGTCTTTATAGCACTTTCCTCACTCAACAATGGCACTTTCTCCAAGCACATCTTTATCCACATTTGTACATTCTCACTTCCTCAGCACTGTCTATGTACACCTATTTACACTCTTTACAATTCGTCTTCATTTCCAACTTCCTCCATACTCTTCATTCGCATTCCCATAATTCTACATAATGTGTGCCATCATGAAACAACTTTCTTTCTCCTTCAAGGTCCATCTCTTCTCCTATTCAATGTCTATTCACACAATCCCGATTCGAATGGTCTCTGAAGAATCTAGAAGCTGGACTGAAGGAGTGTGATTCGGATGGGTTCCCTTTCTTCCTTGCAGAAGTCAGCGACTTTACTTATAGTCAGTGGGTTATAATGCAAGTCCTCTATGAGGAAATCATAACTTGCCACCTGTCCATTACATTTGGGTAGAGCAGAGCTCTCCTGTTTTGTGACTGGCCCGTGATCTCTGCTCTCTCCCGGCTTTTGTGTTGGCCAGTTCTCATAGTGTAGTATATTGTCTGAATGTCGACTGCTGACCCGGTTTTTGGTCATATCGGGACTAGAGACTCCTTCAGAACAATGCTGGTTCGGAACAGAGGAACAGCCGTGCTCATCGTTCTTTGTATAGGTTATTTCACTTTGAAGTGAATTGGTTGATGTGGCTTGGCAATGGTCCCTGACTTCATGCTTTTTGCTGCTGTGGGAATCTTTCAGAAAGTCCCATGGGTACGCTTCATCTGATGTGGAGACGTCACTGTTCGTATCAGTGTCATCAGCTAAAGCTTTGGCTGTAGAGAAAAATACAAAAACGAGTTAATCAATGTCAATCATCTTAATTCTTTTCTGACTCGAGGTTATTAGTTCCATTCAATCCTTGTCAAGAACTGTATTAGGTTAAACACATTCTTACAATTTAACCACACATGAAAGCCATAATATGCATAGTATATATATCAAAACATAAGATGGTGTATAAGCAGTTGGTTTTTTATTGGAAGATTTGTAATATGTGACCCTTAAGTTTTTATTAATAGGGATCTAATTGTAGAGAGTTTGCGCTTGCTTTTATTGGACGGTTTGTACCATGTGACCCATTAATTTTTATGAACGAGGATTCAGGTGTAGTTTTGATTGAGGACAATTATTGAGTTTGGACATTTAAAATTGAACTTTTAAAGTGCTGGTTTTATATATTTCAATTGATTGGTAATAAAGAAGTGTTTTTTATATAGATTTTATATGTTTATAAATGGTTGTTGATTTTATGTGTTTATGCATTTTATGTGTGGGGTATTTAATCCCTTGAGGACTAATGCTTTTCGGTCCAAAAGGACAAGACACTTTAAGGATTTTACTTCAGCTACCAAAATTATTTTTCTGCAATTTTTTTCTATGATTTATAGGGCTGTCTTTTCACTGAAGTTTTTTCAGGGGTAAAAAGCTAAAAAAATAAAAAAAGTTTAAACTTATAATAATTTTTTTAACGGAGTATTTTCCGGTAACAAAGTACAGGAAGGGGTTCCTCATTTTGTTTGACATTTTGATATACAAATTTGTCTAGTCTTGGATTTCAAGGTGTATATGGTGACTGTATATTATCCATCCATTTTTTATTTTTAATCATCTGTGTCCACCATGACATCATACAAGACCTCTGAGAGTCATTCACAGTGTCTTTTATTTCACACCATCCATGGAAGCACCAGTTACAGAGGCAAATATTCCCTTGTAGCAACAATATTCACTGACAGAGTTAAGCTGGGAATGCTGGGATCCTGAAGCTTCGCCGTTGCAGAGAGCACCCAGCGGTTACATGATCATTGAGCGATATGTAGTCTGCAAGATATGTCAGAGGTGGTTAAAAACAGCTTCTGCCTTCAGGTCCTTGACTGTAACAGCAGAGGATTCAACCTGCTCCTGCTACATTGCGGGAGCTTTAATCCCTTAAAGACCAGGCTGTTTTGTACCTTAAAGGGGTTGTCCCACGGCAGCAAGTGGGGTTATACACTTCTGTATGGCCATATTAATGCACTTTGTAATGTACATCGTGCATTAAATATGAGCCATACAGAAGTTATTCACTTACCCACTCCGTTGCTGGCGTCCCCGTCTCCATGGCGCCGTCTAATTTCTGTGTCTTCTGCCTACTTTAGACGCGCTTGCGCTGTGTGGTCTTCTGCCTGGTGAATGGGGCCGTTCCGGCGCGCTCGCGCCGGAGAGCTAGTCTGCGCGTCATCATCGTAGCTCCGCCTCTGTCACGTGGTGCCGATCAGCCAATGAGGTGGCTGTATCGGCAGTGGAACGCAAGACAGGAGAAGAAAATCCACTGTGCACCATGGGAGAAGACCTGCAGTGCACCGTGGGAGAAAACCAGGGGCGCCATCTTTAAAAGAAGAAGCTGCAGAACGCTGATGCAGGTAAGCGAAATGTTATTTTTAAAAACTAACAAATGCTTTCTTTTTAACAGGGCATAATGCAGGGGTCTATCGAAAAAAAAATTTTCGATTTCGCCGCGGGACAACCCCTTTAAGGACCAGGCACTTTTTAGGAATTTTACGGTCCTATTTTATTTCCCTTCAGCTACAAAAATTATTTTTGCTGTTCTTTTACTCGTGACATAGGGCCATTTTTTAAAATATTTCTTTCAATTACTTTTTTCTGTTTTGTAGTTTTATTGATTTTAACATTTTGTAGGTTTTTTTTTAAAATTAAGGTATTTACGCTAAAATTAAAAACGGGATTCTCATTTTGTTTCGGACGTTTTGATATAGAATATATATGGTTTTGCATTACAGGGCGCATACGGTGATGGTTTTGCTTGGAGTCAGCTTTGGGTTATTTTCTTTACGTATATATTTTTAATTTTATTCTGTAACTAACTTATTTATGTAATTATTATTTTTTACTATCTATGTCTCCCATGACATCATAAGACCTCTGGGGGAAATGCACATGGGGCTTTGTGATTTTTTTTTTTTTTTATTTGACACTTTCCCACTCTAGCTGGGGCATCCATAGGCGCCCCAGTTACAGATGAAAACATCCCCCTGTAGTAACAATAGTCACTGGCAGAGCTGATCAGGGCCTGCTAAAACCCTGCAGCTCTGCTGTAGCAGGATCCCCCGTCGGTCACGTGATTGCTGGGTCAAGTGATGGAAGAAACACTTTCACTTAGTACATAGCGCTCATTGGGCGCTATGTATCTGGGAAAGGAGAAGGCAGAATTTGTTAAAAACCACTTCTCCCTTCTCCTCTGGGTTCTCAACTGTGACTAATAGCTGACAACCCGACCTGCTTCTGCTTGATTGCAGAAGCTTTAATCTCGCGCCGTATTTCTGCTATCGGGTGGGATTAAAGCTCAGGCAAAGCGCCGTAAAATTTACAGCGCTTGGTCCTTAAGGGGTTAATCCCATGCTGTATTTTTACCATCGGCTGGAATAAAACCCAGGACCAAGCGTGTAAATTTATGGCTCTTGATCCTTAACAGGTTAACAATCATGGAGGTTTCTGGCCATCATGCCTTGGAAGAAGCCTGTTGGCGAACCTCTGGGTCAGGCGGTACTGGCGGCGTGAAGCCTATTTTTCTGAAATGACTTAATACACATGGTTGAGATGATGATTAACAAATTTGTGCGAAAGCAAGTGTGGAATATACTGTGTGTGATCCTTTCATTTAGCATTTCATGCCAGCTGGAAATCTCTGTCCTGTGGAGATTGTAACCATCTACTGGATCATAAGGTAGCAGCCATATGGACGAGATCCTGCAGCGTTTTCTGCAGTGTGTGAATTAGGAGGAATTCTTGAATCATCTGCTCTCTCTATTTCCATCGTCATAGGTGAGAGATAATATGCGTTGCTGAGAATTTGCTAATTATCTGCTCCCTGGGATTTATTTATGTTTTTATTCTAAACTATTGCTTGTTTTTTTTCTGGACAACTTCACTTGTCAGATACCATACCATAGCACCAGAGTTCCAAAATGGCACTCCCACACCACCCTGAATGTATTTCTTTTATGCAGTTTTGGCAATGAGGGCCCCAAACCATATAAAAGTAATAAATTGGAAAATCTCTAAGTTCTGTTTACATCTGCGCTGGAGGCTTTGTTCACAGAAAGTTCCAGATAAAATAGTGTAGCATAATTTACTGTCTTGTACAGTAAAATACTGGAGGGCATGCTGGAAGCTGAGTGGATACAATTAAAGTGAATGGGGCATGTCTGGCACCATTTAGGTCCGGCACGGGCAATTGTTTTGGTCACCCCAGTAAGGGTACGAGGGACAATGGCAGCTCAGCGATATATTCAAGACATCCTGCAGCCACATGAGTTTCTCTCATGGCAGCTTCCAAGAGGCATTCTCCAGCTGTATAATACCAGCTGCACACATCAAGGATGGGTCACAGGAATGCCTCCCTAACTTTGCCACACTTCTGTGGCCTGCCTGGTCTCCAGATTTATCGCCAATAGAACATGTATGGGATCATCTGCAAGACGAAGTTCAACAGCCTACGAGTTTGCACGATCTAGAGGCTCAGTTACAGCAAATGTGGACCGATATGCTGAAGGATACCATACGGAACCGGTATGCCTCTATGCCCACCCGTATCACGTTATATCCAAACTAGAGGCGGAACAACAGGGTACTACAGCCTCATGCTTGTCCGTATCACATCTTATATCCCAGCTAGAGGTGGTACAACAGGGTACTAGACCCTCCGTGCCCACCTGTATCACATCTTGCATACAAGCTAGAGGTGATACAACAAGGTACTAGAGCCTCCATGCCTGCCCATATCACAACTTGTACCCAAACTAGCAGCGGTATAACAGGGTACTAGAGCCTCCAAGCCCACCTGTATCACATCTTGAATACAAGCTAGAGGCGGTACAACAGGGTACTAGAGCCTCCCTTCAAGTTTCTACAATTCTCCTTTTGCTCTGATATTGTAATCCCTTACTTATATCAATGTTACAATCACACAGAGAACGTTTCATTCAACTCCGACAACTGCTTCTATGGAATTGATTTTTTTTCTGACTGAGTGTGTATGGAAGCCTTTTGGCTAGAATATCCCTATTGAATAAAAAGTGTACCAACAAAACGCAGAGTTGGAAAGAAAACAAAAATCCTTACAGATTACATAAAAATGGTTAACTGTAGGAAAGCAATAGTTTAGTAACATTGTCACCTGTAAGGATTTTGCCACGTTGTGAGGCCTCTGAGGCAAGCGTATAGGACAGACTGACAATCCGTTCCCGCTCTCCCTCCATTGAGATGGTGTAGCCTTCATCAGGGCTAAAATGTTAAAAAGCACAAATTAACAATAGTAAAATACAGGACATATATGTTAGATCTCAAAGTCATTCTACTAACAAAGATAGAATATGTTCTGCCTACTAGTATTCATGGAAGTACCTGGTCCTAGACATGATTGTTTTCAGTCTGTCTCCACTCTTTGGCATTCCTTCTATGTCTTCAGACTGATTTCTGACAGTCGCTGTGGCTTCTTTACCTGATCTGAGCTGCAATTAAAAGATTCTGTATTCACAGATATGCCAAGACTTCACTCCGAAACATGCCACTTCATGGAGCAGGACTGCTGTGGAGTACTGCATGCATGCAACTGCCAAATACCCAACATGCTCCAAACCTATCACATTACATTCTCATAAGCCGCTTCAAGCAGATTCTTCTTCTTCTGAGATCCACACAGCGAGCTCATAGTCAACACATAACATACAGTCTCATGCCTGGCAGACGCGACTCTGTGCACCCCCATGCCAGCATAAAGCAGCCTTGTCAGTTAAAATTGCCTTTTAGGCTAGCCCTCAACATATCCCTGCAGTATATTATAATGCAGCGTAGAAGCAATGGATCTAGCATGCAAACAATACTTTGTTTGAAGCTTACCCCCTGCTTATTGTAGCTGCCATTGTGCATATCTTTTTTCAGTTGCATGCACGCAGCAGTGACAATTTTACTGCTTGTTCTTAACGGAGGAGTCACCTTTACCATCGGAGAGATCTCATGACTTGTTACTGAGGTAATGTTTTCGGTCTGCGGTTCCATGACAACACTGTAGGTAGGGTCCTCAGGCAATGTATCCGGTGAGGCCTTTTTAGCATTGACGCTTCCAGACTTTCCATGCATTGCTGCGGATGTGTTGCTAGGGTAGAAGGAAGCAGTGACCCTCACCAGTGTTGGTTTTCTTTGTTCTGTAGACGTTTTATCTACTTGTTGAGAACTTGTTGAAGAATCCGAGGAAGATGATCTCAACTATAGGAAGATGGTAGATACAAAATTAGAAGAGATCTACAGCATGCAGATGTGGTGAAATATGGCAGTACGTTCTTCATTTCTGTGCAGTTCTACCACAAGGCAATGAAGCATTACATACTACCCATTAAGATCAAATTTGCTGTTCAGTAATAGATGAACATGTTGGGTCCTCCAGAGAATAAGGCCTTCATTGTAGCTGCTCAGTGCTGTGGCTAAAATGAAAGGGTACTGAATGGAGGGCCCTCCTATCAACTCAGAATTCCTTAAAGCGACCCTCTGGCTTCGGGACAAAACTCTGTCCCAGAGGGGGAAGAGGGTATATTACTTGCAGTTCTTTTCTGCCGTCTCTCCATTCTGCCAGTTCCCAGTCCTTTTAATTGGCAGTCCAAGATGGAATACACAATCTTCAGACTAACTAGTACCCCAGAGTGCACTGGTAGTGTTAGACTACCAATACATTATACATGCTCTCTGATTGGGCAGAGCTGCTCACTTGATCAGCACTGGGCAATCAAGCAGTACATCAGCTATTTAGAAAATTGCAGCAGCCAACTCAGACAACCAATAAATCGGACCAGGAATCGGCAGATCGGAGGGATGGCAGAGAATAACTGTAGGCAATATGCCCCCTCGAGTCTCGGGACAGAATTCTTTCCAGAGACCGGAGGGTCACTTTAACAAGATGTGTAAAAAAGGGGTTTTCTAAAATCAGATCATTTAAGCATAATTCAGTACTAGATATCTCAACCTATTGTTAGCAAAGACAGACAAATAAAGTTTTGGGCAAGTTAGAAATTAGGGGCTACCCACATTATACGCTGTCACAAATGCTGGAAACTAAGGGAAAGCTGCACAGAATCCGTATTGGCCTCTGCTTGAGCAGAGGGTATAGTTTTTTTTCTTGGGGTTCCGTCTAAATCTCATTTGAGGGGGGGAGGGAGGGAATCATCCATAACCCAAGACATACACAAAAACACCACGTTAATAGCCGCCAATCAATCATTTAAAAAAAAAAAAAAAAGAAAAACACAACCTTTACAACTTGCAAAGTATTGCTCCATCATGAAATACTCACTCTGCCGCCTATTGGACCAGTTGTGGACCTCTGGGAGTTTTGACGTTGTGCTGTAACACCAGGCTTGGGTTTCTCATGAATCTGAGCCTCCTGATGCCGGCGCATTCTCTCCATCTGCTCCTCAGCACTCATTCTTTGCTTCCGAACTGTTCCCATCTCTGGCACATTGGGTGGTGAGGCCTTAAAAAAAAAAAAAAATATATATATATATATATATATATAATAATAAATAATTTATTATAAAAAAATATATATATGATAATTAAAAAAAATATTTATATATATATATATATATATATATATATATATATATATATATATATATATATATATATATATATATATAGTGAAATTTTTACATTTTGGCTGTAATAAGGAAAAATATACATATTCACCAATAAATACCATACCTTTGGCTCTAGAGTCATCTTGTGACTGGTAGGTATTGGTATTGGGAGGGAAGACTGAACTGGTCGAGCATCTGCCACATCCTTGATAGGCAAGGCAGCATCTTAAATACAAGAAAGTTAATAAGATGACTCAATATATTATAATGGTCTTGGCTATATCAAAAAGTTTTGACATTTACATACTTACAGTGTGGTAAAAAATGACAAGTTAACTTTATTCTGTGGTTCACTATGATTATGGCAATAATATATAAAGCTTTCATTATGTTTTACTAGTAAAAATATAATGCTTTTCACACCAAATTCTGACCCAATAACATTTTTCTGTTGATGGCGCTGTCTGAGGGCTTGTGTTTTGCAAGGCAAACCATAGTTCCCATTGATACAGTTATGGGGTACACGAGGTTTCATAATCACTTTTTATTCAAGTTGTTTCCTCGAGTATCGGAAGTGACAAGAAAATCTACAGTTCTGACACTGAGCATGTTTTTTTTTTTCTTTATGGCATTCACTGCTGCATGTTAATGCAATATTTTGTTGAAAGTTTGGACCTTTAAGGATGCAATTCGATTGCTGAGCTCTGTCATTGGCTGCAGCAGTCTGACATCTGGTACACAGGCTGCTGCAGCCTGTAGATATTACAACACTGGAAGATCTGGAGTCACCGTACTATACACAGCGGGGAGTCGGGAGAGGAGAGAATAAGTTGGTTTGTTACTTTCAGACATGGAGAGCATGTCCAGCTAAAATTTGAAGAAGTCGGACAACCCCTTTAACACTTAAAGCATAGCTATTGTACTGATCTACAAGAGGTAACAGGTGTGTGCATCCATTATTTACAATAGGTACTTTTACATGAGTGATTAGGGTTGGGACATCGACACAAAAATAATCGATAGCCGATAGTATTGATTATCGCTGAACAAATCGATTATAAAATATTGGTGGAAAACTATCGATATTTCGATAAATCGACTTTCTTAAATGCGGTATAAAAATAAAACCGGTCTATGGTTAATAAAGAAACAATCAGCAAAAAAAAATTATAGTCTTCTTTTAAACCGTTAAACTGTTGAATTTATTATTAACTTCTAACTATTACTAACATCCTGAAAATATATTAAAGTTACAAATGAAAATAAAGAATTACAGATGAAACATATAATTAAAATTAGGTATATGAGAAGAAGTTTTTTTTATCATCGGCCCCAATAATCGGTATCTAATGAGCCAACAAACACACTGAAACAAGGTCCTGCCGCCTACAAGGAAGCCAGAAGCTGGCCGCAGGACCTGACGGGATGTGAGCATGATTTGTGGGGCTGCGTGCCCTGCATTTTTTCAAGTTGCCGCTGAGGAACCAACGGTCTCCATGGCAACTTGTAAACAATGCAGGGCCTGGTAATGAGAACGCAGTCCCCAGAAAACAATTGTAATTGCGTTAGATGGGTCTCCTATCTTTTCTATGGTCACTGCGTTTGCGTTAGACGCTGAACACACGACACATCTCCTTTTCTGGATGTGACCTTCGTGCGTTCAGCACAGCCCTCCATCTGCATGTGGAAATGCTTTCCTTTAGAAAGCATTGCCCACAGCCATCGCATTAGACGCAAGCGTTCAGAGCCTGCGTCTAACGCGATGAACAAACGCATGTGGAAAAGGGGCCGAAGACCCCACTGTTTTTGAGAGTCATGTTGCCTGGAGCAAACCTTATTGGTGAAAAAGAGTCACCTCACACTTTCCAGAAGTTTCTAGAACTTGTTTATAAGTTCATTAGTGCCTCCAGCAAAACTCCATCCTGTACCAACACAAAGGAAAGGCAGAATGTAAAGAAAGAAAATATGGTCACCGGACCACAAGACACGGTTTTTCTTTACAAAAATCGATATTATATCGCCTTAAAGTATGAATGATACCGATAGATCGGATATAACAATATCGATGAAAAGTATCGCCAAAGCATTTGCGATATATATCGATATATCGGTTTTCGATGTCCCAGCCTTAAGTGATTTGTGTTAAAGCGCGATGCTACAAAATAGATTAAAAGAAAAAAGAAAAACAAAACACCATCAGCTCCTATTTTTTGTCCGATATTGCTCATTTTCTATGGCAGTAAGTAAAATCGCCTTGCACTTCCATGCAGATCAAATTGAACTGCACTCACATGAAACTTGTTTTTATTTTCCCTATTGAAACATGCAATTTTCACAAGTATGAAAAAACGTGCATGGAAATCACATGCGCAGAGATGCAATGTGTCTTTCCTTACAAATCACACCGCAATCACAGAGAAAATCAAAAGTGTACAAGTGTGATATCCATCAGAGTTTCTCCGACCGGTATTGCGCTTGCCCATGAAAATCTGGCCTCACTTCAAACAAGTCTCAGTGGTTCAAATGTGTGTTAGGCATCCTCTGTATTAGCGCTTTCAATGAATATATACATTTCTTTTTTCTCTTTTTGGTGGAGTAGTGGGGGTCCATTTTACTTCACCTCAGGCAGCAGAAAGGCTTGGGGCACCCCTGGACCTGGGGGATTAAAACTAATAAGTAACTTACCACTGGGTACACTTGGTGACTGTGGCGCTGCTGCACTGTCAGGCTGCTCAGATACTCTGTCTTGCTCATTCTATGAAGGAAAAATAAATATTGAATTCCCGTAGAATGAAAAAAAATGCAATTTATCAAAGCTTAGCCAAAATACAAATGCAACAATTAAGGATATGTTGTATCAAAACTGGCCCAAAGAAAAAGCGGAGTAGTTACCCATGACAACCGGTCAGGTTTTGCTTTAATTTTCCAAAGGGTGTCTAAAAAATAAGGTGGGTTGCGGTTGGTTGGCAACTACCGCACTTTTCATTGTGCCAATTTTAATATATCTTCTACATTTTTCCCAGTTCCTAATATTTACAGGTTTTTTTTGGAAAACTGCCCAAAACTCTAAAAAAAGGTAAAAAAATAAAATAAAATTTGAAAAGGAGATTTGTACATGGTGATGTGTGATCACCAAGTATCCTACTTTCAGAAGGTTCTTTGCTATATAAAATCACTCTGCTATAGAGTTACACCAACCTGTTCACCGACTGTCCTTTTACTTAGTCCTTCAAGCTGAATACCGGATGTTGGATGATCCTTGGGAAGAGGAGGTCTGGGAGGAATGGCTTCAGACTCCTTTAAAAATAGAAATTGGTGTTTTATTCACTTGGAAACAACAACAAAAAAAATAATTCTAAGGGCTGATCCCATTAGTCCACATATAATTTTAAAGGAACAATTTATTTAATGGTGACCACAAATTCATAAGATACATATTTATAAGTGTCTGGAGTTGCAAGGTATTCAAAATCCATCTATGTTTTAGGATATAAAACAACTGGCTTACATTGTGATTTTTCTCTTGGACAAAAGGATTCAATCCAGACGGATGGTGGAGAAAACTTCTCTGTAAGGTTGCCGGGGTCTCACTGGCAGGCGAGGGTGGCATCATCATTGCTGCACACAGATACATTATATTAACCCAGTGAAAAGATTAATTTACTACAAAGCTCCCCCTCCAAAAATGAAAAGTAAATCTTGGAAGAGGAAGGGGGATAGAAAGTAAAAGTACTTAAGTACCAGGATGTCTTGATGGATCAGGATTTACATGAAAGTTGGTTTTGTTAAAGCGGAGGCCAGAGATGATGTCATTGATCATCCAAAGATCCCTCTGAGCAGCTGCCTGGTCCTGCAAAGAAAAGAAATGTTCTAATACATCAAACATCTGACACAATCTTTAAGCAGGGGTGTCTTTACTGGTTTCTAGGGTATTTATGGGAGTCCCCGGGGTTATTTACCTGTGGATGTCCAATTTGACTAACGCGTTCTAACGCCTCCCTCACTGTGTGCAGTTCATTTTCTAGCATTCTGTATTCTTCCCATGCACGATCTCGGTCCTGATTATGAAAAGCATTTCTTTAGGCCTTTATTTAGTGATGCCATGATTATTAATATATATATATATATATATATATATATATATATACATATACATATACTATATATATATATATATATATAAAGACGAAAGACCTCATTGACTCATTCACTGACTGACTCACTGACTGACTGACTGACTCACTGATTCACTGACTGACTCGCCAAAAGTTCTCCAACTTCCCAATGTCGTAGAAACATGAAATTTGCAACAAGCATAGATTATCTCCAAAATAGGAAAAGTAATTGGGTCCCAACTCGACTATTCAATTCTAGCGCAAAAGAATTGGCGTCGAAATTTTGCGTATGGAATCTAAATCTCTCACTTCCCAATGTCATAGAAACTTAAAATTTGGCACGGGCATTACGTCATAAATAGGAAAAGTTAATGTGTCCCAACTCGATTATTCAATTCTATGTGCAAAAGAATTAGCGTCCAAATTTTACGTACGGAATGTAATTTTCTCACTTTCCGGTGTCATAGAAACGTGAAATTTGGCACGAGCATTGATTTATGTCATAAATAGGAAAAGCTAATGGGTCCCAACTCGATTATTCAATTCTATGCGCAAAAGAATTAGCGTCCAAATTTTACGTACGGAATGCAATTTTCTCACTTTCCGGTGTCATAGAAACGTGAAATTTGGCACAAGCATTGATTTATGTCATAAATAGGAAAAGTTAATGGGTCCTAACTCGATTATTCAATTCTAAGTGCAAAAGAATTAGTGTCCAAATTTTACGTATGGAATCTAATTACCTCACTTCCTGATGTCATTTTATATAAAGGAAACGTCGCATGGTTGCCTCCATGTGGTGTTTCCTGGGTAACGCAGAGAACTATGCAAAATGGTGAACATATGTTTTTCCGGTTTCTCTAAAGTAACCACGACTTCATAAGATTTTCCGTGTGAACACCAGATAAACACCAGTACCAAAATTAACTCGGGCGAAGCCGGGTATATCAGCTAGTTGGTTTATAAATGGCCAACACATAATTTGCGCTAACAGTAACTGAAAGTGCAGGTGGCATCTTTAGCCTAATAGAACCTTTTTACATAGGACCGTGTGTGCCCTACGACTCTGGGCATTTTGGCAAAGTTTGATAAGGGTTATTCCACTACTTTAGATACAGGTACATGATACTATTTGAGCTGTTACTTTACATACAACATACATTTGGTAAATACGTATGTGTCCACCCTTTCCTTTCTTAAGCTTCATTAAGGAATAAATTTCCTCAAAATACAAAATTGATACATTCTCATGCCACTCAGTTGTACAAAAACTTTATATTATTATTGTTTACATTGTTCACACCCATCACAAAGGAGAGCCTGTGGAGGACTGGTGGCATCCTGTCACAGGCAAATATTATAATTTTTCATTTGTTCATTTTTTTAATTATGGGAGCCTATGGTGTCTTTCTCCAATCAACTTAGGATATGTCAAGTCAAGAGAAAAAAAAAAAAGATTTTAAAAAAGTGTACTAATCTATAAGTTAACGTATTTTAAAGAACAAATACGTTTTTAAAGGGTTGGGCCATGATTGGAAGTTAGTTATTCTCGATGCACAGGGAAAGGAGAAAATGTCATATCAGTGGAGTGCCATCACTGGGACCCCTACCAATTCCAAAAATGGGGCTTTGGCGAATAAGGGCAGCAACGAAGATAGCCAAGTGCTTGAATCACAGCCATCTCCAATTGTCACATTAAAATGAATGGAGCGGAGTTGCACATGTGGAATCACTGCTACCCTCACTTCAGGGCGCACCAAAGCCCAGTTCTCGGGATCAGTGGGGGTCCCCGCGGTCAGACACCTATCCAATTTACAAGGGATAATTTTTAAACATGGCACAACCCTTTAAATAAAATCTGTATTCGAGAGAGTGGTCTATATGGAAGATGTTTTGCAAGGTCCTTCATTTAGAAGTCTGTTAAATCTTGGGCAATTTATCAACCGCATACCTTTTTTTTTTCATGATCTCTACACCTATACAGGAATTCCATAGGTGAAGAAATGCTTGGCAATGAGAAAAGACTCACCAAAGAGAGATCGCACAGTCTGGCCCGTACATACACCAGGTCATCTTGCAGGAGCCTCTGCTGATACCAGATGTTCTCAATCACTTGCTCCTGACCCTGGAACTCATCAAGATGTTGATGAGTTAACTGAAGGGCATCCTCCAACTTTTCCTAATGCAAAAATACAAAGTGATATGTTAGTATGAATATGCTAATGAATAGTATGAAGATGAATCACTTGCATACAGAGATGGCTCTGTATAGCAGAAGTCTTTGTATGCCTGTATTGCCCACATCTAGGGTAGCGGTCCTATTATATATTGGAAGACTCTGGCCCAGGTGAAAGAACCAGTTTTAACTACCACTCTATTGTCGATCCACGCAAACTCCTCGGAGCAGCAGATCCAGGAGCCCTGAGCTAGTGATCGGTGGGACCTCTAGGGATTTAATATTTATCACCTATCCAAGAGATAAACATTGGTCTACTATGCAAAAAACTATGCTTTAAATACCAAGCCACAAATAAAAAGAAGAACTACCTTTTCAGCTCGAAGATGAGCAGATTCCTCCTCAATTCCAGAGAGCAGTTTATCCTGACCACACATTTTTGTCAGTAGAATCTGTAATTGAAGTTAAAAGATGAATTGTGAAGCAATATTATTGGAGAATAAAGAGATTTCATTTTTTCTTACATTATCTCATCTAGGAAACAACCCACTATTTTTATTCTGTATTTCTGTACAGTGCTTGCTTTTGTATTGGAAAAGCAGAAAAAATAAAAAGCCATTTGGAATCATATTGTTAACTCAAAATTTTTGTTCCCTCTCATTCCTTGTCCCACTGGAGCCAGAACTGACGGCAGAAAAATAGTAGTCAACAGGATAAGCCATAAATGTCTGAAAGGCATGGGTATCAGAGGTAGGAACACAGCAAGCTACGCGGTTTATGGACTACAGAGGCTACAGAAACAGCACAGCTCACAGTGCTACATTGTTTAAATAACTCCTTTTTACGTCGATAGGCGTTAAAGAAACGGAGTAGAAGAGTCAACTTAGCTGTTACCATAAAACCAGGCTATCAGTTGAAATCTGGATGCGGTGGCTATCAGGAAAACAGCAGCAGGATGGAGTCTAAGGCCATGATGGGAAAATCCTTATAAGCTGCACTTAGACACCCATCAAGAAGCTCTGAACAAAGCAGTTATATAGCTTTCCCAAAGGTTTTGCTTGGAAAGGGGCTCCCAGATTTGTTTGGTCAAAGCCTAATAGTAGAAGGCTTCCCCACAGAGGTGTATTACAACCATATGAACACAACCTTTTTTGGAGTTACATTCAATACACAACACTGATTCTACCCATCCATCCATCGAGATGGTTACTGAAAAACAGACACCTCACAGAAGCTCAACTTTATATAATACTGTATACAATCTTACTCTGTATACTAGTAAACACTCAATTTAGACCTTGGACACTGATCATATTATAGTTCCACTGATCATATATGAGCTCCTAATACTATAAGAATCATATAGTTACGATATGATCCTTATAGTATTAGGAGCTCATATGGGCAAACTAAAAAACAAAAGACCTTCATGCACAAAGTATAAATACTTACATCAATACTGTTCTCTGCCACCCGACCTTGGTATGGAGCACGGTCACGATACTGTGTGGTTCCTGATGGCTAGAGGATATAAGGACAAGCAGAAACAATTTTTAGTAAAAGTGAATGGGACAGGACAAGACAAACATCTTACATTTGCTAGTTAAAGGGAACCTATGACCAGTTCTGAAAAGTTTAAATCATTTACAGCTACAGACCAAGAAAGTAGAGCACATTCCTAGGCTTCTCTTGTTATAGTGGGTCAAGCCAGCATACCTTGCAACTTGACTTTTAAAACTTCCCATCCTCTATACCAATAGTGCTCGAACAGCTTAGACCATCATCTCTCCTGTCTACAATGTGCTCTACAATCCCACCCTCTCAATGAATGAGATGCATGAGGTCTCCTACAACATCCGCAGCACAATCCCCTGATCTGAGGTCCTGATCGGCACATATACAGAAGAGTTTGTCTAGCCCTATTGTGGGTAAATTTGACTATCAGCGTATGTTCCAGACCGTGGTCATGCAAGATTTAGACCATCCCGTGGAAAACGTAGGAGAAGTCATCTACATCACTAATCAAGAGAATGCCCAGATTACGGAGCGCACTGCAGGCAGGATACATGTTCCAGGGCCCACCCAAAAGGACTGTTTGAACACTATTAGCAAACAAGGAAAGTCTACATTACAAGGTACTGTATGCTAGCTTTACTAACTATAGGAATATAAGCTTAGGAATGCGTTCAACTTTTTCGGTCTGTAGCTGCAGGTGGTTTAAACTCCCTCAGAACTGGAGACACATTCCCTTCAAAGTAAGTTGAAGGACTGTTAAAAAAAGCAAAAGTGTACAAAGACCAATAGTGAAGGTCCTAGAAGTAGGACTGTGGACCTCAACCCTATTACATATACACTTTGCATTGATCTCTAAACATTTGTAATATTATAGAAATCTCACCACAGTACTCAATGACATCCGCTTTCCAACAGGTAGATGTGGACGGTTGGGACCAGGAGGCAACGGTGGCAGCTGCGAATAACTCACTGAGCCCTGCAGTGCAATAACAGATTTGCTTTAAATAAAATGTATTCCAGTCAAACCTATGGCTGTATGCTTTGCAATGACGTGTCACAAACTTCAATTCAGTACTCAGATAATGCTGTATTATGGGCCTCACCACAATTGGTTAAAGTCCATGCCAACATTAAAAAAAAATGCTCAATTTATCTTTTGTCTTGACAATCCAGTACAAAATTAAACATGCTTAACAAGTAAGCATATAAAATAAGTTAGCAACTATGGTTTTCTCTAAAGGACAATGGATAGAAGCAGCCTCCAAACAATTGTCCAACCACCAGGAACTATAGGAATATTATATCCAGGATAGCCTGACCTAGCTTTAGGAAAGAAAAATGTATCTACAATGAGTAACACCAGTATCGAGAGAAATGCTTGGCCAGATCCTATTTGACCTTTCTCACCTTGATGTTAGATGACCCTATCACCATTTAGAAAAAAAAAGGGATATTTTTACAATTACTTAAGTTTTTTTGAAAAATACAAAAAGAACAGATTATTATTATTATATCAACTCATACAAAGATCCACTCACCATCTTTGACAGGTGCCGCGGTGTGGTGCCAAGACCACGACCAGAACATATTGCAGGAGGGAGGAATGACCTCTCTGAATACTATTGGCAGAAAGAGATGGAAAACTTATCAAAACAGGAAAACTGTTGTATTAAGAATTTTTCCATTTGGTGTAAGCTCTGCAGAACTACTACAGGAAACAAAAGCTATATGTATGCGGTAATCCTAATATCCAGGTGTGATTTTATATGATCCATTTATAAATTATATACTTTAATGTAGATCATTGACGAATTACAAAATACAATATGAACTGCATCCATAAAAGTTGCATACCCTTTGTCCTTGGCTCCTATGTCTTCTTAGTGAGGGAGTCAAAGACAGTTCTGCAGGGTATTCTTCTACTATTACCCTCTCTGATGGGGTGTTTGGTCTGATTTGCATTCTGTTGTTGGGATACCCATGGACTCTAGAAGGTATATTAATTCCACAACCATCCAGCCTTTCATCTTCTGCCCCCAAAGGTTGTGATCTTCTAGTATACCGATTTGAACCTTTTGCCAGTGTAGATGCAGTAAAAGAGTCATCAGATGGCAGAACATCGTACCTATCAGATGGAGTTTGAGGCCTTGATGCAGACTTCACAATGTGATTTCTAGTTCTGGAGCTGGTGACAAAATAATCACCTTGTCTTTCTTCACCATGTCGGATTGTTGCAGAATTAGGAACTCTGTCCTCTGAAGGTAGGATGTCTACTCGCCCAATTGGTGTATTGGAGCGAACGGTTATTCTTCCCAAAGACGGAGATCCAGTGACAGCCACAAACACATCCTCATTGGACGTTTTGTGCTGCCGTGTTTGTATTTTTGGACTGAGGCTTGGTGTAAGAGGCATGTCTCTCTTGGTTGGACTTCCAACATTTGCCTGAGAACTCTCTGGATAATGAGGAGATTTCTCACAAGGCAAAGGGCTTCCATACTTCAAGTTAGGAGGAGGACTCCTCTTTATCATCCTGTGTCTAGACACTTCTGAAGGGGTTGGTGGAAGAGATTGTGATCTTGAGGCCTTAATTATTCTCTGAACTACATACTCCACTCTTTCTGGTGAGGGGCATGTTGTGGTCCTTGATGGAGAGCAAGGAAGCTGGGACATTTTTCTTCCATCCTGTGTTTCCAGATGCTCAGCTTGTGCTATAAATTTCTCATCTTTTAAGTTCCAGTTGCGCTCTAATAGGTCAGCTCTATAAACATGAGTAGGGACAATGGCAGGAGAAGAAGGCGCAGAGCGGGAGTGGAGAGAAGAATATTCGTCATGTGGACATTCAAATCCCTTGGGTGGATGTCTAGGAGGACTTTTGTCTTGGTAAGGCCTGTGAAAATAAATATATAGTTATGGTTTATGCTAATGGGATATAACAAAATATTAAATGATGCATATGCAAGATCACCCAAGTAGAAAATGAACAGTTCGAACACCACTACAACAGATGCTTACACTGACAGACACTTATGAAAAGGCACCCACTCTTCATCCTCAGGAATGGAGTCCTTCCCTTCTGTAGACATCTTGGATTCCACTTCAGGTCTGCTGTAAATGAATTCCACATTCTTTACGCCGCTTTCTGGTGTGGGTGGTGGAACAGAACCGTTCTGGGATATAGAAGTATAGTGTTGCATAGCATCTGTTAAAGACTCCCTCAGCCCACTGAACAGGCGATCTTTCTCCAAGTCTCCATTTCTGTCCTGGTCTGGAAGGCTGTCCCTGGAACTCGCATCTTGTGATCTGGTTTCAGACAGATTGGCAATTTCTAAAGATTCTGCACTCTTTCCATCATCTCCAACAGTATTTATTTCAGAGTGGGAGAAGTCTTCATAGCTGGCATATAGCTCATCCTGTGGGCTTAGGTTGTGACCACGGCCTCCCCTGAAAGGAACAGATGACACAATTAAGGTCATACTCCTCAACATACATTATTCTCTCTTTAGTGTTGATCTACGTAACTTTCATCATATCAGTTCTCCTGTGAGACCTCAGAGACAAAGATATTATATATAAATTTATTTTCAATTAAGGAAATAAGGGTGAATACTAAATGAAAATAACCTTAAAAAGCCACGGAAAAAGCCGATTATACAAAATAATAGCAAGAGGAAGTATTGGGACTGGTGTCCTAGCAGGCTTCATAAAGGCCATGCATTAAAGGAAATTCACAAAGGGTAGTTTCACATGGGCGAGAAAATCATAAAAAAGCAGATTATGAAACCATTGATTGACAATGGTTTCCTTCCCATCTGCGATGTTTTAACTGATGCGATGTTGAGGGAACAAAAAATGTAAAAAAAAAAAAAGGCATTGCCGACGCCCCCCCAAAAAATCGCGGGAACAGACGCAATTCTATGGGAAAAACAACACATCTGGAACTCATTAGGTCAAATAGCCATTTTAAAATACATGACCCGCATGCGTTAAAAGTACAGTAACATTTTCCGATACGGGAGGCATGCGTAAAAATGCATACACCTGTGTAAAGGAACCTCAACTACCTCCATCTCAGCTTCTTCGCCCTCACCATGTAAAATAAAAAGACACTTTTTGGGAAACTAAATTGATGGCCTATCCTTAAAAAGAGCCAGCAACATGTGATCAATATGGGGTGAAAGTCCACCCTTCCCCACACATAATTAGCCGGATTTATAAGTTGCAGTGCTCCCTTACATGTAGCACTCTTCTGTCCCCCAAAATGATCCCAATAAACACCATTATAATTCAAGGGGTGTCTATCAGGCACCATTAGTGTACATTATGTTATGGATCCGGCACGGCGTCACAATGTCCATTTATAACAAAGAAAGCCTTAAAAACGAGTGCCTAAAAACGTGCCTCGTAGTCTGCATTTCACAACCATCTCTTAGGCGATCCTACCATGAGAACCCACTTACAATTTTAATAAGCAGTTTTACTTTGTGAAGTATATGATTCAAAGCGTTAAGATGATCCACACGTAGGATTCACTTCCGCTAACAAGAACCTTTCTTTCTGCCGTCTGCTGAAGCCAAGGGTGTCTCTTATATCTCTCATCACGTTTATTCATACTTTCATTAAGATTCTGTCTGCGAGCCAACGTGAAACTACAGAAGCTGCTCTGCTCACAGAGTTTCGATGGCTTCCATACATACACAATATTAAGTCACCCAATATTCATACTTGTTTTTGTTGTCACCAACGACCAGAGCAGATTGATTCATGGCGCGGATCCAAGCATTCATGTCTTCCTGAGTGTCGGCTCCAAAGTAATAAGTCCTCATGCCAGGATGTTCTGCCTGAAGGGTTGGAGGACAATAATGCTGGTTACAATGTGCATGGCGATATATGCCATTTATACAGTCTTCAGCGCAACTCCTATGTATATACAAAATATAGTATGTACAGCAGACCTTGAAACTGAATCTTCTGTTTTTTACTTCTCTTGGGTTGGCGGGCAAGATTTCATAACTTGGTAATAAAATACTGCCGAGAACCGTCTCCTCTCTGCTGTCTGTATAGAAATACAGAGGAAAGAACATTATTGTAGCAGCGAAAGATGTAGCATTTTACGGCAAAATTGTAATACAAAGGAGAAACTCTAACAAGTAGTTTCCACTTTACCTCTATAATAAAACAAGCAGAAGTCCGATAGCACGAACCACCTCCTCTTCCATAGTCGTAAGCCTGCACTGTCCTATATAAGAAACAAGGGATGATGAGAAGCCACAATCACAGAGACGAACGCATAGGGCTCCTTCACATGAACGTATTGTTACAGAGTATTCCGTCCATGGAATACAATGTATCAATCTGCCATAGGTGGCCATGTTGCCACTCACATGCACTAAGCAAAAAAAAGTGTAGAACATTGACGTGTATGAAGTGCACATACTTGCCAAAATAGTGCATTGTGATTGTCAGCACGCAGCAAGTACGCAATATCATTGCATACTTCCGTGCACAGGCATTCTGCGGGTAGCACGCAGCCAATCTCAGCTTTCTGAGCCTGGCCTTACCCCTTACATTAATTATATAATAAACATGCAATGCAATAGTGCAAAACATTGCCATTGATTGATGTAAAATTAGGACTGAATACATACTGTATGTGATTTTCTAAAGTGCCACTAGAGGGATGCAGCACCTTTCACAACTAATGTTCTCTCTACCGTTGTACATTAATACTTGTGGCTTCTATTGTTTGCTGTGGCTAAAAGCATAAAATAAATTAAACTTACATTTTCTTTCAACAACTACGTAGCATCTATGTGTACATGGGAAATTTGTATCATTTTGCCCTCAAAATGCTCAACCAACAACTACAAATGCTTATTATAACCACTATGGCAGTGTAGGTTTGGTCTGTTCTATTTTCCCAGTGTAAAGAATACTTTAGATTGGCTTTCAATAAATAAGATCTTCTCCTTTAGTTCTATCCTGAATAACGGACTACGTTTCACAGATACCAACCTGTTTATAGAGCCAGCCCCGAATCACCACAGGAGAGTTGGGGTCCCTCTTTATAGAATATTCTCTTTTTCCAAACGTGTGTACTCTCTTCACCGATCTGGTTGATGGCTAAAAGAAAAAACATTAAGGGTCATGTGAATGTTAGGGTTCAGCAAATTTAGGTTTCATGTTCATTGCTGCAGATAATAAAAATCAGATTTGTCATGTGTTCTGATAAACGATAGAGGAAGGAAATGAACTGGAATGTGCGCCTCCATCCAGCAGCTCCCGACAGCCAGGCTTTTTCCAAGCATGCTCCAAGTTTCTTTTCTAACAACTGTCTGGATGACCTGGACAAGGATCCATCCAAATAGTCTCATCTTATTAAGGGTCAGACTGCTACGCCCGTGGATCCTCTGGTTTGCCCCGACTCTATAACAAAACCTTTTACGGAAAAGTCAAGCAGAACACAACCCTATTCACAGCCAACATTGGAGCCAATCAGCAGTCATGATTTCTTATGGACCGATTCACAAGTAACACATTCGGCCTAATTGATACATCTGTACAATGATAGGGTTTACCATGTACTTAGATGGAAGAACATCCTATTAGGGACCCAAGGAACCCCCAAGTCAGACACTGCAAGCATGTATAGTTGCATCTATACAGCAGAACTGTCAGGTTATGGTGTGATCACAATCCGTTATGTTGGATATTTACCTAAAATCTCATTAATTTAACACTACATTGGTTATTATACAGCTGAAAATGATAACTTCCGTATTTCTAGAAGGGGTGCAGCACTTTGCATTTCATGCTTCATTCCAGAAAAGTAGGGGGATCTCTACGGATTGCTGCAGGAATACCACATTGATGTCTACAAATGGCGCGATACAATGACATGCTGAAATGTTTTTCCTACAAATATGAGTAACCAGACCATCATCTAAGTGCACGCAGTTTCACTCCCAGTATATCTAGTTCTCCAGTGTAAAGCTGGATCAGGCGGTTTTTGTAGACTGCACTCACCTTTGACCCCTGGCTTACTGAGGCGGTTGTGGCAATGCTGCTGGCCATGCTAAGCCCACTCCTCGGACGCTCCATTTCTTCAGTCATGGTTCACAGGTCCTAATGTAAATGGGATTTTCACTTGCTGGATCAGGAGTTCATAAAAGGCCCTGTAATATAAACAGTTCATTAATGATCAATTCTGAGTTACTCAGCCAGAAAGTGCATGCGAAACAGGACTGAATCATTCATCCAACAGGTTGCAGGGAAGACTGAATTGCTCCTCCTAGCTAACAGTAGCTTACACGGTGGCCTACATAAAGAACCAGAACTTCATTTTTTTGCACTATTCTACAGAAGTCACACAGGATGACTGCTGGTTGAGCAGCAGATCACTTAAGGTCCCTTTACACGGAACAAACGTCGCTCCGTACTTTTACACAGGAGTGATGGTTCTGTGAATGGAGGTGGAACGGGCAGCAATCGTTCCGGCCCGCCTACTTCTATTCACTGTAAACAGTCACTCAAAGTTTGAACAACTCCTGTTTACATGGGCTAAAAGTAGCTTGGTCAATCACCAGAATGGAGGTTCCGTGTCCTCAAGAGCCTGGCAAAATGAATGGCGCTTCAGCATGCATGCTTGGCCACCACTCCATTCATTTCAATGGGAGCACCAAAAATAGTGGCGTTAAAGTGCTCATCAATCTTCGAGGAGCCCATTGAAATGAATGGAGCGGTGACCAACCATTCACGCTGAAGCGCCATTCGTTTTGCCAATCTCTTGGGGGGACATGGAACCCCCATTATGGTGATTTGTGACGGTCCCAGTGGTTGGTATAGGGGATAACAATATTACCAGAGTACCCCTTTAAGCTATAACCCAGTAATCCAACTTTTATTGAAACTGATAAAGATGTACAGAGAAGATAACAGAATGACTTTTTGGAAATCCAGTTTCAAACCCAAATCTCACACTGTGTATTTGGGTCTGTTAATTTCAGATTTTTCCACCAGCCTGAAAGATCGTGGTATCATCCAGCTGTACCCTGCAGCCTTATAAATAAATGAAAGCTTTGTGACTGTAGACCAGGCTGATGTCTGCAAGGCCTGTTATGTCTTCATAGTATGAGCTTTGTAGATTTCTTCCAGGGGTTCAGCTGGGTTGCGCACTAGTTGTGGACCAAACACTGCTAAAGCTGGAAGTATATGAGCCCAGGCTGGAGACAATGCCACCATTAATTTTCCAGATTTAGCCTCATTATAAGATCAGGGAATAATCTTTTACAGTAAGTCATTTTATAAGACCATTACCAAGCAATAGACAGACACAATTAAAGCCTATTAACATACATAGCCTGCAGCAACATGATCCAAGTCCCCTAAGACTTCATATAAAAGGATGCAGGGTCCTATAAATGGTCACTTTCTGTTGGGCTTTCTAAAAGCAATTCATTCAGAGCGCTTGGAAAGGGGAACCAAAACCCGATTATAACAAGAGCACCAATCAGTGTCAGTGGTGAGAGATGATAACCGGTTATAATAGACGACTGTCCTACCAATTCACACTTTCAGGAATGCGATGAACAAAAATATGACAAATTTAGGAGGGGACATTTTAGAAAAAGGCAAATCTTGAGTTTAGGTGCAGTGACATACAACGTCTAAACCCGTCGCCACAGTTGTCTGCGCCAACGCTGCGGCCATGCCACACTCTTTACCATCTACCCCATCTGGAGTTGCTGCCTCTACCTGGAAAGCTGCCAGGAAAAGGTAAAGGAGTGCCAGGATCTGGACCCATTGGATATTAATAAAGTTCCCTATATAGGTGCTCATTTGATGAATATGTGCATATGTTGAGCTGTAGGAAATGTACCATCAGGAGGCTATAATACATAAGAGGTATAAGAATAGCTGAAGCGATTCATGCAGTTTTCTAGCATTTACGATGGTTTCACATTTGCGCTTGGGGTTCAACTTTCAGTTCGGGAAGCAGTTCTTGTGGTCGAATAGCTATCTCTGGATGGAACCGAACAGTCCCAGTTAGACCCCATTGACTATAACTGGGTCCGTTCAGTTTCTACCCGGCTTTCGGAGAGAAGAAAAAGTTTTGCATTCAGTGCTTTTTCTTCCGGTCGTTTAAGCCGGATCTATGACAGAACCTTCGACCGGAGATTCTAACGTAGATGTGAAACAGACACATGCATGGTTTCTAGGACAGCAACAAGGAGATTAGTTATGAAATTGGGGTGCCAATAGCGGGTATAATCTTAAACTAGCTTCACTACTCCTCAATGTTTCATGTAACAGTTTCCCCATTTTTCAATGGTGGTTGAGAAGTTTTAGAGGTTTTTATTCTAACTTATGGTGATATAGAGAGTCTTACAAAAGAAAGGAACATGCGCTACAAAACATAAGCCATGGGGACATTCACTGCGGGCAAAGTGGAGGATCATTTTTTGATACCATGGAACATTTCAACAGATGACTACAGAAACTTCCTATCTGGTATTTTGGTCATCAGCAAATAAAAACTAATCTGCTCAAAAGACCTATTCTGTTGCACAGCCATAGACATAAGACAAGTGCCAGCTGAAAGTTGTTCTGCCAACGGTTATCACAACCGATCCCTTTATTAACATGCACACTTGGCTGAACATCCATGTTATGTCCATGGAGAGAGAAGGGACGAGTGGCTGCCAGACACCTCTAGTGCCAAAGAAAACTCAGCACGGCTGACCCTCTATACTCTCGAGAATGGATTGTGTTCGCCAATGCACATACTACTGTAGGTAGATGAGACCAAGCGAAAGAGGACATGATACATTTGTGTTACTTGGAGGAAAAAATAAAAAAAAAATTATTACATATAAAAATCTCTAATGGGGTTTGTATAGCTTTGGTTAGCAGAACCATAGTTTTGTACCTAAGCTATTGATTTAATGGAAAGAACAGGTTCAGGCCCCTTCAGGCCAAAATAGGGAAAGGTTACCCAAAAGTTGTGTCTTATTTAATGGCCATTTGATTGCACCACACAATTTTTTATTTTTTAAATTAGTGAACACCATGAGTCTGATTTCAACTAGTGCACCACCTCCATGGAATCTATGGTTTTCTATTGTTAAAGAGGTTAAAAGATTAGAAAAACATGGCGGTCTGCTTGCACAAACAGCACCACGCCTATCCATCAACAGTGTGTGGCATTACAGCTCAGCCTCACTCACTTCAATGGAGCCGAGCTCCAAGCCCACACCACACATGAACATGTATGGCATGGTTTCTGAAAGCAGACATGTTTTTCTAAAGCTTGGGTCAGGAAGAGTATTGTTTCTCCTTAAGGAGAGCACCTATGTGTTTGAGGAGACTTACGGCATCCATGCTCCTCTGGGAAATATGCAAATAGAGAAGATAGAACAATACCTCTACAGCACCACCTATCAGAAGGCAGCATTCCTGCAAGTCAATATCAAAGCTTGTAGAACCCCTTTAAAAAATTGGTTGCATGCTCTACTGGCAGATGGAGTGGCATGAAAAAGCTCCTGTATAAAACTTTATACTGGTGTCATGTACATAAGGATAAAACTGGATATATTGGCAATCTGTATAGTACAATGCATTCTGCATGCTATCCTCAAACGGCCCGTACCTGAAGAGTAGCGCATCAAGAACACAATGCAGAACGAAGATCATCAGTAATACAGTCAACGGAGATTATTTTTACCCTAGTAAAACAAATTACACGCAACTGGTTAGGGCTGCGGAGACTGCAAGACACCTTGTTGTTTAAGCAGCTCTGAATTGACCCCATCGACCCCTTGCAATGAACGGAGGTGACTTAGTGTGTGTGAAACTTTATCAGGAAATACCGCTTGCCAAAAACTTCCAACAGAGATGAAACACAATATATACAAACGAGAGAAGGAGGCAGATTAGTCTGAGACTGGGGCTGGGGCTGATCTCACTTAAAAAGGGAGGAGGTCAATGTAATGGTGTATCCAAGGGGGAGTGGAGAGGTAAGAAAGAATTTGGCCAGATTCCACAGCAGGGATATTACAAGCTTCAGCGCTCAGCCTGACCAATATTCCAGCATTACTCATGCTCCCCATATATCCAGTTAAACTGCAGGCTTTAACCAAAATCATTCAACATGCCTCATGCTAGTCTTATTCAGCAGCAAAATATAGGGTTAAAAGTTCTACCCAATTTTTGGAAAAGTTGGGTTACATACAATACGGCTGCTCTTAGATCTGCCATTCAGAAACCCGTTAAATATGTAGTGCAAAAAAAAATTAATTCTATTTCTAATTCCTTGGCTGAAACTCCTATTCTAATCCGTAAATTCTAGATTTCAGGACAAAAATATAACCATCAGTCTCAAATTGATTAAACCCATGTCGGAAAATAAAGTCCAATTTATAACAAGTCAATCTGGCATCCTCTTCACACAGTGACACCGATTGGCTGTTAACAAGGGAGACAACAGGCGTTCTGACATACGTTAGTAGCCGCTTTGTATATGCCAGCCTGGGCTAGAATTCTGGGGCCCATGCCCAAGATCAAGTGTGTGGGAGACCGTGTCAGAAAACAAGAATCCATTAACAAAGGAAAGAATGTTCCCCACCTACAAATCAGAAGAGTCAAGGTTCACATTAGGGAAAATATGAAAGTGCTATTCATGTAGATCCGAGAAAGGTCAGCAGTAGCTACTATTACATTAACATTTTTTGCACAGTCCAGCAGCCTTACTACTGAGCCAACTATTGTTTCTGCACACTTCTTACTGCATGCCCATAGTATCGGAGAAATGACAAGGTCTGCAATGTGCTGCTATCAAGAATGTGTCCCAAATTTGTCCCATACAGCAGAAATCAATGCAGTAGAGGCATCTGTAACAGATTATTTCAACATTGCACTGCATGAAAACAGATTTTGGTATGTATTTAATTCATTAGGGGGTCAATATATATCCATACAGTCAGCTTGATCTTTTCATAGAAGAGAAACAGCATAGCTCAGTAATCAGTATTTAGCATATGCCATCAGTGGCTTTACTCAACGCCCAGACAATTCCACAATCCAAGCAAGAGGGGAAAAAAAAAAAAAAAGTTTCATTACAATGAAGTTTATATGTTCAATACATACAAAAGAGAAAGTGCAATTCCATTCAGTTACATGAATATTGACATTGCCTTCATAGAAGTATCTGAGACAATTACCCACTGGCATACCCACACGCCCGCCGATTAGAGACTTGCTTACACTTGAAGAATGGGATGATCCCTGAAATGTGGAAGTGTGCCCTAATTGGAGGGTGCATAGCTATACCAATGGGTAACTGCCTAAGAAATATCTATAAAGAAATTACCAATATTTATGTAAAAGCTCCTTTACACTGAGCAGCTATCGTCTGATTAGTGACCAAGAAAAGTTATTGGAGTCAAAAACTGGAATTTGAATTAGGCCTCTTGCACACAGCCATATTACAGCTCCGAGTTGTATGGAGCCGTAACACAGCACTCTGAGGAATTGGTGTGCAGAGTGTAAGCAGACCACGCGACTGCTACAGAGCCAAAATGATAGGCGCATCGGGCCGAATAACGTGCCCTCCCTAAAAATCGGATACCAATAGCACAAGTCTTTCACACTCCTGCTCTCCTGGATGCTACTTCTCTCAGTGCAGAGGCAGACTCCTCCCCTTCTCTCAGGCAGTATTCTACTGAGAGCAGGGGAAAGGGGGAGGTGCAGCTTCTGCACTGAGAGAAGCGGCGTCCGACCCAGTAAGACTGGAAGTTACAGAGACTTACGCTGCTGAATGGCAGTGGGGTGTGAACAAAGAGTGGGCATTATCTAAGTTTCAGGAGCCCAGAAGAGGGCACTAGTACTTTGTGAGGCCACAAAGGGGGCACTAGCACTGAAAGAAGCATTGGAGGTAGTGGCAAGATGAGGGGAGTGTGCAGAGTTCAGTTGTGGTTAAAGAAGGTCTTCACTCTGCCATGGAAGTTGCAGCAGATCGTCAAGAGGATTACTACTATTTTATTCAATGGAGCCAATCGTTCGCATTTCTGCCTGCAATCAGTAGCATGCAACTTATTTTTTTTTTTTTTCTCAAATCAATTTTTTATTCAAAGTTTTATCATACAAGACAAATAAAGTATCGAAAGCACATAGTATTTTCACTGCATACAAGGCCACAGGCCGCCGCTTAGATTAAATGGCAAACTCGGGTTGAAGAATGTCTAATTACATACAATTGGAGACGGGAAGAACCTATTCGGTCCAGTTATCCGCTTACCCTGCAACATGCAACTTATTTTTTGCAATGGACTTTTTCCTGCCAGGAAAATTTCCGTTGCATCTGAATGTGGTTTCAAAAACACCCACATGCATGAGATGCTGATTGTTGTTGAGGTTGACACGGATTTTATTATCTATACCCATAAAAGGTCTGTTTTGTGTTTTGTTTTTAACAATTGCATGCAAGTGTAGTTCTATTTCAACAGATAAGGGGACAACTGAACATTTGTAGAAGAAAAAAAAAAAAGTTTTAAGCTTTACAAAAAAAAACCTGTTTAAATCTGCCTTTATTTCTATCTCCACAAAAGTCAAAAAGGACGCAGTGTGTGAAGCACCCACCCGAGAGCGTGTCACGACACCGAAGGCTTAAAAATATTGCTTTAATCATCTTTTCCTTCAACCTACTTGGTCACCTTTTGCCTCAGCAGATGTAAGAGGGGAACGGACTTTGCACCATACTGGCTTAAAAAGCAGGTTCCTTAGCTGAACACAGAGCTGAATCCATTGAACTGGTTTCAATTAGGGATTCATGAATTTACAGTGCCAGTTTTTCTTTTATGAGGAACAAAAAAAAAGGCAAACATTTTTGCAACAGTAAATTAAAGACTTGGAATCGCACGCAAAATGTTTTTTCTATTAAAATAGTTACCGTTGCACCACGTCTGTATACCGTAGACCCGGTGTATGAGACGGCTTATGGAAGTACAGCTATATCATTATGGCAATAGGAATAGAAAACTTTATAGAAAAGTTAGGCAGAGGATTGAAGTTGTCTTAATTCTGGAGATCTAGCAAGTCATGTCAACCGCACAGATCCGATTTTGAGCCATGAGACTAATAAATGCGCATATAGCAGAAATGCTGCTAAAAACCGTAGCAAGTAGGTGAATTAGATTTTCAATATTCTCATCCACACGCTGTGTACATTTCCTGCTCAGAAATTGACCTGCGGCGCAAATTTTCAAATCCACCGCATCTCAGTTTATGTTGCCGATTTCCCCATTAACTTTAATCAGGCAAAATCCAAATCTTCATTAAATCTGCTTTATAATGAGTTGATTTTGTTTCCCCCTTTTTTGTATACAAACAATTTGCAGCACCAAATCTGCATGATTTGGTGGAAAATAGTCTTGCAGATTTCATCATTTAGCCAGATCCAAGTGTATTTACCATAGGCATCTACACAAGTTCTGACCTGGAATTCCGCAGTCAGTCATGCATTGCATTTGCTTTGGCAAGAATAGCGGCGCAATGGTCGTGTCAGACTAGTAGCTGCCAAACCAAGGGAGAGATTAAGGCTGCACAGTACAGAGCAGTCAATTATGATGTCGCCCACCCAATGTTAGCCCCTGTTACTGTAATAATGTTGTAGTTCACTTAGCATGGTGCGCCAATTTTGGCGACGCCCTTTTAAAATAAGCCGCACAGTAATGGTGCTCAATAATGAACCTTTCATAGTAATAGTATCTCTCTAGTCAATGTTCAGCTCTTCATATAGTGACACTGATTGCAGTCACCTCCAGTGATCACACAACTTTCCTCCAAGCCCTCAGCGCTCCGGACTTCTTTCCCCTAGGGCCAGCGCCAGTCACATGTCAATGCACATATCACGTGACCGTGCTGACTCTGGAAGAGAGGGAACTCAGAGAGGAGAGTACACAGTTAAAAAAATTTTTATTTATACAACTGCAAAATTGGGCCTGCTTCATACCAGATCTACTGAACCATTGTTTGGTACGCCCTTAAGAGCAGATAGCCAGGAGCCCACTGAACATGGGTAGGAAGGAAGGGGGAGCAGGACCATGGAACCTGGAGCTAGTGCTCCATTTGCACCATGGTTAATCTGGCCGTGGCCAGACCAGTAGACTTCCAGGGTAAGACTACACAAGTCAGATTTGTTCTGGAATCTGCGAACCATGCACAAGACAGCTGTGCACCAAATTGTGTGAATTTGTATTCAAAATCTAGAAATAAGGGAAAAAAGGCTATGCTTTACAGTGGCAGATTTTGCTGCACACTGCAAATAATTTGGAGCAAAGTCAGCAACATTATATTACTTGCTAATTTTTTCTCCCCTACTGAAGTCAAGGAGAGAAAGAGGGAGGAGGAGGGGAATTAAAAAAAAAAAAAAAAAAAAAAAATTAAAAAAATTAAAAAAAATCGGCAAACAGATCTGTGCTCGTTCAAGAACCGACATGCTGTGGATTTAGAAGTCTGCATTACAGGTTAGTCTTTGGGTGGAAAATTTCCATGGCATGTAAATTAAATTTAGAAAAGCTCATTGCTTCAGATCTGTGTTGGAACCTCTGGTTGGAGGTTCTGCCACAGATCTGGCACAAAATACCAGAAGAAGGGCTTTTTCTTCCTGCAAAAAGTTGGGCAGCTGAGCGGACCCCATTATAGACAATGGGGGTCCATTTAGTGCTCTCCAGTTCCGTCCTAAGACAGAGCAATTCGGGAAGCAGGAAAGAAGAATCTCCGACGCAGGCGTGAAACCACCCTTATTTGCTTGCTACTGTATTCAACTATGGATTTTTTCTGTGTGCAAATTCATAAGTAATATCCGTTGCATTTCCATCTCTTATGAATTTACCCTAAATACACCTCAGAAGTTACCACTCCAAAAGCTACTTATCCCTTTCCAGTCCACTGTCTGACGTCTAAAGACATGATTTAAGGCTGTGCAGCTCCGATTTTGGAACACACCCGTTGGGGGCTCTTACTGTATATTGCCAGCCTCTCTGCTGTCGGAGCCTATCCAACATGTCACCTCATGCAGTACTGGCTTTAGCCAGCATATAGCGCCGTTGTAGAACAGCAGAAAAAAAGTGTAAATCCCCTAGGAGAACCAGGATACAAATTGGATTGGAAAGGGTTAATATCGTGTCCAATGGGATTTCTGGAGGTATAAATGTGATAAACATCTGGTATATGGTTTGATAGATCTCACATAAAGCATGTACTCTATATCTCACTCTCACTACCTTAAAATTCTAACCTGAAGAGCAGATCACAGCTGAAACCTACATATATTCTGTTAATGGTGCCTTACTTATGTTAAGCTATTTACCCCCTTAAAAACAAACATACCAGAAAAGTAGTGTTGGGTTGCTAGCAACCCACCACATCTGCCAAAACGGCAGTAATTATCGAATAACCAATATCCTCTATTCCACCCCAGTAACAAAACCTCAATCCGCTGACGCAAGCAACATAATGACACTGAAACCACTTCGCATAAGCTCGAGTCCTTCCATACACAAGCCACAGATGTTGTCCTTCATGTCTCCAGATCGGTGATCCCCCAGAGTCTCGCAATCACTGGAAAGTCATGTCTTACTTAGCAATTTAGTGAAGTTTCTGCTGCATAAAAGCTGGAAGGCACAGATAATGGATTTGACAAATGTGGTGGTAGGAAGCAAGAAACACAAGGAGAACTCCCCTATGTAAACAATCTTCAGCGGCCTCTTCTAACAGGTGCCGAGGTTGTTGTCCGCTATTTCAGTAGCGCAGCTGTTAATGACTTGGCCTTTCCTCTCCTTGTCCTCTTTATCTTTACTTCCCACTCTTTCCATTTGTAGCAGTGACAGGCAGCTGGTGGAATGTGCGTCCTCTTTTTCACCATGGGAACTATCCTCACCTCTTTCCGGAAAGTGAAGAAATTCTAGAAAAGCACATTATAAGGCAGAACGGCCAGCTTAGAGCCCTCTTCTGAATATTAGGATCCGGTCTGGTCAGATGTTCAGATGTTCATAAAAACAGCAATTCTCTAATATATAAAGAATTGCTACAAAAAAGACCCAAAGACAATTGTGGCTGCCTTCCCAAATCTGTAAATGGAGAAAGGCAGCAACGCAGCGGCCAAAACGTTGTTAGGCATATATTTAGCAAAAGGCATTTATGCGATTCCTGAATACTTGGAGGTTCTCTGTGAAAGGGGTCGCCAGATAACCTATAATATCTATGATTACATCCACTTAAGATGACTGTTTGCCAAATATAAGCCATTGCCAAACTCCTCTGAGTGGCTTATCTCTAATGCGAACAACAAACACTAACAAAAAAGTAATAATTCAAGCACCTAGAAAGAGTTGTCTTTTTGCTACAAAACTTGACGTGCAGTTACACCTCAAGCAGATATGCAAATGATTAGAGTGGCTGGATTAGATGGACAGTCTTGCCACCTGAGGCCTTCAAGTGGTTTTCCCCATGGCCTATAAAGAGGCTCTCAGAGGCTACTTGTGTGTAGTGACCTCTTTTTCCGCTTGTTAGAGCTTGTTTATCACTAGATGCCTCTATGACGCAGAGATTTCGCAAAGTTAAGAGTTTGAGAGGGGTCGTATTATTGGAATGCAAGAAGCTTGATGGTTGTATGGACAAATTACTTGCCACCTGGTCCATTCTGACCAGACTGTTAGGAGAAGTCGGTACCAGTGGATGCATGAAGGCACTTACATAAGGCGACTGGGCTCAGGACACCCTCAACAGAGCAGTAGAGAGGAATGTCTGATTATTTGACAAGCATGAGCAGCTCTAAGTGTTTCATTGTCCACCATCCAGAGACAGGGGGCACCATCACTACAGGCCCCTATGTCTGATGGAACCATTGCCAGGCACATGGCTAAGGAGATTTGGTCCAACAGCGACCATTACATGTACTGTCTTTGACACCCACCGTAATCTCAGTTTGCAAGTGTCGTGAATGGCAAAACTGGATTGCTACGCAGTGGAGCAGAATTGTCTTCAGTTACGAATCCAGGTTGGGCACAGATGATGGCCATGCTCGTGTCTGGAGACCTAGTGGTGAGCACCTCAATCCTGCCATTGCTGTGGAGCGGCACACTGCCACCACTGCTGGTGTGATGGTCTAGGGGTGCCATCACATAGGACAGTCGGTCACTCCTACTAGTAGTAATGAGGGGCTATGACAGCTCAGTAATATGTTCAGGATATCCCGCAGCCACATGTGTTCCTCTCATGGCGGCTTCCAAGAGGCATTTTCTAACAGGATAATGCTCGGCCGCACACAGTAAGGGTGTCACAGGAAGCCTCCACAACATTGTCACACTTCTGTGGCCTGCCTGGTTGCCAGATTAATCACCGATAGAACAATCACAAAGTTTAATTCGACTCCTAGGCGCTTGATTTTCTTTTTGCTGACAATGAATGTATGTAGTTGGGGGAAGAGTCATGAGACTCCCCACACACACATTAAATAGTTGGCAAAGGCTGCCAAAAGGATAGAATGTGTATTGCCAATTTTACTGATGCACAGTAAAAAATGTTTTTGGAATAATGAGACCTCTCCAACAATCAGATGGTCACACCACCAGTCAAGCCTCTTCCTTATGCCCCATTAAGTCATCTAAAAAAATGGGTTGTGTCATTGACAGCATCTCTAAAAAAAAAAAAATGAAAGAGCCCTGTTTATGGGGGAATCAGAAGTCAACTATAAAACTAAAGGCAAACAAAAACTTTCATATGCAGCAATAGTAAATGAACCAAAACGTTAGATGCGAAAAGCAAATATGTCAGCAGAACATTGGCTTCAGCTTCCTGTGATTTTCCCTGGTGTATGGGCAACTTACGAAAGTAGAACAGAACATATCATTCTAACATCTTAAAACTGTGTGCCTATAATCACCCAACATACAAATTCATCTTTTCCTAACATATCTAGAGTGTCCGGGACAGCTGAACTGCTGGGGAAAATGTAAAGTAGTCTGCTTTATGGAGTATTATAAGTTACAGAACACACAATACATTTCCTGTTTATTACCAGTAGTATATAAATGCTGAAATCAAGAGTCACAGGAATACCGTGTTTCCCCGAAAGTAAGACAGTGTCTTACTTTCTTTTTATCCCCAAAAGCCAGACTATGTCTTACTTTCGGGGTATGTCTTATAATAAAAAAAAGTCATTACTCACCTCCCCCGGCGTTCTGTCGCGCTCCGGCAGGATGTCGCTCGTTCCTCGTCCCCGGCGCAGCATTGCTTTCTGAATGCGGGGGTTGAAATCCCCGCCTCCAGAAAGCTAATACACACGCCGTCAGCCAGTTACAGCCATTCAATGACAGCATTGAATGGCTGTGATTGGCTGAAGGCGCACGTGGCTTCAGCCAATCACACTATTCAATGACATCATTGAATGGGTGTGATTGGCTGAAGCCACGTGCGCCTTCAGCCAATCACAGCCATTCAATGATGTCATTGAATAGTGTGATTGGCTGAAGCCACGTGCGCCTTCAGCCAATCACAGCCATTCTGTAACTGGCTGACGGCGTGTGTATTAGCTTTCTGGAGGCGGGGATTTCAAGCCCCCGCATTCAGAAAGCAATGCTGCGCCGGGGACGAGGAGCGAGCGACATCCTGCCGGAGCGCGACAGAACGCCGGGGGAGGTGAGTAATGATTTTTTTTTTCTACGGTATGTCTTACTTTCGGGGTACGGCTTACATTGGCCGACCCCCCTGACACCCCCGATACGTCTTACAATCGGGGGTGTCTTACTATCGGGGAAACACGGTAGTATACAACAGCTCTAAACCCATCATCTGCTCCACACACTATAGCAATGTTTGTGTTTAATAGATCAGCAAATCTAAATAAAAGAAAATCCCTTCATCTGTCTGTGGCAAGGGGGTCCACTCGCCTGCGGATCGCTGACCTCTGGGTTAGGAAAATGGCCACCACATGTAGAAACATTCCGAAAACGTGTGCAGTTCTCTTAAATCTGGAGCCTGCCAGTTTTATTCCACATCACAGTCCATATATCAAGGACTATTACTAGCCCACTCGGGGCATCCCCTTTCTAGACCGGCCTGACTGTCCCCGAACTGATTCGCACCGGACCTCAAGCTCCAAGTTCCTGACACGGCTCCCACACTGCCTCTCTAGCTAGCAGCCAGCTTTCAGCTCCACTGAGCCGTCACTTCCTCCCAGAGTGTGGCAGGATCTGCTCCTTTTATCCAGTTCCTGCCACGGCTCGCAGGTGTTAACCCTTTATGAAGTCTAGAATGCCTGTCTATAGCACTCGTCAGGCCATTCTGTTCACTGCACTCCCACATCGGCATAAACGGGATTTGAGTGTTAATTTATCAGACCGTTACATTATATAGAACTCGCTTGTAGAGACGACGCAGCCAAAACCTAAATGCCCCAATGCACAAATCTGTAACTGGTTCCCCACCTACCACGTGCCATTTATAAGACTGATCTCATTGGTGTCAGACTTGATTTTCCAGGGGCCCAACAGTTAAATTAATTCTGGGGCCCCCCTGTACAACTACAAGCAAATATTACCTGAACCCCATTCACAAACTCCTGATCGCTTCATTCTCCATATACTTCAATAGAAAGGCAACTGTGTTTGCATGCGGCGTTAAGTACATGGAGAATGAAGCAGGCAGGATTTGGTAGGCTCCCAATTACCAAATATGTGCAGATACTGTGTGTAGTTCGAGAGGGGATGGTGGCCTATTCTGGCTCAGGGCCCACCAGAGGTTCCCCTGCGGGCCAGTCCGAGACTGCATATCATCCTGGGTCACAGAAGGGTCCCATAGCTATACCCCTGTGAACACAATGAATCACCTCAATAACTTTGTGGTAAACCTATATACAGTAATCTGTTAAAATTGGTATTTTGTGAATAATGTATAAAATATGCAGAACTCATAATGAATATGAAAATTAACCTGCAACAATGTAAAACTGCGATAAGAATGGTAGTCATGAATCACATGAAGCTTAACAGTATCAACATCAATAGTTGGCTCTGTGCACTACTGATGTCTGCCAACATCCAACACACATCATCTAAAGGTTGTGCTCGCTCACAAAAAGGTCAATCTACTTAAAAAAAATAAGTTATTATATTTTTATATAATTATAAAAATGTAAGCACTCCAAAACCCCATAATGCAAGAATTTTTCTTCCCCCTTTCATTTTTTCCTTTTCATCTGAGTTTTCTAACAAAAATGTTCAGTTTACCAATATATTTTATAGTGGTGGGGATCTATCAGGGGGCTTGGTGCCAGTTTTTTGGCATACAAAAAAACTGCAAAATCATAGCACAAGTCACACTTCCCTAATCGTTTGCAAAGGTTTCGCCATTTTATGCTTCTCTCATTTTTGAAAAAGTGGAGAGAAGTGAGCAGAGTTTAGTGGAAAGGGCTGGACCATCATGCAGACCAAAAGATTTACTAGAATTTACACCATAAACTAAAACTATAATCACAAACCTGCACCTATTCATAGCAAGCATAGATTTCAATATGTGGTGCACAGATGGACAAAGAGGTGTACCGTTTAATAAGTTTGGAGTGTTGTACTCCAACAGAGTGTGGAATAAGACTGGCATATGACATTTCCCCTTATGTTACCATTGCTCTCCATACACTCCATGCCATCAGCAAATGGGAACATTCTCATAGGCTTTCAGCATCTGGATGTATAACTAGAGCCAAAGCTTCTCATAGATGGTTTGTTACAATTGCATCCAGTCTAGACAATCCTAAGTCAAACACACTGGTACACCTAGAAGGAATTGGTGGAATTTCATGAACATTGGTAGATCTGTATAGCATTATATCCAGAATTATAGCAAATTGGAATGAACCAAAGTTTATTACTGTTGGGCACACTGCTTACTGAAACCTGTACAGACCACAAGTACCTATACACTCTTGGATCCTTGCAGGCATTCAATCAGTAAGTGTTCAGATATCTTGTTGGGTATGTCTCTCCATGCCCGTATGACTTGTGGAGTCAGTTGTTTACAGTTCGTGATAGGTGACCATGTGACGTAATGAGTCTAGCTTTGGCATCTCACACATTGTCTACTAGGGATAAATCTGGGGACTGTAAAAGGCCAATCCATGGTCATGACACCTTGCAAGGCATTGTCTTGTGATGGCTGCAGTATGTGGACGAGCATTATCCTCTTACACCCTTTACCATCCAAAATGGTGTCTAATGACAATAGGGTGTACCACTCTGCCCACATACTGGCAGGCAGTCATGGTGCCTTCAACAACCATCAACTCTATCCTATTGTCATAATTAATTGGCACCCAAACCATGAGTCCGAAGGTTGGATGTGTGGTGTGGTGCTCTGAAATCACTGCAGGGTGGCCCCTTCTTCAAAACACAGATTGATACATTGATGATTATCACTTTGCCCTAAACAGAATCGGGGCTAGTCACTAAACACAACTATTCTCCATTCATGAGTCCAGTTGTGTCTAATAGTACACCAGATTAGTTGTTGCTGGCAGTGAAATCGGCTTAATGAAACACACTGCATGGGGGTCCAAGAATGCAACCCAGCTTCGAACAATCTCTTTAAAATTGTTTGTGCTGTGACTGACTGCAACCACTGTTTGGATCTGCCTTGCAGTCGCCTGTCTATCAGCTATGGCCAGCTACACAATTTGGAAGTCCTCACATGGAGCTGTCCTCCTGCACGGACCTGTGTCAGTTCTAGGAGTACGGGGGCCTTCCTGTGTCCACGGAGTAACCACTCTCTGTACTTGCATTGATCCAAGTTTTATAAACTTTCTGCAACTCTGTCAGAGTGCAAAACCTTTGATTTCCACCAGTATAGGCTGGACCCGACTGTTTTAGCTACAGTAATAGATGGCATCAGACAATCAGGAAAGAGAAGGATTTGCAATGCTGAGGTTTGTATCCTAGACCAGATCCAATTGTAATAAACTTGTTTGAGTATTTGGTCTGTATAGGTTTAAAAACAATGGATGTAAATAATTCTCACTGATTCACTAACCACAAGAGATCTTAAAATTGTGATGAAATTAAAACACAAAAGTACATCCACAAGTCTCTGTGGGTCTTCTGCATGCAGATTCTTATACAATAGACTTCTGCGTAGAAGAAGCAGAGTCACAACACGTCTGTGTGCCATTTTACGGCCCATAATCAAAAAGATGGTCACTGTAGTTAATTTGGAGCAGAGGTCTTACTGTATTGTCACCTGATTTTCAGCCATGGGCTAGATAGTGATATCTAAAGGCACAGAAATGCAAAACACTGTACACCACAAGTGGCCGCAGCACTTGGTGTACAAACGTTGGCCCAACATATTTACTAAGAGACACGAGAAACTGAAGTAAATTATGGCACAAATCTACAGTAGCTCCTAGGTGGCATAGATCAGATTTCTGTCCTTTCAAAAGACGTGCCAAATTTATTAAAAGGTGTGTAACTCAATTTCTCACATCTTACTGCAGCGCAGTTTATATTAAAGGGGTAGTCCAGGACTAAAATATTGATGAAGTAGCTTTAGGATACGTCAATCGATATTATATTAGTGGAGGTCATCTGCTCAGGATCCATGACAATCAGCTGTCTGTCGTGGCTGTGGCACTTGGGTGAGCGCCCCCATCACTTTACTGCACACCAGGCAGGGCGCCATAAATTTCACAGTAGCTGTGCCTGGCAGGGTTGATCACTGTCAAGTTTTGATTTTCTAGGACAAGTTATCCAAGTCGGGATTGATAGCGGTTTTGTCAGTCATCGTCAGTCTCTCTATAGCTTTTCTTTATCTCAAGTGCTGCCTCCCCAGTGCTTGTTTATTCATGTATCAAGTGTTAAACTGTGTATATGCAAGTTCTACTATTTAATATTCCTGCAGACAGCCACTTTCAATTGTAAATTGTGTGCCTGCAGTTTACACAAATACATGTGTTAGTCTTATTTCGCTACCAAAATCTTTTAAGTCAGACACTGGTGTCACGTTCACCTAATTCTATTAGTCATCCTTATTCTGTCATCTACCTTCAACTGTATACAAAACAGTTAGGACAGCGCTTCACAGTACAAAAAAAAAAGGATTTATATGAGAGCAAAAGTAGAATAAGAAACGGGACTTACCCGGTGTCTAGCGGGGTTCCCTCCTGGGAAACACCACCACCATCTCCACATCCCAGTAGGCATATAGAAAATCTATGGTAGGGATCCTTGTTATCTTCCCTCATCCTGTGGCGGCAGGAGAGCTGCTGAGTGCTTATGCCCCTTCGGACTGAAAAGGGCACACAGTAAATGGGTTCATAAACGAGCGCTGAGGGAAATCTTTATTTTCTATTTTGAATCTACCTTCAACCGTGTGCAAGATTGTATAGAGAGCGCTGCACTCATGGCCATCGTGACACGGCTCCTCAGCCACCTCTTAGAAATGGCTCAGAGTGTGCAGGCTTCTTTCTGCACGTTGCAATACCTGCAGTTTAGGTTTACAGTCTCACCATGATTGTTAAATAACTGAGTATTTAGCATCATAGGATGCAAGTTATCCCTTTATAAGGCACTAATATACCAACTCCTGGTCACACATGGCGATTACCACAACATAACTTGTCTCAGGACAGATTTTTAACATGTCACCTTTTTTTTTTCTATGACAGCAGGAATTATCAGAAAAGGATTGCTTTAGGTAATTTGCATGTACTAATGCTAGCCGTATTTAATCACAAGCAAAATCCACAACTGGATAAATAATCAGTCCTTGCATTTTTCTCAGCCATATCTGGCTACATTGCTCGCTGTAATAATCAGGCATCTGCACTACAATACATTATTCAGGTGAAGCACGTAGACACTGATAAACCTTGATATATTTCATGCCAAATCCCTTCTTCCCTTGCAGTATAAAATGAAAGTGTGTCTGAAGTCGCTAATACATTTCACAGTCATAATTCACCTGAACTTCTCCCCGTTTCAACTCCTGGAGAAACATAAAAGTCTCATTGTGTTCACCCACAACAGCGTATAATGCTTTGATCACAGACATTACAGTTTGCGCATGGTGCATGGACAGAAATGATTGCTCCGGGTAATACCGCAGGCTTTCCTGCTCCACCTGTTTTATTCTTCTAGATTTCAGTGCATACATTACTTTTATCACTGTAGGACAAGTATATTAGTTCACTTATGAAAGAAAACTAACCTGGATGTTTTTGGAACCCCACATTTTCATATACTGTAGCATATTTTTTAAAGATAGTTTCAAGAGTGAAACCTATGGTGCTGTCCATCGTGGTTTTCCAGGTTTAAGAATTAAATTCCAGAAGTGTATTTAAAGGCTATGGTAACCTTTTGTGCATGAAAAATCAACATTTTACTAAGTCCTTGCTGAAAAAAAAATTATACTTACTTTGGACGTCAGTTTTTTTTTTATTGAAATTTTCCTTCTCGTGCATTTAGAAAACCTCATACTTTGCAAGCTCTTCTACATTCAAGTTTCTAGCTCAGGGGCATTCCCAGTACTGATCAGTTCTGCCTCTCCTTTCTTAGAAGCTGTGTAGCAAAACCATGCCCACACTAATACACAGCTATCTTTCCCCTTCTTCCTCATTGCTGATAAGAGCAGAAAATTCAACCTGAGTGAGTTACAGCTCTCTGTAATAAGTTTTCTCTGCTCTGATCTCTTCCACCATCCCCCAGCACTGTCATCCCCCAGCTCTGCAATAGCTTAGTTGAAAGGCAGTGAATGAACATTTATAACAGGTGAGGACTGATTAGTTTACAAGGACTGACAAAATTTGCTAAAGGGTACTTTACATAGTAAAACAGCATGGTGGCTCAGTGGTTAGCACCGTTTCCTTGCAGCTCCTACGTCATAGGTTCAAATCTTCTCAAGCACACCATCTGCATGGGTTTCTCATTCTCCATAAATCTTTTTTTTCTTTGGGCTCACAATCTATATTCACTCTATGCAGATGTTTTCCTTGGCCCGATTTGAACCTGAGACACCAGTGCTGCAAGGTAACAGCACTAACCACTGAGCCACTGTGCGTTTTCTCTTCCTCCTGTGTTATGTCGTATATAAAAAGGTCATTATTGAAAGACCCACAGAGAACATACAAACTACATACAGAGTAGAAGGCCAGTTTTCCCAACAATTGCTGGGCAGTTGGTTTTTTTCCCCTCAATTTTCCCTAAAAATAAGGTGGACTGAAGGGATTTTGCAATAATTGGCCCACTTTTACACAACAAGCAACATCATCGTAAGAAATGCATCTCAACATTTCTCATTTTTGTGGCATTCAGGATCTGTGGAAAGATAGGTAACAGCATTGATGAGCTGTAATAACTCCCAATAGTGATCATTACCCAATATCTGATCCACATAGGATGCCCATCAGCATTTTATTTGGCACAGCAGCAACAGTCGGCTCCAGCTGAACAGAACTCTGGCTTTGGAGTAAATTTGTCTACTCTGCTGGGGTCTAGAGGTCACCCATGTTAGTTTTTTTTCAGTCTCTTAGATGAGTGGGAAGGAGGGGTGGCAACTGTTCACCAAGGTGAGAAATAGTTGGAGTTTTGAAAGCCTTCACCCTAAAGGTCAACTATAAGAATACATTTGGCCATAGAGTTTATTTAGCTAAATGATTGTTTGGTTAATGACTTGTTCCTCATTAAGATGCATGTTCAGTCAAGCTGAATGTGCAAGTTATTTCAATAAGGAGGGGTCTACAGTAAGAGAAAGGTGTCATGACTCATTAACAGGATTGATCAAGAAACCTTGATCTATAAGGGTCTGACTGTTGAGAGACCCCAATCCGAGAATCAGCTCATTTCAGTCCAGTTTACCATAAGAAACCAGACTACTCTGTGTGACCTACCACTATGGAATAAATGCAAGCAATGGAAAATGCTAAATGAAGTCGCACAGCAGCCTAAGACTCTAGTCACTTTAGACAGAAACCACCCAACAAAAGTGTGAACAGACTCCTGTGGTACAGTAAGTACCATCACTAGTGATGAGCAAACAAAAATTTTAGTTCGAATTAGTTTGATCCAAACCAGAAGTTCACCGAAAACCATAAAACTGGTGTATAACACTAAGAGCAATAAATCCCTGTACAACTGTCAGTGTTATACAGGGCTTTATAGCTCCTAGACAGGGTTATACACAAGTGTTCACGGCCAACATTGAGTGAGCCAAACCAAAATAAACCCCCGTTTCTGATAGAACTTTGCTAAAAGCTCAGTTTGGGTTCATGCTCAACCAAACTTTTAGCCAAGTTTAACCTGAAACGATTATACGGCTTTGGTTGGCTCAACACCAAATTATCATAAAAGCTAAGAATATAACTCGGACAGGCAAAAACCAAACCCGTGTGATCCTCAGGGGAGGGTCAGGCAGCAGCCATAGACACTGGATTGTCAGGTAAACCATCCCAAAGTACGTGGGATGTGCTGACAGATGTATCTAATCTACTGATGAGCTTTATGTTTTACAGGAAAGTATAAGCTTATAACCGCTCTTCCATTATAACATTAGTCATAAGAAAGTTTACTCCATTCTGGAGGAGTGATTTGTATTGAAAACATACTAGAATGTCAGCATCTTCTTGGCTTTGTACGGTCAGAAGACGTTTGATAAGTGGATCCAGCAGTTCTAAGCGCCATACCAGCTGGAGTGCTCAGTTCTGGCTTTCTAACCTTTCCTTTGAAACAGAATACATCAAGATTCCAGTGCAAAATTAACATAGTAACAGAGACAAAGAGGAATTATGATCCAAACAGTCTCCCCCTCCCACAGCATTGTTGTAACCATTCCAGACAGAGAGATCATATAGTGAAATGTGTTAAATGACAATGTGAGCAAGCGGAGCATCAAAGTCTTACGCAGCCCACCACGCATACATTTTTCTTGACTTGCTGCAGAACAAAAGCTTCTGTTTTGCTTGTGTCTAAGTCTAAACAAACTTAAAATGTCATTCTCTGGGACAAAAACATATGTTATGCAGGAATGAAAAAGATAGACGTGTGGGCACTGGAAAACAAGTAAAAAAAATGGAAGGGATGCAAAGTATCCACAATGCTTTTTACAAGTGCAAACGTATCAAGGAGCAATCTGTCTCCTCTTGATGATGCTAGAAGAGCCACTTGGAAGTGCCATACATGATGAAACATCCTGTCTCAATACAATTAGGCCAAGAGCGGATGGAACATGAAACCGAAGACACACAATGCATGATGTGGCCATGAATTTGTATGAGTGTCATATCAGGAGTCTACACAGCACAATTGTGTGCATATAGCCCAAGCAATTTAGAACTATGTTCAGACTACATACATTTATTGACTGTTTTAGGGTGCCCGTATAAAATTCGCCCGTAATGACCATCTTGGGCTGTTTCTGGACACAATCTTTAAAGAAAAAATAAATTTTATTTTATATATTTAAAATTAATATAATATATCATTTACAATGGCCAACTGCCAAAAATGTGGTCCGTCAGGCTGGAAAATCTTGGCTGTGGTCAGCCGAAAATAGAAGTGCAGGCCATTTTTGGCCAAATTCAGCCAATCGTGAGTTACTACAAAACCAGTGGGTTTTTAAAATTGAAAAAAAAATTAATAATAATTGTTCCTTGTTGGTCAAAGTTTGCTGTGACGATGGCACATGTTATCGACAGGTTAGCATCAACATCAACATCAACATAGCAAGGCAATTTACCATTGATGTATCAATAGTGTAATCTAATTAGGTCTTCAAAATTAAATGCAATTAATGAAACTAAAGTTAGAGAGGCGATAGAATGTCTTATTTTTTAAATATTTTGGGTATTTTCCGAAACCTCTCCATGGACAGCCATATTAGAGGCACACACTTCACTTTTGCACTGTCGGAGTGTTTAAACAGGAGTTAAAAAGGCACACTCTTGGCCTATATAGCTTTAAAGTTCCCAGAGTACACCTTTAACTCCCATTCATTCAATGCAGCTGCCATAAAGCTAAATATATATTACACATATTTATCTGCATATTACACTATATACACAGACACTTAAAATGGTAAAAAGGAAAATAAATTCTCACCTACTCCAGCAGCTCCCCATGCAGCGCTGCAGCCCCAGTCCCCGCCACATGCCATACGTTGTGAATTTGACTACTCAGCCAATCACAGGCTTCACTGGCTTTGGAAGCGTCAGAACTGAGGCCTGCAATTGGCATAGCATTCATATGCACAATGAATGACACATGACCATGCTTAATCTAGGCCTACATCAGTTTAAAATAGCAGTCAGTAAAACCCCTATAATTAAACCTATTAAAAAAGGTTTAATAAAAAAAAACCCTAGTTACCCTAATGCAAAAAAAGATGACATTTGCTCAAGTGCTAACAAAACCTTCAATGTTTTGTACCTGATCCACAACAGTTGGGAAAGTAAACTGAAATTCTGCCTCCTAGGTTAAGAGTTTATAAGAGCTCCATTTATTTTAGTGATGAAACAGCAGTTGCCAGTTGGACTAATAGTAGGAAGTCATTATAGATTTTATATGCCAGCATTATAAACATTAATTATTGGATATAAACTTTCACAAATTCAGTTGTAATTAGACAGGAATGTAGGAGCCCAAAAAATAAATGCAAGTGAAATACCATTACTAACTTTTCAGGTATTCAGATTGTGTCTGAATCAGGATAATTAAGGAGCATGCATGTTATCACAACCCACCTTACATAAAGAGTAAAAGTGCTTAACTCATTTATCACCTATTCTGTTTGATAGGTGGGGTCCAACCTTTGGGACCCTCAATGATTATGGGAATGAAGGTCCTCGAGTTTGCTGTGTGAATAGAGCATTAGTGTGCTTGTATAACCACCACTCTGTTCAGTCTATGGAGTTCCATAGAAGTGAATGAACGTGCACACTACTGTTCCATCTATACAGCGGATTCAAGAAATACCATTCTTGTGATTACGGTTGGGTCCAATGGTCATATTTATCACCTGTCCTGCAGGAAACTCTAGCCTGAATGCTACCAGTTTCAAGCACCAGGAAACTACAGGACAAACATTTGGGAACTTTTGACAATACTGGAATATGTGAGAGTAGCATGCCCTGTATTCTCAAATGGAAAGTATGGTGCGGCCATGGAATTACGCAAGGTTATATCTTGTATATAGGTGACCACCAGTTTTCTGGATGCGGGTGTAATCAAATGCCTTGGCAAATTATACACCTCTGTGGGAGCCTTTTTATGCTTTACACAAATTGGAATCCCAGTATGGCCATGCGCACACTTAGGGTATTATTGGGGTAGGATGGTACAATGTCTGCATAGCTTATACGTTGATAACAACTAATGTTGTCATTTATGCATCATATAAGAGAAATGAATTGAAGATCTCCGTTCCTGCATCTTTCTTCGTTAAATAATACAGGAAAATAGCTCTAAATTGTAAGCGGATTTTATTCCTAATGGAGACGTCCACTATTGTTCCTTCCTGACATGTCTTGTCAAAAAGTGTTGATACTTCATCAATGAAGATCACGCAGATAGTTTTAATCCACAGTCTTGTTCTTCTTGTGCCATCAGTTTCAGTGTGTGTGCAGGCGGCGGCTGACAGGGACTACAGAGATAGGAGCATCTTCGGTCAAAGAAATTATTCACCAACCACAATCATTCACTCATCAAGTCTCCAAACTCAGTCTACTAATGAGTGGCCAGCTGGAGACAGTGAGCAGACAGATCCCCTTTCATAAAAGCGCTCATATCCATCTTCCACCACCCTCAGGAATTGAACAGACCAGTAGAGCAAAGAGACAGCAATTAGCACCAGAGATGCCCCTGTAGCCAGTTACAGAATTAACAGATGCATTCAAAAGGAAAAGTTGGGGGGGGGAGAGGAGGTGTAGCACACAAAAAGAGAACATGAAAAACTAAGTGCTCAGTCCTTAACAGAGACCTAAGCCTTTCTAGTAAGGGGCAAGAACAACTGGATCTCCGATGCAATAATGAAAAAGCGTGTACTCAAAGAACCGATTTTGGCAGGATTGCCCAACTATCTTACATTTATGGGGGGTCTCCCAACCCTCCCCAACTGCAAATGATAGATGGAATGAGGTATTCAGCAGGTTGTATTTCAACATTTGGCAGTGGTTTAGTACCCTCTGCTTACTGGAATGCATTCCAACATAGCAACATTTAACTTGACTTTTAAGTCGGTCTCACATGACCAGATTTGAATTGCGGATTCCGCGATCACTGTCCATGCGGCCGATTCGCAATAAAACGCAGGCAATTTTGAATTTTCCTTCACACTTGCAAGTACGAATTGCGTATTCCACGAGCAGAAAAAAAAAAATTGCAGCATGCTCCATTTCACTGCGGATTCCACCCGGACAGCCTTAATTGATGTCAACAGATGCCTGTGAACTTTTTTACTTGCAAGGATCTGCAGGCACCCGAGTGAAATTGCCCAATGGAGCAGGGGTTACTACAGAGGGGTTCTACCACCGAAGAGTCATCTGTGAGAAGGAACGGTGGCATCACGAGTAACCAGTCCACTACACCTATAGAGGTAACTGCTGACCCAGCATTGCCTGGAAGAAGCCTAGCGGTGCCTTGGCCGGGGTTCCATGCATCCCTCCGTGGAGAAGTCTGGTAGAGCCACCGTGCCAAGTGCCATCTCTACCCTGCCAGCTCCTCAGTGTGGGCCTCGTGTCTTGGTTGCTGCGGGACACCACAGTACCACAATGCACCTGCAGCAAACTCCGTGAATACACTCTAATCCTGCCTATGATAATGATATGACTGCTGAAATAAGGTCTCTTTACAGAAGAGGAAGTGTCAGATTAGGATTAGTGGTCTGTACAAAGGATTTTAGGAATAAGTATATATTAGGGATGCGTATCACATGAATCCCAAATACAGTCATCATGCATATCAACCAGGCTGTTCATACAGCCATATAAAAGAATGCTAGCATACCAAGATTTTATTTTGGCAGAATCCACGTAAAACAATGTCTGGTTTGCTCCATCGGTTCAGAATTGAAAATTGGGCAGTACTGTATTACTCGACAAGTGTGCCTAAATATTTAGACGATTCTTTTTCTGATATTTAATAAAAGTTCTTCATAGCCCACTAAAACAATTCAGTTGGCTAATAGCATAGTCTGTCTGGCTCCCAAAGTCTGCAGCATGTTGTCCATGGAATTTTAAAGATGCAGAGATGATCAGTCACTTCACTAAAGAAGGTCAACTACCAACACTCGGGTGGGTTTCACCTTGTAATGCAATCATAGTTGATGTAAATTTAATAGCCACTGCCATATCATGTAGATTCCAGAAATGTGACCATCAGCTGACAAATGCCACCTCAAGTTCATGTTCCTCTGCATTTCAAAAATGTGACTCGTCCTTCTATCTAAAGCTAATGGAGGACCATCTGTGGACGGCACTCGGGAGAAGCGTCACAGAAATGGAACACAGCTGTGCTAGACAGCATAAATATAAAAAGGAATTCCAAGGGTCCATTCCAAACCCATAGTATGACCTTCTAGTGCCAAATTAGTAGGACACATTCTTCTTCACTACTTCATGCACACAGGGCAGCATATATGTTTGGCATGTCAAGTGTTTATGCTACAAAGTCCAACGTCCGGCCAATTATTGTTCCTGTTCCTAGGACAGGTCAGCATGGTTTGTAGAGATAAAATGTTACAATGAATTACTGAGCATATTGTTTCAGGAAATACCCTTCTCCTCTGGCTTCAGATCTCTGCAGGGTGAACTTAATTAAATAGTGATCACAACCAGATAAACATTGACTGTCTCCACTGGTCTGGCAAGCATGGCCTTAAAGGGATCAGAAAATCAGCTATTATTTAAATCAAGTTTTTATGTTAAAACATATTTACCAATTTTTTTTTTACCATGTCACTACAATAGTAGAAAAATTCTCAGCTATTACAGTCTTCACCTCATCAAAGCCTGATACTTCCTGTTCTGTAGAGAAAACTTTTCAGCAGTCATCTCAATACCATCACAGGTAGGAGGAGAATGAAAGGTAACACCTACAGTATGTATAGATATTAGATAACATAAGATCCATCATAAATGATGCTCACAGCTTCCCCCTCCCACATCCTGCACAATGACCTCTGTACAGGTTATAGAGCATGCCCACAACATTGTCCCCTAGAAGTAAAGAAGTCATCTCCAGACTACAGATTCTTATGGTCCCTGGGGCCTGCTGTAAAGCACTTCTCTAAATGCCAACAGCAGGTCAGCCAAGATGGCTGCCCCCCTATAATTATATTGAGAAAAATGGGGAAAAAAATAAAAATCTATAGATCAGAAAAAAAGAATGTACACTAGTATCGGATTTTAATTAGTAGAAATAAATAAATACATGTATGATACATTCCCTTTAAAGGAGTAGTATTAGGTTAGAGGATCATGGCTGCTCCACTGAAAAGAAGGAGGCCAGGAGGCCAGGCTGCGATACCACATACGACCTGGACAGGAGTGACACTTTCGCTTTAAAAAAAAAAATCTGCCATTTTTTAACTTTCACTTTTAGAGAAGCTCCGTGTAGTAAAATAAGATGAAGTGAAGAGAGCTATTGAAAATGGCTAGCAAGTTACAGCATTGTTTGAATGTCATTGGGGAAGATTCACCAATGAAAATTTGACAGTTTTCTGGTGCCAATTACCCCCAAAAACTTGCTAACATAGTTTATGATGGGTTTTAGGCACTTTTTTTCAACATGACTGGCAAAGGAGTGTGGCTTACATGCACCAAAAATTACATTAAAATGTTTCAAAGTTTCAAAAACTACACCAATAGGTCGGGCAACTGTCGGGTGCATAAGTGCTTTCATGCAGCGATAAACATTCAGAGAATAGAGGTGAAACAACTAGAGATCTTTTCTGGCCACCCATCTCCATTCATGGCGAACAGGCAGTCATTCCTAGATGAACGACTGCCTGCTTTCCCAGACTAAGTAAGACATCTGTGGCCGAGTGTACACAGGACGACGGTCACCTCAATTTGCTGTCTCCAGCAATTATTCAGGAGATAATCATCCCGTGTAAAAGGTACTTTATGTCTGCATTGTCTTACTATTAGACAGTAGTAGTGAATCTGCCCCATTAGGCCTCATGTCCACTAGCCAAATCGATTTACCAAATCCATGCGGGTGTGCCGTATGCGTGATCCACGCCCATAGGGATGCATTGGACATCCGCAGGTAAGTAAATACTTGCGGATGCCATTTTCCTCTGCCGCGCGGATTGCACGTGCGGGAAATCACCTGCAGCATGCTCCATTTTCTGCAGGTTTCCTCTGCGGACGGTTCCCGCAGGCTTTCATTGAAGCCTATGGAAGCAGTCCGGATCCGCGACACACCCGCAGCTGAATTTCTGCTCTGCCGCAGAAGCGCAGGAGTTAAAAAAAGTGCGCGGCACGCTGCCGGCGTGCCGAGCACATCCGCCGGGCAGAAGAAGTGAAGATCCAGCTGCGACGGATGGGAACCCGCAGCATCCGGACGGGTAAGTAAAATCAATTTTCAGGCCTCATGTCCGCGGGAAAGGAGGGACCCGCTGTGGGATTCTGCATGAAGAATCCGCGCGGGCCCGAATTTCCCAGTGGACATGAGGCCTTAACTGTTAGAACATACAGTTTAAGATTTTTAAAGAAAAGAACATTGTATTAATTTTGCATGCTTTTATGTAAGACAGCTGCAACCCCTCTGGACTGATACTCACATTGTACAAGAGCCCTTAGGCCACTTTCAGATTTCCATATTAACGCACCATCAATTCATGCAATGCTCATGTTGAATCATGACATACACAAAACGCTTCACAGGAACCAGACAAGAGAAGGCATTAGTCATTGTGACCCAGAGAACGAAGATTTCTAATGTCCAGTTCAACGCCATCACAGGTGGGAAGCAAACCTTCACTGGTGATCAGTGAGTCAGGTCACGCTTTAAGCCTGCACTAAAGCTGTGGGTAGCAGGATTCTTTATTAGTGAGGTAATGTTCTAGACAGGTTACGGAAAGCAGAACCAAATCTATGCTTCGTGCTGCTACTGCCTAGACCATTAAAGGGGTTGTCCAATTTCAAACCACTGATGGCCTATTAGCAGGATGGGCCATCAATAAGTAGATCAGGCTATTAGTGTATCTTGACGCCACCGGAAGCTATGGGTTTGTCAGGAGTAAAGCCCTTGTCACACCCCCAGCTCCTCATAGGGCCAAAGGTACGAAGGTCCTTGATTTGTCTGAACGCTGCAGCCTTAGGCTGACGATGAGTATACTTCGTAAGGCAAAAGAAGAATGGGGACTCTCAGCCTAAGGCTGCAGTGTTCAGACACATGTATACAAAGGGTGCAGCGTGTGTTTCACTGCCTGCCCCGATTGCAAGAATTCCTGCTTTGCTCCCGGGCGGTTGTTTACCTCTCCGTCCCGGGCGACACGTCACTCCTCAGTTCCGGAAGCAGAACCACGGCTCCGTTCAGTGCGGTGGCTGTCATCTCCCTTCCACTGGCTGATTCAATGTTCCGTTACGGCCACGGCAGGAAAAAGAAACAATAGTTACTTGTGCGTTCCCTGCTGCAGACAGGGCTTCTGCCCCTCTGCTGACGGAAACACTGAGGGGCCTTCCACCTTTTGCCCCTCTGGTGCAAGGGAACCCTAAGGGGGCTTCCAGATTTTGGGACTCCGCCAGGGAAGTCACTTCATTGCATGGGTGGATGGCGACAGCGCCGCCGGCCGTTTTGTCTCTGTCTCTTCTCCTTTAGTGGCCTTCTAGGACCTGCTGGCTTACACCCTGTTCAGCCAATCAGGTACAGGGGGCATCACCCCCCCTGTCAATCTAGACTCCACTAGGAATTCCTGGTGGCATCAAGTTACACTAATACCGTAGATCAGCAACGGTCCATTGCCCCCTCTGAACAGTTGTTTTCCTGGCCACTGCTCTTGTGCGCCAAGCTAATTTCAATAGGCAGCAGACAGCTCCATTCCCACTGTCAGGCTAGGTATTACAGGCAAAGTTGCCCTTGAAGGTACTGGAAAATGTGTGTGTAATACCACGCTGAACCACTGCAGTGAGAACGGAGCCGTCTGCTTCCTGCAGAAATCAGCTCAGTGCTTTAGCGCATAAGCCTGGTGTACAGCTGATCAATGGGGTTCCCAAGTAGCAGACCCCTGCCTATCTACTATTGATAACATGTCCTGGGGATAGGCCATCTATGGTTTACAACTGGACTATCTCTTTAAAAAGGACACAGTCAGGACACAGCTATGGGAGACTCAGAGGTAGCATTCACAGCTGATGCCTGCAGGGACCAAAGAGTTCTTCTGGCATGCAGAAACAGCATATGGTAGGTGGGGGGGGGGGGGGAACCAGAAGATTTGGTATCAGGGTTCAGTAGCTTCAGCTTACACCTCTGCATGCCATAAACCCTCCTCATCCTACCATCACACCATGAGGATTGTAGAGGCATCTGTTAGGCACAAATAAAACATGGGTTTCATGGATATTACTAAGCACCAAGTATAGGATGCCTTTAGCCTTGCTCTAGTACTAGGAGGAAGCATGCGGTCTAATGAAGCTCCTCTCTAGGGATGAAAGGTGTGGCTTTAACAATCCTGCTAATGTCAACAATTGTCAGCCATGGATACATGTAGAACGGAAACAGCTGCATGCTGACATGGGGGTGTCAAATTCATCAGTACAGCTAAATGTAGCAGTTTCTGTAGAAGCACAGATCCCCATGATGAGTATGGCACTTATTTCTAACGTTCATGAAGAATTTTTGTATAATGCAGTTTATATACTTAAAGGGGTTGTCCCGCGCCGAAACGTTTTTTTTTTTTTTTTCAATAGCTCCCCCGTTCGGCGCGAGACAAACCCGATGCAGGGGTTAAAAAAGAAAACCGGATAGTGCTTACCTGAATCCCCGCGCTCCGGTGACTTCTTACTTACCTGGTGAAGATGGCCGCCGGGATCTTCACCATCGGTGGACCGCAGGTCTTCTGTGCGGTCCATTGCCGATTCCAGCCTCCTGATTGGCTGGAATCAGCACGTGACGGGGCGGAGCTACGAGGAGCCGCTCTCCGGCACGAGCGGCCCCATTCAGAAAAGAAGAAGACCGGACTGCGCAAGCGCGTCTAATCCGGCGATTAGACACTGAAAATTAGACGGCACCATGGAGACGAGGACGCTAGCAATGGAACAGGTAAGTGAATAACTTCTGTATGGCTCATAATTAATGCACGATGTACATTACAAAGTGCATTAATATGGCCATACAGAAGTGCTGAACCCCACTTGCTTTCGCGGGAAAACCCCTTTAAGGCCAGTTTCAGACGAAGGTGTATATGTGCCAATAATACAGATATGTGTCCCAGCCTGGTCGCGGGTTTTTCAAACCCAAACTTAAAGTCTTTGATGCTCAGAGTTTTTGCAATCAGGCTTTTAACACTCATCCTTATTATGGGCACATAAATGCACCTAAAAGTGGCCCAAAGGGGTTTTTCAAGACTTTTCAAAAACAGGGCAAAGTATGTATTAACATATTTGTCTTCTACTCACAGGTCAAATGCCCTGCTGCTCTAGTGAAGCCGTTCCAGCCCCACATGCTCCAGCAGTGGTCACATGATGTTCAATAGTCATGTGATCGCTGCAGCCAATCACTGTCCTCAGTGGTCACGAGCCATACATGGCAGCATCACTGTTGGCCAGTGATTGGCTGCAGTGGTTACGTTACTGATGAATGGCATGTGACTACTGCAGAAGTTCTGAGACCATAGCAATGAAGACAAGTATCGGGATAGGCTGGACAGGCAAGGGTGGAAAGAGGGCAGCAGGTAGGACAAGGGTTTAGTGAGAGTTGTCCTGCCAAGGCCAGCTGGTTCCCATCTTCCCCCACAATAAGGGCTTCTTCAGACACCCGTATTTGCTCACGTACAATATACGCGTGCAATGCGCAGAGAATCAAACCTATTGATGTCAATGGGTTCGTCCTCATTAACATATGACCCGCTCTATCCTTCTGCGTATTATGCAGAAAAGGCCCCCATAAAAGTCTATGACAGGTGCGCAATACACTGCGCCATTCTGTGGAAGACAGAACACATCATCTGGACCTCATTAGGCTAAATAGCCTTTTAAATCAGGGCGGGGCATTGTGCACACGCATGCGAACATGCTGTGCTTGCACAAAAAGTACAGTACTATGCGTGATAAGCGTAACGTTATCTTATTAATGCATAAATGCGTTGCGCTGAGGTGTGCAGAATTTCACATACGGTCATCTGAAGAGGAGAATCGCTGCAAGATTAAAAAAAACAAAAATAAAATAAAATAAAAAAAAGAAAAATTCTAGCTGCTTTTTTTTTTTTTAGTAAAGTCAGATAACCCTTTAAGGGCAGCTTACACTTCCAATGAACTTCTGCTGATGACTGTCTGATGATGAGTCTATACACAGACATTGTGCAATATCCTGCAGATATTGTCCTTAATCACTTTCTAAATGTTTCATTATCATTGATTAGCTAATTGAGTTTACTGAAAGGTCTTGTTTTCTGCATTATATAGTTTACTGAACACTTAAGGCGGATACAGTAAGACATTATCCTGCTGGTCAGGTCATAGGGCAAAAGAGAAGAGAAAATACAACAAGGCATAGGAAAACATGAAATCAATCCAGCTGACCCTAAACACGTCTTGCTCATGTGTTATTGTAGGAGCATACACAGCAGGGCAGGTTTACTAATGCCGTCTAATATTTAGACAGTGTAAACTTCGAGGAGGCTGACAGAACATACACCAGATCTATCACAGTGGCACACGTCGTGTGATCAAATCCAAGGGAACGGGAGAAAGTTGCAAAAACAAACATGCCTGCTCAAAAAGTGCAGCATGCAATGGCAGACTACATAGGGACGGTAGGGGTGGCCACGCTGGGCCCAAGGCTTTCGGAGGGTCCATGACCTCACAAGCCACCCACTCCCAATATTGCCTGACCTCACCCTTTTTTCCCTGGGTTTGACACCCAATGTACTTTTAAGTGCCACAGCCGGGGAAAGAATTGAGGACATGCTATGAGAGAGCACGCATGCAGCGTCAGTCCAGATGGAAGTCTGTGCATGTATATAGCAAAATTTCTACCCGCTACGGTATTAGGAGACAAGAGGGGGGCCTATAGTGGAGCACAGAGGGGCTCAACATTTAGTAGGGCCACAGAGGGGATCACCATTACTTAGGCTGCCTGCACACGGGCAGGTGGGACCCCACATGCTGGATTCCCACATCAGAGTTCAACCCGTTGCCCGGCTAGGGACCCCTGCGTACCTGTTCGGCATCTTCTCCTCTCCTGCGAATGTGTCGTTCGGAGCGCCAGACGACACATGCGCAGTTGAGAGGACGCCGCTCCTTCGCTATGGAGAGGACGCGGCTCCCGCAGCCATTCTGCCCATGGGGCTTCCATTGAACAGCCCTGGGTCGAGGCGCAACTTGAAGCTCCAGGGCCCCAATGTGAAATCTGTAACAGGGCCCCCAACTGTAATGCTTTATTCATAGTACTGGGCTCCCTATATGGAGAAGAGAGGCCTTATGGGCCCCAAAGGCTCTGGGCCCGGGTGCAACCGCATCCCCTATATTTACACGATTGCTCCTGGACCCATGTATAGTTAATCCACCACTGCTAGCATGTGCAGGACAAATAAGCGTAAAATCTAGTGCAAACAATGAAGAGGATGTAGCACTTGCCCTAGAAGCCCAAATCCCTTCAAACAGCTGACTGGCAGGGTGTTGAGTGTCGACCCTTGCAGATCTAATATTCATGGCCCCTTTACATATAAAGTGTTAGTAAGCAACTCTGTATAACCTGTATGAGAGCATTTGGCCAGACTATTGGGTGACTGAATATTCCTACTATTTCCAGAAGTGGGTACCCCATTAAACCAGGCATACAATGTACCCACAACATATGGGATGTGCTCCTGCTTTTAAGAATGCAGCTAAAGTACTACACATAAAACTCCCCTCTTGGCTTCAGTCCTGCACAACCGAGCGGTTTGGAGATCTGTAGCCCTAAGTTTGGAAAGGTTCATTGTGGCTTAGCACTGCTATTTTTGCAAGCCGTGCAGATCATAAAAAAATCCAGCATGGTTCGGTAATCTGTCCACAATAAGGAATAAGCTTACTTAGAAACAGTCTGGAATTAATAGTCATAAACTCAAACCTTTAATTGTTACTAACTGCGGCCTGTACCATGCATTCACATTCAACAAATATGGAGGCAAGGTAATGTAGTACTGTTATGTGTGAGAAAGTCATTCGAAACATGACAATATTAAAAAAAAAAGACATTCCTATATTTAGAAGGGTCTTAAGTTTCCAGAAACAGCGCCACACCTCTTTATAGGCCATGTCTGGTAATGCAGCTCAACCAATCAAGTAAATTACCCCAATACCAGCAATATGAGGCACAGGCCATGGACAGGAATGACATTATCCCCATTTTATTATTTTTTATTAACCCTTTAAATAATAAAGCTTGGGCATGGATGTCCAGCCTGCTCATATTTGTACCAATAATTTGAAGAAAAGCCTGAAAATTAAACTTTTCAAATGACTGAATGGGAACAGAGCGCTGAGATCATCTATCATATCTGACACTTCCATGCAAGTATAGCTTAAGACACTGAAGTCATTTTTGGAACACATATGGCCACTCCGTTTGCGAGATGCAGACTGCCAAGTTCAATGGCAAAAGTCTGCTATGCCAGCTACTTGGGAGGCCAAGATGGCTGGATCATCTATGTGAGGCATGCCCTGTGCAATGCTGATAGGGAGCCAAGTCTATCCACGCTATGCAGAATTCTCAGTGGTGTGAAGGTGTAGACACATTCCTCCCAAATGAATTACACCAGAGGCCTACAAAGAAGCAGCATTACTACACGCAGGTGGCAAGAACAAAAAGAAAAAAAACAGGACATAAAAGAAACCTATTACAATCCTGCTGGTAAATGTATAATATCTAGCAGGCATCCCAAGAAATATAAATGGCTACACTTTACCAAGAAGCAAAGGGCCCAGGACAACTAAGGACTTATTCACATTTGCACAGCATATTGCGCATGAAGGATTTGTTCACACAATACGCAGTGAATAGAACCCATCCATTTTCATTGGTTCGTTCACATAAGCGTATTTTTACGTGCACATTTCATTCGCGCAACATGTTCTATCTTCATACATATTGCACACAAACATAGCATATATTAAACTAACTTAATTACCCATTGAAATCAATGGGAGCATGCACACACAAACACTCAACATGTGCAGAAACCACACAGTAAAAAACATGCAACACCTATTTCACAAATGCATAGCCCAAATGCGGGTGTAAATGCGCTTATGCCCATACAAGGCCAGCCTTAGAGCCCATTTACATGCAAAGACAATCTTGCAAATGATTGATCTTTTTAGCGATCATTTTGCATAAAGTGTTAATGGACACCAATGTCCATTAACACTTTATTAGCTTTATCTGTGTGTAAAAGGGCCTCCAGGAGCTGTTTGCAGAGAACAGCAGGGGGTCTGAGCTCTGCACAAAGCTCCTTTGTCTTCGCATGGGCTGTTGGCAGAATACAATGTAATCTCCGACTCTCGTGCAGAACACAGCATGTGGTCTCTGTTATCCCTCTCCGGCTGAACAATGGATTTTAAAATTACCTAGCACCTTAAAATTATTGTTCAGCCGAAAAATAAACTATGGCAGCGTTTACACGCAACGATTATTGCTCATTTGCGGTTGCTTGACTGAATTTTGTGTGATAATCGTTGCGTGTAAGTGGGCCTTCAGGTTATATTCGCATTGGGCAGGTAGTATGATAAAGTGAAGTTGCAGAGGAGTTGAATAAGTCCCATTGGCCATGGGCGGATCTGATTTGCAGAATTTGTGCGGGTTGCCCGTGCAGAAGATCCACAAATCAAACCACCCACAGGGATACATGGTCGTCCGCAAATGAAATCAAGCATGCAGATTTCAGTTGCGGACCTTTTGGTCCGGGGAAAAAAAAAAAAAAAATACAAACGCATCATGCTCTATTTCACTTTGGATCCTGGCCTGTCCGCAACTCAATTTGCAGATTCTGCTGGAAAGCAGGAGTTAAAAAAATTAAATTAAAAAATCCACTGCCCATGTGTGGCGGCGCGCTGGCCTGCACTTCTGCACACATCCGCAGGAGAAAGAAAAAAATAAATAAAAGACCCGGACGGGCAAGTAGAATCCTGCAGTGTCCTCGGCCGTGTGCAGGATCGGATTCCGCTGCGGGCTCCCGTATGCAGAATCTGATCCGGCTATGGACATGAGGCCTAAGGCAGCAATTTTACAAGAGAATACATGATGCTGTGGAACCGTAATCCAATATGGGATGTGATAGAAGAGGACATTACCATATTTTGCATTGCTCTAACCTACCTTAGGTTGCTATCCACTCCTCAGTGACGGTCTCCAGGCCTTGCTTGGTGACGCTGCAATGGCAACTATCTGTGTTCCCCCAAAAGCACCTATGTGACCCTCTCCACAACATTCCGCACAAGGCTCCTCCTCACTCTTTTCCTCAGCCTTCAGCCCACAGACTCTCCTATGAAGGAACAATGTACTTCAGCCTGGAACCAACCAGATACTTCTATGATAGACAAGCCTGGCCGGTCTTATGGTTCAATTGCACCTGAATACGGATGATCCGCAGTCACCTCTGGCACCAAGCCACTCCCTTTTATCAGCTCCTCTCTGCCCCTCCTATGGGCATTGTGGTGCACTGTTCCTGGACCAACATTGGCACTTCTGCCTGTTGGTTGACCCAAGAAATTAACATTCTCTCTGCACACTACTGTCAAAAGGACTGGCGGGCATCACTGTGCAACGTAGTGGAATGGCAGACCTCCCCAAACACACACCTAATAAAGATATACTTGCCTAATACTGGCCAACAATCATAATGAAGCAGTCTCACCCAGTAAAATAGACGTTCCATGTACCTCAGTGGTGGACACGGGGAGAATTTTTTTTTAGCCTTGCATTTCAGAGCCAGGCTTAGTGCACTTTTCCCACAGTTGGTGTCATACATAACGAAGCGCATGGTTTCAGCGCGTCCCCAGCTCCTCCATGGGCAGATAGACTTGGCAGACATTTATAGTATAATTTATTTACACATAATTCTGTCAGTCCGAAGGGACTACACCTCCTCCTGATAACCCCTGCCCACTTTTCAAAAAGTGCCCGGGGCAAAAAAAAATAAAAAGAAGTTTTTGCGCAAGTACCCACTTGCACAAAATTTTTTTACACCAGAAACATTTTATAAAGACGTCCCTAAATAAAGTTTACCCCACCCTTTCCCCACACATCTCTGGTTTAGAGGTTTCACACTTGCTCCATACAATATCTGCTACGAGTTATCGCATTATTGGCTTACACTTTTCAAGCAATGGAATTATGGCACATAAAGGTGACTTTAACCCATTCCCGCTGCAGGGCGTAAGTTTACGTCCTGGGAGCGGGGTACTTCCCGCAACAGGGCGTAAACTTACGTCCTGGAGATAGCGCGGGATCACATATGATCCAGCGCTATCCCGCAGCGGGAGCCGGCTGTCAGTCACAGCCGGCGTCTCGCTGCAGCAGCGGGGGGGCATCGGAGATGCGCCCGCCACTTTTAACCCCTTCCCTGCCGCGATCTAAGTAGATCGCGGCAGGGGAAGAGTTCACAGCTGGAGCGCGGCTCCCTCTGTGTCTCCGGCCGGAACTCGCGATGTTATCGCGAGAGCCCGGCCTGTCACCATGGCAACAGGACGCCAGACACTGGCGTCCTGTATTGCCTATGCCTGAGATCGCTGTATGAGCGATAAGGCATGGGAGAGCAGTAGCTCTGCCATGCCTTATGACAGCGATAATCAGGGCAGTGATTAAAGTCCCTCAGAGGGACACAAACAGTGTAAAAAAAAGAAAGATTTAAAAAATGAATTAAAAAAATGTAAAAAAAAAAGAGTAAAAAAACCATTTTTTATGCTTTTTCTCAGATTAGCATAAAAAAAGGTTAAAAAAAAATTAAAACCCCACATATTTGGTATTGTCGCGTCCGTAACGATGCGTACAATAAGTTGCACATGCTTTTGACTGTGCACCGAAAAAAACGCTAAAAAAAAAGCTAAAAAACTGAGGCAAAATGCTCATTTTTAGCATTTTGCCTCACTAAAAACGCAATAAAAGTGATCAAAAAAGTCGTATGTACGCCAAAATGGTACCAATAAAATCTACAGCTCGTCTCGCAAAAAATAAGCCCTCATAGAGCTCTGTACATCAAAAAATAAAAAAGTTACGTGACTTTGAATGCAGCAATTTAGAATAGAAAAAAGATTTCCAAAAAAAAGGGATTTTATTGCAGAAAAGTGGGAAAACCTAAAAAAAATGTTAGAATTTTGGTATCGTTGTTACCGTACCGGTCTGCAGAAAAAATGGAAAGTCTCATTTATGCTGCATGATTAACGGTGTAAAAAAAAAAAAAAAAAAATCTATGGCAGAATTGATGCATTTTCTCTCTCTGCTATCATTAAAAAAAAAAAAAAAATTTTACAATATAGTCTATGTACCCAAAATTGGCATCGATAAAAACTACAGTTCGCCACGCAAAAAACAAGCCCTTATACGGCCGCGTCCACAGAAAAATAAAAAAGTTATGGCTTTTGAAAAATGGAGATGGAAAAATACCAAAAAATCGCTTGGTCCTCAACGCCAAAATAGGCAATGTCATGAAGGGGTTAAAGTCTTCTACATGATACATGAAGCTGCAGTGCTTGCAGAGAAATACCTCTTCAGCAATTATGCACCTATTGGGATAATCACAATGACCACTGTCAAAAAATAGGCTGCCATTCATTTCTGCATGCACTGTTTTTAAGGTCCACATTTTCGGGCAAAAATGCATTGCATATGTGAAATTCCGATCCTCTTGTGTGAATTTCACACATGATAGAGGATTGGAAGGGTTTCCCATTGATTTCAATGGGAAACCTTGCATCGCACTCGCATGCACATCAGAATTTTATTTTTTAAAGGGTGAGGCAAAAGTCTGGACACACCTGTTTAATGGTATACGAATGAGAACATTGACTTCCAAATGTGGAAAAGTAATAATTCAGAAGGAGGCTGCATTTTGTTTTGGTAGAGATGTTTTGGGTGGCCATTTTGAACTTTGCCATATTTAATTCAGTTTTGGAGTTTTAAATGGAAGGAAGAAGGTCATATCAATCTTGGCTAAAATTTACTCAAACACACTAGAAATGTCAGATTTGCCCTATCTTTAAGGAGTTGAGCGAAGGCAGAGTATCACAAAGTGCTTGACGTGTTTGACGCATTTACCATTCTGCCGGGGGAGTAGGGGGTGGGTGAGAGGGCAAGAGATCTCCTCCCCGCTCCCCCCCCCCCCCCCCGAATCTTCAGGGACGAGCAAACAGGTACTCGAAAAAGGCGATGCTCTCTCTCTCTCTCTCTCGAGTATATCGCCTTACTGAGTATGCTTGCTCAGCTGTAGTTTTTACATTTGCAAAGGTGAAGGAGATGACAAATATGCTACTTAGCAATGTGAAGAACAAGACAATGCTGTATTTTTAGGTTTTATACGACATCCTGGTGTCCAGATTTCATTAACTTTACAAACAAATGTTTGAAGGGTTGCCAGATACATGCCAGAGCGCAGACAGTAATGATGTCACCGCAATAATAAGGGACAATTTGTAAATATTGCAGTTGCAGTTTTAATAAGAAATCTTTGATTTCCTTATGCTTGATGACTTATTAAACATTGGCTCTCTGGAATAAGTCCCTGGTGTCCCGGCTTTGAACATGTTTCGGTGTCTGGTCTGGAGCCTAAAAAAAGCTTTTCTTTTGTAGCTAAAAAGAACCAAAAACTAAAGACTCAATAAGTAATTCATTAGATTCTCTGCTGGAAGTAGTTCAGAGAACAGGTGCCCTGCAGGGCGAGGCTGAAAAAACATTACTACAAACCAAACTCCAGCCCTGTTTACAGATGCTTTGCATATAAACTAGATTGCTCCATAAGGAGACTCAAGGGTTGTATAAAAGGAGATTTCCATAAGGAGACTCAAGGGTTGTATAAAGGAGATCTCCATAACAGTAAGGCCAGTTTTATACAAAACCGTACCATGGACACACGCCTGTGTCCTTTTATAAAGACGCGTATCCCAGCTTGACTGCGAGGTTTACTGACCCAAACTATCCCTATACTAGAAATCGATGATGCTTGCAATTCAGGTTAAGAGACTTCCAGGCAAACCTGTCCATATTCTGACTGCGTATAGGCATCTGTATACTCATCTAACACTGGCCATAGTCTGATTGTTTAGCTGAAGAGGTGATCAGGTGGGCCAGAACATCTTGACAGGATAAGCTATATTTAAATGGACATAGCTCGCGGGATTTAAATCGCAGCATGCTGCGATTTGCCGTGGTGAGCCTGTCAGATAAGCTCAGCGCGGAGAGTAGTTAGCTCTCCCCTGCTCCCTGGCGGCGGCTCCCGTGGCGGAGATCTGCCGCGGGATATCGCTACGCCCGTGGACAGCAGCCCTTACACAAAGAGTGGTGTTACCCCAAAATAGTACTCCACACGAAAGGTGCCTGTGCAGATTAGATATCTGTTGAGAGTTGGGACACCCATAGCGTTTTCTCCTGTGACAGCAGATGTTAGGGAAAGGGGAGGCAGGCAGACATGTTGGAATTCAGCATGCTAGATCCTTTGTATAGCAGCTTAATCTGCCTTATCCTTTGATCAGGCACAACGCGCCCATTTTAGTTTAGTCTTCCCATGTGACTGTTCCATCTAGTATTTGTACTTTTCACTTGCTTTTTAAAGCCGTGTTCACCAGTTTGCTCTTGGTCTTTCCCAGGAGAAGATATTCGAGTTTTGATCTAACAATTCTCATAACTTTTATTTATTTCTTACATGACAATGGTATTTGGTATTATCAGATATGCTTAAAATTTTCAAGTTAAAATAAAATTAGTTTAATTTGGATTTTCCTCTTTAAAAGTCCTTCAAAATGTTGATTTGTTGCAGATCGCTTGAATTAACAATTTTGGCTTTAATTATCTTTATTAAAAACATGTGCCCGCTAGGCACATTGCACCCGAACTGGTGGGCTTTGGCATTGGGCCTGACGGAAGCTTAAGGACATTCTTTACATGTAAAGGAAATCTGAAGAAAGGGTTCTTTACAGTTAGAGCAATTAAATTATGGTATGTCAAAGCCCAAGAGGCAGATGTAATTATAGCAGTAAAAAATGCTTACTGAATGGCAAATGGCTTTGAGAGTTCTAAATAATTTAGTATTGAATGGCATATAATGGATTAGAAAAGGGTTGAACTTGATGGACAGGTGTTTTTCAACACGAGCATCTGCTCTGACAGTCATAATAGCAAAAGATCATATATTATCACTTGCTTAATTGAAGAAACGTGATGGCAAAGTTTAGATCTGTACATAATAGTTAGAGCTACATAGAGTTACTATAGCAATACGCCGAATAGAGACAACTATGTAAGCTGACATTTCTTGCTGAGGTGCACAGAGTGGTGAAGAGAACTGCCAAAGATCACACATAGCAGAGAAAGGAAATAAGCGGGGCTTCCCTGCTGGGGGTCTGGGTGGTTTCAATGTAAAGCTTAGCTTTGCTTTCTGAAGCCATTCTATTCCATGATCTGGTATGTGCATGCTGCAGGGCATACCTATTCAGAGGCGGACCGTGAGGGTCTGGTGGTAAGCACACTCCCTGCTTTATTTAGTATAATATATATGCACTATGCTATGGACAGCACAAACTAGTGCTTTTTTGTCACCAAACACAGACCAAGGTTACTGTGGAAAAAGTCTGCACACCAGATGTTCCGTAGACGTTCACAACTGTAGCAAGTCTTACAGACCTAACTCCAGAAGCCAAGACTAATTCTGACATCTCACTCTGCAAAGTGAAAGGTCTACCTGCACATTAATTCATGTGCCACATCTAGACCGGTTTAACAGCTGCCACAGACCATCTCTGCCTTCCACCCAGCTGTAATGCTTCAGCTTTTCCAAAGCATCAGCCTAGTAGTCAATGATTACCTTTTGACTGCTTTACAAGACCCTAGAGTAGGCAAAAGAAAACAAACCTAAAAACAGAGCCTTAAGGGGGGCCAACGTTCCTCTATGATGAAGTAAAACAACTGGTAAGAGCGTTAACACTAATTACCTTCCTCTAGGCCAGTGACAGACGAGAATAGTGTCCTAGCCTGACTGTGGTCTACTGACCCGAACTACGAGCATCAGAGTTCTTTGAGGCTCAGACTTCAGGGAAGGATTCCCGCTGTTACGCCGGTACACCAGTCCAGACAAAAATGCAATGGAATACGTTCGTCCGTCACCGTCCTCCAGGCGCGTTCACACACAGCAACATTTTTACAGTAGAATGCAAGCTAAAATTTTGCAGCAATGTACAGTACAAATGAGGTTTTAACAAACCCCACTCACTTAGGGCACTTTCTTACATAGTAGAATTGCTGCAATGGAATACCCGCAACAATTCCGCAAGATTTCCACAGTGGCCAAATCCGCGCGTAATGGTGCGGGTTTGGTCACATTTAAGAGATGAGCGAGCATTCTCTGTAAGCGATATACCCGAGAGAGCATCGCCTTTTTTGAGTACCTGCTGGTTCGTCCCTGAAGATTCAGGGGGAACCGCAGGGGTCGGGGGCGGCGAGGGGGAGGAGAGTGAGAGAGATCCCTCTCTCTCCGGATCCCCTCTGCAACCCCCCGCTCACCCCCGCGGCCCCCCCGAATCTTCAGGGACGAACCAGCAGGTACTCGAAAAAGGCGATGCTCTCTCAAGTATATCGCCTTACCGAGTATGCTCGCTCCTCTCTAGTCACATTTTGACTTGCAGATTTCAACCCTTGCATTTCAAGGGTTGAATTCCGCAGCATAAATAAATAGTCATACTGCAAATTGGTCATGGAAAATAGTCACACGATGTGAAGGAGATATTTTAAATCCCCTCCACATGGCTTGTACTGTTAAGGCTGCGGAATTTCTGCAGTGATTCCGCAAGTGGAAATTCCGCAATGTGAGAAGGCAGCGGGGGCTTTCACATTGGCCATACATGCTGCCGAATTTCCACAGTGGATTTCTCTGCAGAAAGCATATAGTGCTTACAATACCAGTTAACTCGGGTTTTGGTGCAGATTTACTCTGAGATGTGCTATCATACCTTGCTGGATAATGAAGTGAGGAAGCTGGGAGCAAGATAAATTTGCATCTACATGGCAGAAAACGTAAAAATTCCTGGAGTGTATTTTTAGACTTACAAAACAAGCGATAGGATGCATTGGTGGAGTTTTGTCCCATTCTTGCAATTATTTTGAAAATGAGACCCAGTTACAGAACAGCTGAAATAGTCCAGACAAATCGTAGTAGCCAATAAGCCAAAAATTACCAATAGATATTAAAAAAAAAAAAAAAAAAAAGGAAAAAATTCATATCTATGACAATGTACTGCTGCTAGCCCAAAAATACAACATTTTTAAAACAACATTTTGTGGGTTGTCAGTCATATCATGCAATTACGGCAGGTACCTGCCAATAGTTTTGTATAAATACCAATTCAGGGTGCATTCACATGAGCGAGTCGTGCCTAACATTCTCAAACGTGACCAACATCGCACAGCACATGGACACTTTGCATCTTCTATTCTCATGTGAGACTTGCATGAAAATAGAGCTTGCTCCGACTACTCAATCTGACAAAGTCGCCGCAATAGAAAAATCAATCATGTAAATACAACAATTGCAAATAATGGGTTCTATTTTCATGCGTCTTGCAATGCACAAAGCTCGCACGATTTTCTCATTTCTTCGAATGCACCCATACTGGGAGATTATATATATGTTTACGTATATGTATCTCGAAATGAATGAATGGATAATGGCACTAATCACAATCTTAACAAGATCTCAGTCTTGAATAGTTTTTTGCACAATTTAGAAAAAAAAATCCTTTATAAATATCCAAAAAGATCTCTTATGACCAATCATAACACATCATTATATAGTGAGTGAAGTACGTCCCTGTGAAGGGCTTTCAGAATTACTTGTAGACTGTTCTGCCTCTGTGATTGGCTTATGACCAATCTATGGCTAGCTTTAGATAAGAATGCCAGCAACTTGTTTTCATGTATGACTGAGAAATTCCTCCATTCTTTGATACGCATCTCGTATTACACAAGGCAAACTTCAAACAAAACCAAAGAATGATGGTCATACCCATGGAAATGCCTTAGGCAGATGATACCACCAACACCCTAGCATGGGGTAGAGGAGCTCCAGATGGCATCATAGCCCAGTCTGGAATGAGCCGCTTTACTTCGGAGGAATCTGAGCCTCATTAGCTCAAGATAGATAAATAGGCTGATAAATCGTTCAGATTCCCACATCCACAGAGAATCCGAATGATTATTGTTTAGTGTAAATGGATGTTCCCATTTAATGGATGAGAATTCGTGAAACGAGACAGATGGGCCAGAACAATCCCCAGCCCGTTCTTTCTCCATTCACTGGCGATGATCGTTCTTGTGTAAAAGCACAGGAATGATCATCAATGGGACAGCCTGTCAGGTCGTCTCATATAAAAGGGGTCTTACACAAGATGCAAATTTTAGTAAACAAAAAACTTTTTATCTCAGAAGTTAGATCCATCAAAAAGACTAAGAACCCTGTAATGGGACCTACTGTAACTACACTAAAATGTTGAGAAAAGTGAGTAAAACTGGAAAGCAGCCAAGTGCTCATTTTTCCTAACATAGGCTCTTAAGTCAATTCCCATTTCTTGTTTTCAATAGTCAGTTTTTTTTAAAGGTCTTTTAAGATCTACTTTAAAGTATTCTTGAGAACCCTTATGTGTACAGGCTAAATAGCCGGTTCCATTGTTTCCGCCAAGTGTGTTTGTAGAATTTGAAGATAAGAAATGTATACAAAAAAAAAAAAAGATAAAATCCATGTCCAGCGAGGCCACATGGGGACAATTCAATTGGCAAATTCTGAGAACATGGCCCCAAAACTTGCCAAGTGGCTGAGCTTGAAAATTAAAAGATGCCTGGTGCTAACAAGTTCTGTGCCAAAAGCTGGGTAAGGCCACATTCATATCCACGCCAGCGGCTCTATTCGAAGCCTGTGGCACAGGTCCAACATGAAATTCCGGACAAAAATAAATAAATAGTACAGCATGCTGTGCCCTTTCATCCAGGAAAGTTTCAGCCTGCATGCTGGAAGGACCCCGCCATGGTCAAAGGGATCCATCATGTGCACTTTATGTGCTGGACGTGGTGGTGCCGATATTTTTGTTGTTCAGCCCCGAGGACAGAACCGAACAACAGATGCCACAACAGAAATGTGTAGAAAGTCTTCTTAGGGCACTTTCACATGGGCAGAATTTGGTCATCACACAGGAAAAAAAGTTTGGTGCAGATTTCCGCAGTGGCAGATTCAGGTGAGCTTTGCAGTCAAATGCCGACTCATGTGAAAAACACCCCCAGAGTCTTTTCACATTAGCGTTTTTGCAAAAAAACACTAGTTTGGGGGAAGGGGGTTTGCAGTATTTTTTTTTGCAAAGCCAGAAGCTGATTCAGAAGGAATGGGAAATATAAAAGGAAGGACTTCTACTTCTCCTACATGTCGGATCCACTTTTGGCTTTGGCTCAAAAAAAAAAAAAAAAAAAAAAAACTGCCAAAAAAAAATAAAAAAAAATGTAAAATGAATGGAGCGGTAGTATGACACTTCATTCATTGCCAGGCACAGAGAGCAACACAAGGATAGAGGAGAAGTTGATTTTAAATCTTCCTCTTGGGCTACTATATGTGAGCAGGGAGCATTGGTCTGAAAGTGCACATGCCCAGGGTTATGTAGATGGAGGGTAGGTCCAATGCTAGCAGTGACACCTATCAATTAGATTACAGATCTGTGCAACATGCACTTGACCTGCAATGTCAACTAGGATATCAGCAATAGGTTGATAAAGTCTCCTCGTTTCCCCAGGTACAGCTCTTAAAACAATAAAACAGAGCCTTGGCTTTTCAGTCAGTGACCAGCTCTATCATTATCTGTCACAAGCACAGAATTAAATCAGTGATGATGGATTTAGTAGAAAGCTTTCTGGCCAGATAAACACTGCTAGGCTTTGTGCTCTGATAAAAACCCCATGCACTATTTATAAAAGGAGCAAGGTGAGCAAGAATGACCTTTGCAGACATTGTGCTATACTGCACTGACTCACCAGTCTGCTGATAACTCCCATCACTAATTGAAAGGCCACAAAAGCACACAAATCATATCTGTATGTACAGAACATGCTCACCAAAAGTACTTAGGAGTAAAAACTGACAGAGGTGTCTAACAGCTGTTCGCACACCCGTCCATAGAAACACCAAAAAGCTATGGCAGAGCCAAAAGTTAAAGGGGTTGTCTCGCGGCGAAAGCGATTTTTTTTTTTTTAAATGGACCCCTACATTATGCCATGTGAAAAAGAAAGCATGTGTTAGTTTTTAACAAGCACATTGCACTTACCTGCATCAGCGTTCTGCAACTTCTTCATTTCTTCTTTTAAAGATGGCGCCGCTGGTCTTCTCCCACGGTGCACCGCGGGTCTTCCCATGGTGCACCGTGGAGTTTCTTCTTCTGTCTTCCGCTTTCCACTGCCGATACAGCCACCTCATTGGCTGATCGGCACACGTGACAGAGGTGGAGCTACGATGACGACGCGGTGACCAGCTCTCCAGCACGAGCGGCCCCATTCACCAGGCAGAAGACCGCACAGCGCAAGCGCGTCTATAAAAGCAAGAAGCCAGCGAAATTAGACGGAGCCATGGAGACGGGGACGCTAGCAACGGAGCAGGTAAGTGAATAACTTCTGTATGTATCATATTTAATGCACGATGTACATTACAAAGTGCATTAATATGGCCATACAGAAGTGTATAACCCCACTTGCTTTCGCGAGACAACCCCTTTAACATGAAATGGGTTGTCCTACCTCCTAGATTGATGACCTATCTAATGTTCAGAGCGGTTTTCCAGAAGCAAACAGCACTGTATATTGCACAGTGGCCTAACATGGTACTGCAAACTGACTTCCATTAAAGTGAATGGGACTCAGCCTGCAGTTCCACATCTGGCCACCGCACAGTATACACAGCCGTTTGCTTCCGAGCAACAAAGCTTATATGTGCATTATAACACCAGCCTGATCAGAACCCCTGCCAATCCAAGATTGATGACCCATGATAAGGGCTCGTCATCAATAGCTGAAGGAGGACAGCCTCTCTAAGAATATTTATGCATAACAGATTTATTGCCTACATTTCAGGAGATAGTGAGGTGTAAAAGTGCTCAAACTCCAATAGTCCCACAGAAATTAATGAAGATGCATGTCTATCGTTCCCATTCATCCAGGGACACATGGGATCCCTATTATTATGATCAATGGGAGTCTCCACATTTGGAACCCCACAGTGTAGTAAGACCTTATTAAGACCCATTTAGACAATTATTGCTTAAAATTCGCTCAAAAGCCGTCTTTTGAGCGATAATCATTGTATCTAAACGTGTGACTATCGTGCACTGTTCGTTCATCGCTCATTTCTAGCCAGCTAGAAATGAGCGATGAGCCTCATCAGCACCGCACACTGATATCTCAGCGGGCGGTGACGATATTCTTTCAGCTGGTATCCCGATGGCAGTTCTCAGTGGGACACCAGCTGAATGCGCCGAGAACAATGCAACTGTTTGCATACTGAAAACAGCTGCATTGTTCAGGGAGCTATTAGCAACTTAAGAGTTATGCAAACATGATTGCTTAAAACTGTCACTCAAACTGTTGTTTGAGTGATTATCGCTCCGTGTAAATGGACCTGTGGCTAGGTGCTCCATTATTTTTATGGGGCAACTCTGTTGACTATTGCAACCAACACTGTGCAGGCAAAAACAAACAGTATATGTAAACTGAGAAAATTATTGTCTCTGGGTGTTGGAATCATTTTGTCAGTTTACATATACTGTAGGCTGACAATTATATATGCATATGGTTTAAAGATGAACCCTGGAACAACATAACAGTCTGACTGTAGAAAATTATTTGTGTACATAGTTACCTTTACTAATTCCTTTTTCTTAAAGAGAAAGTGTCATCAGAAAATGACCTACTGTATAATCAGGTTTTCACATTAAACATATTTAAGAATTTTTGGAGATTTTTATTTTTTCATTTTTGATGTCAATTTATAAATTAAAAAAAAAAAGGCTAAAATCCTACATTTTTCACACGGACTACTAAACTTAATAGTAGTCAGATAATGCCTATTCTGTACTTTGCAACAATCAACTCATATTCACAGGGAGGATTACATTGAAAGATCCACCATTCAGAATAGGTGATCATCTACTTCCCTCCTTGCAAGTATGCCTAGAACAGTCTCCCATAGAAGTCAATAGGTCAGCTTCGGTCCATGGTGTGAATGGCACATGATTTTTTCTTTTTTTCTTCCTACAACAAAAATGTCTCAAAGCTGCTGTAAAGCACTTCTCTGCAAAGGCAGGATGGCCACCCCCATAGTCATGTACAGGCGGAGTTTAAAAAAAAAAAAATCTACAAATCAGAAAATAAAAAACAGATTCTATAGAGAAACAGAAAATGTAAATGCAAAATCTGATGCACTCCCTTTAGTCTTTGGAAATCTCTTTGTGAGCTAAATTATTTTTGTACTAACACCATACCGATCAAATTTGATAAGTTTTAGGGCCCTTTTACACGGAATTCTTAGGCTCACTCACACAAACGTTTTTTTACCGTGTAATATGTGGTAATTAACTTTACTTTCAACGGTACCTCTGACACATATGGCGCAAATAATAACGCAACATGCACTTCCTTGGTGTATATTATGCGTGCATACACGCCAAGATAGTGTATGGAGATTTGTTGGCACGCAGTTGTCTGCAATGCATTACATATGTGCTGCGTGTGCGGTAAACCCTTGTGTGTGAGCTCTGAGCGTTCAGATTCTCACAGGAATCGGAATAATTGCTCAGTATAAACGCTGCCAGTGACTGAACCACGCACAATAGTTTGTTTGCTTATCGTTGAGTTTTTGTAGGCACAAAAATTAAATGATGATCGGCCTGTATAAACAGGCAGTCGTTTGTCTATGAATGACTGCCTGTTTACTGTGAATGGAGGCGGGAGGACGGAATAGATCTCCAGTTGCTCTACCTCTATTCACAGAGTGGTCATCATTGATGTGTGAAAGCACAGGAGTGATAAATTGCTGAGATGACTGTCAGGCGCTTAAAGGGGTTGTCTCGCGGCAGCAAGTGGGGTTATACACTTCTGTATGGCCATATTAATGCACTTTGTAATATACATCGTGCATTAAATATGAGCCATACAGAAGTTATTCACTTACCTGCTCCGTTGCTAGCGTCCTCGTCGCCATTGATCCGTCTAAATTCGCCGTCTTCTGGCGATTTTAGACGCGCTTGCGCAGTCCGGTCTTCTGCCTGATGAATGGGGCCGCTCGTGCCGGAGAGCTGGTCCCGCGTCATCGTAGCTCTGCCCCGTCACGTGTGCTGATTCCAGCCAATCAGGAGGCTGGAATCGGCAATGGACAGCACAGAGCCCACGGTGCACCATGGGAGAAGACCCGCGGGGCATCGTGGGTGAAGATCCCGGTGGCCATCTTGGAGAAGGAAGAAAGAAGTCGTCGCAGAGCGGGGATTCGGGTAAGTAATATATATATATATATATATATATATATATATATTTTTTTTTTAACCCATCCCTTGGGTTTGTCTCACGCCGAACGGGGGGCCTCTTGAAAAAAAACAAAAAAACAGTTTCAGCGTGAGACAACCCCTTTAAGCGCTCTGCCCATGTAAAACGACCCTGTGACTACAAGCTTATTTGCACGCGGGCCGTGTGACTGTGCCCCATCATCTGCCTTCACCTAAAGCCCCTAAAACTTTATGACAAAGCAAATTCTAACAGGGAATACTGGTGTCTTATGTGGGGAGCTGATATATTTTTTAAGCTATATCCCATTCCCTGAAGACAGGCGGAGTATGAAGAACAGAGCCGTCTCGCTGTATTCTGCATACCCCGCTTGGAGCTCTCGGCTGTATAACAGCTGGGCGCTCCGTGCAGAAAACAGCTGGATGCAGACGACATCTCCTCCGCTCAGAGCGGGGAACAGCTGGATGCAGACGGCAAGCGTCTCCACTTGTCTTCTGCATCCTCTGCTCAAAGCTCAAGGAGATCGCTCAATGTGTGAGAGATCAACTTGCGCTGTTAAAGATTTTTCGAGCGAAAATTAAAAGAAAAAGATAGGAGAGAGATAAGAAAGAAAAAAAATTGAATTGAAAAGGAAGTTTGAGAAAATGCTGATGTATAGGTACTTCTTGTCCCTATTAATGACTCCTTGGCAGTATTGCAGTTTACAACAACCTGTGCAGATCACCAGTTATATCTCCAGCTTATCCCGGCAGTAGGAGCTAGCAGTGGTTCAGGAACTTGCAGGCAGACTCACCCATTCGTAGTGGTCATTTTGCAGAGTTTAGGCTTATTCAGCCTGTTATGAGATGCAACATTCCATACAACTCCCTCTTAAGGTATTGTTTTTTAGTAAGGGCTGGGTTACTAAATGGTTTGTGTTTTTTAATTTGTCTCCAATACAAATAGAAAATCAGCATACATAGGAAACCAACAAATCCAAACAGACCTAAAGCAGTACAAAGCCTTCCCGGGGGCTGTCACAGGGCAGCTCATGGATATCATGCTCTACTGGAAGCCCCCTACGGTTATTTTGTACTCCTCATCCTTAGAGACAATGGAGTTCACTAAATAAGAACCAAGTGGTCATTTCCACAGACATGCTGAAACAAAACAAATCAGCCCAGAGAAGGAGTTTCTGAAAGCTGTTCATGGGATCATTGCTGGAGACCAGTGGACTGCAGACACACAAACTTGTTATTGCACAACACAAACTAAAACCACATTATTTATTATACAATCTAAAAAAAAAAAAAAAAAAAAATAATATGGCTATAGCTTTTATATTGTGTAATAAAGTCTGTATGTGTGCCGTCCACTTGTCTCCAGCAATGATCCCATGAACAGCTTTCAGAAACCCTTCTATGGGTGGATTTATTTTGCTTTTAGTCTCAAGTGTTTGAGCTTCTATTTCCACATTACATTTCTAACAGCCAATTTGCTACATAGTTGCGCTACGACAGATGTTTACACCACTATATAGGTTACCAATAAATGGTCATTTTTATCAGTGGACCTATGCTTTTTACCAACAGTAATGGCCCTTACACGGGACGGCAGTCGTTTAAACAACCGCATGAGTGCCGACGTCGCGGCTAAGGTTGTTAGCGCTTGTGCAGAGTGTCTAGACTGCAAGACTTCACCGCTAGATCATGTGCTTCTCACTCAGCGCTCCATCTTCTATGTGGAGTGTTTACACTGAACGACTACCCGTGATCCAGCGAGGGTTTTTATGCTGACTGAAAGTCAGCGATAGAGAGTAGTGAACGATCATCCTCCCATATAAAATGACCCATAGGCCTCATGTCCACAGAGGTTTTTTCACCACATATTACATATGTGATGAATCAATGTAGATATGGAGCAGCACTCGGGAATATTCATCAAGCCAACAACTTTATTGTGCCCAGAGCATAATATGTCTATTATGCTCTGGGCACAATAAAGTTGTTGGCTTGATGAATATTCCCGAGTGCTGCTCCATATCTACATTGATTCATCACTTTGGACTGATCCGGAATCCAGGATGGGAGTGAGCGTGTAGTTGTTACCCGATACAAGATTCCTCCCTCTTGCTTTGAGGTTTGGTGTGTGCTGTGGTCTACTGTGTTATTACGACATATTACATATGTGATGTGATGTGCTTGGGCCGCGTTATACGCAGTCAATGAAATTAAATGAACTTTCGTTGATCCATGCACATGTGCGTGGTAATATCCTGGGGATAGATCATCAATAGTATTTTTCTATTTTCCCCAGAAAACCCCTTTAAATTATCCAACTTTCATCTACTTTTTACAATAAGCTACAATTATTCCACTCCATGCATTTCTGTAGACTGGAAGGTGACAGCGCTGTTCACACCGGACTGAAAACCAACACTGCATTCTGTTTCCTGCTATAACCAAAGCTTGGTAATAGCCAAACAGTTGGCTTCTTTCAATGGAGAATAATGGAAGAGATTGTGTTTTACATGAGAACCTTTTAAAAAAGGATTGTACCAAATAGAACGTAAATAAGATTTTGAAGACACATTGCAATTGTACACAGGGGCCACTACAAAAACTTTTTAAACGCTATCCCTTTTTCCTCTCACTGTTGACAAGTACACAGGTCTCAATGTCAGCATTTCAAAAACTGCATCTGTTCCACGAAACATAGTATTAGAAGAAAGTTCTGATTGTCTACCATGAAATTATCGCATTTTATGGACTGCAACCTAAAAGCCTTGCTTAAAGGCTTTTTTTTTTGTAAAAACCACATAATTCTGTGGTCTGCCAACCAATGATCCAACACTACCGGTTCTGTATATACACTTGGTTGTGCAGAAGAATTCCTGGATCATCAGATGCCGGATTACGGGTTGTTTACTTTCGAACATTTCCCTTCCTGTATACATAATATCTGCTGCACAGACTCTGTGCCTTTTGCGGGAGAACACTCCTGTTTGTTTGCCTGTGGGACATGTCTACTAACACACCTACTGTGATTTAGTGATGACACAGGCTGAATCACAATGCACACGCTGTTATTATACGTAATGTTGGAGGGGTCATAAAAACAATGGTAAATCATTTCCAGCTGGAGATTAAAAAGTATTACAGGGAATTCTACAATGAACTCTCAAACTGGCAGGCTCATTTTTTCCTTTCTGTTATGGAGCACACACACCACTTCAAACACCTTAGACTACATGTGGAAAGCCAGAACTACGTTTTATAAGGTTCGAAAACTGGCTCTACACTTGTAGGTTAGATGATGACCTGCGATTTAATGCGAGACACACAGATCTAACCTTAAACAGAGAGAGATACCCCAAAAAGATACAGAAGGGTAGCATAAGATTGTTCGACTGCCAGCCGTTCCTTCCAAGTCCTCCATAAAGGGTCCTTTTACATGGGACCATTGTCAGCGTCTGTCCGACAATTGTCCTAACGATTATTAACACAGGAGCAATAACTGTTCAATGAATGGAGGTAGAACACGAGGAGATCTCTTCCGGCCGGCCGCCTCTATTCACCTTACACACGCTGTCATTCATAGACGAACAATTGCCTGTTTACACAAGCCGATCATCATTTAATTTCAGACCTGCCTGAACTGAAGGATGAACAATAAAGGGAAAAAATTATTGTTTGTCGTTCAGTAGCTGCCACTGTTTACTTTGAATGATTGCTGTTCAGTATTACACCGATCTAGGGAGAAATTGGACAAATCGTTGCATAGAAGAGGGCCCAAACTCACATGTTCGGCTAAGCGCGGCTTATTTCCGTCAGCTGAAAATCAGGTGATTTGTCCAATATTTGTCTAGTTTGTATGGCCGGCTTTTATGGCATTTTGGTTCATTTAAAAAAAAACAAAAAACGATAAAATCTGTCTTAAAGATCTATTAGACTATAACTAAAAACCATTCCATATTAAATGGGTTGTCTCATTGTGATCCACCCCTCTAACATGGTCATCCTCTGATTAGACTTCCAAGACCCCAAGTAACACTGGATTTTGCTGGTGGAAACAGCGGCTAGCCAGGCAAGTCCTGTGAAAGGCCATTCAAATGCAAAGGCCACTAGAATGTAATACATGAGTCTGACAGAGCAAGAGCCTCTCCACGTTGGCATTTCTAGCTCATATAAGGGGTTCCACCCATGATGCACATACGCCCTAAAAAGAAATATGTACAGGGGGTTGACCTGCTTAGACACCTTTATAATAAAAATAAGGGATAATGTATAAAAACCTATTTACAGTAATTGAGCTTTGACAACTCAAGAAGTTAAGCAAGAGTAACGACTCTTAAGGACCGTTATAGGTAAATTGTACCAGGTGCTGCCAACAATCTAATATCTGTAGGGACTCCTGGTGGCCACTCACGGGATATTTAACAGTCATTATGCTTTGTTACTCTGAACATAAGTGGCATTAAAAATTATTTAATAGATTCTTATGTCTCCACACTCTGAAGATATCACACATTCAGTGGGTTTACGAGGAAATCGTGGCTGACAGTAAGAGCTCTCTCAAATGGGCTTTTCCTTCTGCGTGTCGTGGGCATATTTCCCGCATGGGGCTCACGCAGCAATACACAATGCATTGCATACTGCTGCATGCCAACAAATTCACATACATTAATTATCACGCGTAATATGCACCAAGTTAGAGTATGTTATGTCCTTTCTTGCATGTGAGAGGTGCTGTTGAAAGTCATGTAAAATTTATTACCGCGTATTACGCATGCAAAACCCGCAACGTGATAAAAAATGCCCATGTGAGAAAGGAAAGTAGTTGGCCATCTTTGTTCATAAAGATGTTACATATTATGACTAGTGATGAGCGAGCATACTCGCTAAGGGCAATTGCTCGATCGAGCATTGCCCTTAGCGAGTACCTGCCCGCTCAGAAGAAAAGATTCGGCTGCCGGCGACGGGCAGGGAGCGGTGGGGGGACGGGGGGACGGAGGGGAGATCTCTTTCTCCCCCCTGCTCACTGCCGCAATTCACCTCTCACCCGCATTGGCAGCTGAACCTTTTCTTCCGAGCGGGCAGGTACTCGCTAAGGACAATGCTTGATCGAGTAATTGTCCTTAGCGAGTATGCTCGCTCATCTCTACTTATGACAAATACTGAAAAAATTGACTTGGCACCATTTGTATGATGTAAAGGGACTTTATCTCCTTCCAGAAAATTGTCTCTGAAGCAGATACTGCAACTGAACCATTATAAATCCACAAAGTGAAGATTTTAGATATTTATGTTTTGTGGCTTTTTCACTTTTGGTCATTTTGGCATGTTTTTCCATTTCTAGGCTTCGGTGTAGGGAAAAAAACAGCAGATTGAAAAAAGGCCACCCAAGATAACACTTGTAACATCTAATTTAAACAAGCCCCATCCCCCCAAGAAGAGTTTGTGTGAAACCAAGCTGCAGTAAGTGAGTACTATCTAAAGCACCCTAAGAGCCCTTTCATATGGGCCGAATATTTTCATATTTGGCTAAAAAACGCTGTTAAATCTGTTGCTGTGGATTACCACTGATTGCACAACCATATTTTCCAGCCATACTTTTTTACTGACTGAATATGGACAGCAAATGGGTCCAAATAGTCAAGTTGGTGTATTAAGATATTCATTTTTAACGCAGGTCTATATTCCGTGAAAAAAAAACAAAAAAAAACCACCAGACACAAATCGACCATTAGGGTGCATTCAGACGACCGTATATCGGCTGGGTTTTCACACCCAGCCGATATACAGCGTCTCTCTCTGCAGGGGGAGGAGGCTGGAAGAGCCAGGAGCAGTGCTCTGAGCGCCTGCCCCCTCTCTGCCTCCTCTCCACCCCCTCTGCACTATTTGCAATGAGGAGAGGTGGGACGGGGTCGGAACTAATTCTCAGAATTTAGCCCCGCCCCCACCCTGCCTCCTTTAATTGCAAATAGTGCAGAGGGGTGGAGAGGAGGCAGAGAGGGGGAGGGAGCTCAGAGCACTGCTCTAAGCTCTTCCAGCCTCCTCCCTCTGCAGAGAGAGACACCGTATATCGGCTGGGCGTTATATGTTGACTCACCCTTCCATCCTTCCGAGGTTGGTAAAATGGGTACCCAGCTTGGTGCGGGGTAATGAATAAATTACCTGAAAGCGCTGCGGAATAAGTTGGCGCTATACAAAAAACAAGATTTATTTTTATTATTTACATCAACTGGGCCTTCTTGCAGTTTTTTTGGGCACGTGAAAAACAGATGACATACGGATGTAACAGAGACTTTTTAAAAAAATGCATGCGACACACTATAAAATTTTTGTAACCGACCGAAGTTGCATGCGCCAGTTTGAATGAGCCTTAAGACATTTTTGAATCTTAGCTTCCAGAAAGCCATTGGGAGGAGTGTTTGAGACAAAACACATTATTGAATGATTCAATAGTAAAATTCCATGTGTAGATGATAGCGGGGTTCATGCACAACAGATCTGTTGCTTCAGGTGTAATATTTGTTCATAGACATCTCCTACATCGATGAGTTTCTACATAGAGCCAAATTGTCCCCAGTGACAAGGCTGCTCCAAAGCATTGGGAAGAGCCAACTGCAAATTCATCTCTGCTCAGTTGTAGGAAAGAGGCTAGCAGGTGTGTTAAGGGCCGTGGAAGGAACAAAGCATGCACTGTACTCCCGTCCACACCACCTTTATTAATCTGACAGTCAGTCCATTTTCTTAACTCTTTGCGTGCTACATCCTGAACAGAAGCACAACAAAGATCCAACCAAGGGCTTTCCAGAAAGTTAGTGAATAGTAAGGGTGTGTTCACATGTAGCTGATTTTGGTGCTGATCTGCAGCAGATTTCATCCCTTTAAAAATTTAAATTCAATTAAAAAGGTGAAATGTGCTGCAGATCCACAACAAAATCTGCAAAAAAAATAAGCTACACCTGAAGATCCCCTATAGCTTGCAAAGGTCAGTCGCGATGCACGTGTGCGCTGGCGAGTCTGATATCTTGTTTACAAACTCTATTGCTATATCGAGTGAAGGGAGGGCTTTGCCCACGACTGGTGCCATACGTCGCAGATGTGCGCCTGACTGTCTGCTGAGTCTAACAGGGGATTGTGACTGGTACACATAAAAACTATGGCAGCTGAATCCAGACACGCACAGTGTAATCCCTACAGGGTTATCCAAGTTTATCAAAGTACCCTGAAATCAATGTTATTTAAACACTCAGTGAAGTTTAGATGAACTACAATACACTCTCTGGATGCCAGCACAAACTTGCTTTAACAAAAAAGTTTCCAATGAACTACTACTATTTTATATACATTTATAGCATTTCTTTAAAAAGTCAAAAATTGAACGTCACTTTCCCTATTACTGCCTCCTTTATTATAGCCATTGTGCAAAAGCATTGTTATCACTGTAGTAAGGAGACAGCCATACACCTGAATTCATACATGCAAGGTAATCCCTCCAGGGTCAGGGTTACCAATACAATGTATCTGAAATGTAAACATATTTACAAATGTAAGTAAACGATGACTGATACAAGTGCAGCAAGTGCAATGTAGCATAAACTACAAGAAGATGTTCAGGAAAAGTGGCAATGTTATACTTTGTAATACTCTAAAGTGGCTCACATGTGCAGGCAGGTGGTGCCCCTAAACTTCAGGCTGGCAGTGAACTTTTAGATATAGTAGATATGTTGCTTCACTCTTACCTGGGAAGTGCAGTGCTGCCAGCTGGTCTTCTACTGAATCAGATGAGCTTCCATTAGGACCACAGACATCAGCCTTGCTTAAGTTGCCAGTGGTCAGTGTGTTGCTGTTCTTAGTGTTTGCCTTCCTCCCCTACCATGCTGTTTACTTTCTTCGCCTGCCTTTTGATCTGCCTTATTCCCTTATGTACTTCCTCTCCTCCTCTTCTCCTTCCTCTCATTCACTTCCAAACTACCTCAGTCCTTGTTCCCTTCTCCCTCTCTCTGGGTCTGTCTGCACACCTCCCCCCTCATGCCTCTCCCTTGCACAGGGCTAGAGGCAGGGTCTCCCTAGAACAATTGAAGGCCCAACCTCTAGCAACTCCCAGATTCCAAAAGGCAGGATTAGGTTGCAGGCTGTCCACTCCCACACTCGCCTGTTGATTCCAGACGTGTCTCAGGAGACAACAAAAAATGCCAAAATATAAGAATATATCTAGTTATTTGCATCTTGTGGTTTTGCATTCCTGGTAACTGCGGAAACTCTCAGACTTTACGTTTGCAGGATATCTCTGGAGGGTTTCGTTAGTTACCTCACTCCTATAACCTGCGTCTCTGCCTTTATCTTCATCAGCTATGGTTAGGAACGAAAGCCAAAAGTCTGCGCTCACACTTTTCCATTCATCCATTGTATAGCAGGATGAGCCGTAATGGGAGATTTGACCATAAAGCCCCTTATGTATAGCAGTACTCTGCATTAGTATTTGTAAGGGCAAAAACAGGAGTGGAACCCACAGAGTAAAAGTACAAGGGAAAGATTTGCATTTCTTCTGTTTTTTTTGTACACACTTCTGGTTTTGGTTCACAAAGACTAGTACAAAATACAGACCAAAATATTACCGTGTGAAAGAGGTCTAAACATCATTCACAACTATTTTCCATAGTTGTAAAGTTAAATAGGCACTACACAAACATGTGACTATGTGATAGTCAATATGATAATTTGTAAAAGTGTGAATCACCTAAAATTAGTTTTTAGTGCTAAGAAATCCCTCCACAGTGCTGGCCACTAGGGGTCTCACTTCCACCCAATTTGCTGTCCATTGCCTGTTGTCATGTGAAGTCTGTCTCTAGTAACTGAGACACCATGATGAATTACAGCAAGGGGGGGTCTTTGCTTGCTGGTGTCTCATGATGTCCACAGAAATCTACAGAGGGAGGAGGAGGAAGTTGCTGGAGATAGACAGAAGCATATGAACTCACATAGAGAAGTTGTTGCAGCTTTTAGAAAATGATTTAATGTCTCACAACTACTGGAATCACATCTACACTGCTCAGTAATACTACTACTAATGCCCTCCATGATGCTGTTATTTATGAAGGTGTGCTACAGAGAGATGGAGAAGACGATATCCCACTGTTTATAGGAGCAATCATAACAGCAGTCTTCACCCACCATCTCAGAGAAGACTGAGAAGTAGGCTAAATGCACACGAATGTAATTAGTTGCATGCCGCTTGCATGTGACGGTCACACGACACACAGCAAGTATGCAATGACATTTCATACTTGCTTTGCTGCGAACTGCTGATTGCCATGCACTATCTTGGAGTGTATGTGCACATAATACGCGGCAAGATAGAACATGCTGCGATCTTTATTGCATGCGTATTTCGTGCAATATGTGTGATCAGCAGCATGGAAGCTTATGGCAGACTGGTACATCGTATTACATGTGCAGAATACGCGGTGACAATACTGTTGTGTGAAGGAGCTCTTAGAAATGGTCCTGCAGAGGGGAAATTTGGGAAAAATACAGGATGCAAGTCATATTAATTAATTGTAGTTGTGAGGTATGGGGATTATTTACATGGCTGTAATAAGTGATAGCAATGAAGGATTTGATTCAGTTGTTGCATGGCTGCTTGTGATATTTTTCCCATGGTGAAATACTGAGTTAACTCCTCCCTGACTTTAGGGTGATGCTGTATCAACATGAAGGCCCAACTTGGGCGTATTTGCGCAATCATAGTTTGGGTCTGTTCATATGCAGGTATTTTTCCTGTTCATTTCGGTTGCATGAAAAAACGTAGCATGCTCTATTTTCCTGCGCATTTGTGCACCAAACCTCTAGTAGAAGTCAATGAGAAGGCACAAAGTGCACAAAAGACATGCTAGGAGATGCGTGAATCAGGGTGGATTCAGACGACCGTATATCGGCTCGGTTTTCACGCCGAGCCGATATACGGTGTCCTCATCTGCAGGGAGCGGATGATGGCAGAGCCAGGAGCAGGAACTGAGCTCCGGACCCCTCTCTGCCTCCTCTCCACCCCTCTGCACTATTTGCAATGAAAGGAGGCTGGATGGGGTGGGTCTAAGTGCCATGAATTAGCCCCGCCCCTGCCCCGCCTCTTCCCATTGCAAATAGTGCAGAGGGGCGGAGAGGAGACAGAGAGGGGGCGGGAGCTCAGAGCACTGCTCCTGGCTCTTTTAGGCTCCTCCCCCTGCAGAGATACACGACGTATATCGGCTGGACGTGAAAACCCAGCCGATATACGTTCATCTGAATCCAGCCTGACTGCATAATTGCACAAGAAAAACAACACATCTAGAACTCATTAGACTAATTACCCATTTTAATTGGTACGTCTTTGCTTGCCGCATGCAAATGAGCATGGAAAATGTACAGTAAAATGGACATTCATTGATCCATGCACATGTTCGTGTAGACACTGTGTATCGATACGCATGATAAATAGATCCCAGCACGCTCTATTTCTCTGTGTACCACGCAGCGTGAGCCCTGTACATTTGTATAGGCAGCGTATGAAGCGCTGTCCATACGCAATACATTGCACATGTGCTTCGATTTCATACGCATGTGCCCTGTTTGTTTTCCTAACAGAAATTTGCAGTTTCCGCCAGATTGAGTTTATGTTAGGCCAGGTTTTTACATATCACTTTACAGGTTTTACATGTGAATTCATCTACATTTAATAATTGCCTTTCCATGCTTTCATTGGACACAAACACTGCATTTTTGAGGGCCTGTTGCCCTGTGTGAACTTGGTCTAATCCTGCTACTTGGAAACTTGCAGCAGGATCCTCCAATGTGCGGTCATCTTTAGAACCCATTACTCGAAAAGAACATCTCCCTTAAGTTACTCTCCATGTGAGATTTATAGGAACTTTCAGTTTTGGCACAGTATGCATTGTGCAGTTATAGAGCACACACTGGTGTCCAGTACTTCTGTCTCTATGTGTGAAGACAAGACTGACCTTTCATTCTGTAGCCAAAAGCAAGGTGTGGTTGAAATGTAATGAGATCTGGAGCTGCGGGGAAGGGGCTGCTGCATTATGGATATGAAAATATCCAACATATGTTTCATATTCTTATCCGTCCGCATCATACATCTACTTATTTATTTAAAGGTTTTCCGACTGTGAAAATCATTAGGAAGATATAGTGTTGTGGATAAAATAGCCTGCGGGGGAACACAGCTGCACAGACAAAAGTCCAGAAAACATCCAGGATAAAAAACAGATAGTAGCAGAACAGGGAGAACTAATCCTGGACTTGCACATAAAGAGACTGTTGTTTTGTTTGTCAACAACAGTTTCTAACTAGAACATTGAAAATCCTTCGCAATCCAATTTATGGCCCACACTGAGAGCCAGTGGAAAAAAAGGCCTATGTCCATTTAGTTAACTCTTTTGTGCCTTATGTGGCGAAGAGTGTTAAGGCAGCAGAAATGCAGTCCTAAGCTCTTGCTCACGACCTGAAGGTTGTGGGTTCAATCCTTGCGTGGTTCTGATAGCCGGCTCAAAGCTGACTCAGCCTTTGATCCTTCCGAGGTCTGTAAAATGAGTATCCAGCTTGCTGGGGGGTTAAAAGATGACTGGGGAAGGCAATGGCAAACCATCCAGCGAAAACAGTCTGCCAAGAAAACATCACAGTGTGACCTGACCAGAGGAGTCCGTCATGACTCGGTGCTTGCACCAGGGGACTTTACCTTTGTGTTAATAAGCCACAGTTGATCCAGGGGATGGCAAAAAAACACCTTTGAATGGCATACAAGTAGACCAGTTTGCCATAGAGTGCAAAAAAACTCTTAGATCCTGACTAGCAATCAAATAGATCCCTGGTTCCCTGCACTCGGAAATGAAAACTAGTGTTGAGCGATTATAATGTTTGAGATAATCAGTTTGGGAACGACTGACCCAATTTAAAAATAATAATCGTATAAATAGTATTAAAAATATGGTTTTCTAATTTGGCCTCCTTGAACAATAGTGATGGTAGTAGCTGTCCAGTGGATAGCACTGCTGCCTTGCAGTGGTGGGGTCCCAGGATCAAAATTCCCATCAAGTTCAGATTTAAACCTAGAACTCCAGGACTGCAGGGCAACAGTGCTAAGCCAGCACACCTGTCCTTTCTGCTCAAAGCAGAGCACAAATATTTTGGCAGGATGATCCAATCTAGCAAAAAAAGTGGCCAGATTTTATTGCCCGGCTAATCATGATGAGTAACACTATTGCAGACCAGTGGGAACCGTGTGCCGGTGGAAAGGGAGCAGGGTAGGTGAGTGTCTCTTATTTTATGCTGGTACTGCAGGCTGAGCTGGTTTCCCCCAGGTAACTCTTTTCAACACCAACAACCCTATTTTTGTGTTTTTACAAAGAACCCTTTCCTAAATCTATCCAATCATTCAACCATTATCAAAACCAGTGGGATCATGCTCAATAATCTTACTGTTCAGGTGATAAAAAAATGCTTTTGAATTTTTAAGTGAAATCCAATTGCTTTTAACTGCAAGCACTCACCCGTGTTTTCATTCGGGTCTGCAAAAAAATAAGTTAACGTGTTGTTTGTGGGGACGATTTACATGTAAAAAGATTTGCTATTTCTTCTAAAGGCCCATTTACACCAGCCGATGATCGCTAAAAGATCGCTCAAACGATAGTTTGAGTGACAGCTTAGAGCGATCATTTTGCATCAACTATTAAGTAGCTACTCAGCTACTTAATAGCAATTAGGTGTGCAAATGAAGCCTTAGCTATCATCTGTGCTGAGATTCTTTGTTCTCAACGGGGAAACAATGCTATCAGCACTACCCATGAAGAACTGCTGATAAGGCTGAAGGACGATTTTTAGGTTGGCCTGAATTTAATGATCAGCTAGCAGTGCCCAAAAAGCGCACGATGGGCGCGTGTTTAGACTCGCTGATGATCGCTAAAACAATTTTTTTAGCGATCATCGGCTGGTGTAAATGGGCCTTAAGTCTTCCACACTTCATATGAATTCAGTTTCTTTGAACTCTGTCCATCTCTTTTTTTATAATTTGGTGTTCAAAACTGGACTGCACATTCAATACAGTAACAGAGAAACATGCTTCAGCACTTTTACACATTTACTATCTGAACAGGGCTGCAAACCTAAATTTTTCTTTGTTTCTGGACAATTTATCCAAAAATCAAAGACCACTTACATTTCTTGGCTGTGCCTTTGGAGGACACAGCGAAGACCTTGGGTATAGCTCCTGGCACTAGGAAATGGATACTGATCAAAGGAAGAGTTGAATCCTCCTACTAGCTATACCCCTCCTGTAGTCACTCAGCTGAATTAGTTTTAGTTTAGTGTCGATAGGAGGCGGACCTTTCTGCTACAGGTCTTCCAGATACTGGAGTCCTTGGAATTTTCACAGGGTGACAAAATACCCCTAGTACAATATTAAGGAGGGACATCAGGGTTGTCACTAACTTCCATGCTGCTTACCTACCTCCCAAAGGCAAGGTGGCACAGAGAAGCTCTAACTTTTATGAGGTGACCGGAGGAAAATATTCTCATCTTTCACAATACAAGTCCACTCATCAGTACAGTGCCAAGAAGAAGAGTCCTAAGTTTCCTTTTATTGCATCAGACAAAGACCTTTGGAGTCACATCAGTCCCCATAGTATTGTAAAAAAACACCCATTCTTCAAACCGCAGCTTTCCTTGTGCCCCAGGCCGCAAGCAACCAAACCATCCTTGGCAAAGTCCTTTTCGGCATGAAGGTCGATCCCCACCCTAGTCATCCAGGTGGGGAAGGAAGTCTCCTACTATTCAGGGATATGTGGTTCGCTCACATCCACGATTCCTCTGTGTACTGGGTTATCTCTTCAGGGTACGCTATAGATTTTCATTCTGTTTCCCAGAGCACATTTTTTTTTGCCTCTTCTCCCCCGTTTGATCCAGGCAGACTTTTGCAGTATCTTTGAGGCATTCAAAATTTACTCAACCAAGGTGTCATTGTCTCTATTCCTCCTCACAAATGTTTTAACAGTTTCTACTTAACCCTGTTTAAGTCCAAAAAGGACGGATCATACAAAATCTGAAGTAACTGAATTGCTATCTCAAAGTACGTAGTTTTCGTATGGAATCCAACAGATTGGTGAGTCCTTCTATGAAGCAAGGCGAATGTCTATCATCGATAAACATCGGAGACAACTAACTTCACATTATGCCTAGCAACAGCTCCCTAAGTGTTCACAAAGGTTCTATCAGTTGTGGTGGCGTGCCTTCATTCCCGGAGGGATCGTGGGGATCCTTTATCTGGATGAAATAATGATCAAAGCTCCATCCCTCAGGGCCAATGAGGATAGCCTCATCATAGCGCTAGACACTCTCTGGCATTTCGGGTGGATCATCAACCATCCAAAGTCCAACTTGGCCCCATCACATAAGCTCACCTTTCTTGGTCTATTCTTTGACATGGAACACGTTTCAGCCAGCTTCCCTAGGGTGAACAAGGTCGGACGCTGACTGAAACACGTTCCAAGTTTTTATTATGCTTTGATACTGATTATTAATAAAGGCTAAAGATTTTTTCCATACCTATGAAGGCGGACTTTCATTTTACTAAAATTTCTCTTGGATATTGTGAAGCACTACACGAACTGCCTAGGATGGATACATAGCCGAGCCACAAGGATCAAGTGTACGCAGGAAAAAGAGTGAGCGTTTGTTTATTCTTGTTATATATTCTTTGACATGGTTCATGAAAGGTACAACCTCTGAGAGACAAGCTCGTACTTTAACAACGCATCCACTTTCTGCAGTCAAAAACTCCTGTCTCCATCTGCAAGGGCATGTGGGTGCTGGGGCTCATGGTAGCTGTGCTCGAGGCAGTCCTGTAGGCACAATTCTACACTCACCCACTACAATTAGCCATCCACTGTAGCTGGAACAGAACGTGAAAGTCTGTCAATTAACCCTTAAACCTACCTTAATCAGTCTATCATTCCCTTTTTTGGTGGCTGATGTTGCCCAGCCTCTCTCAGGGCAGGTCCTTACCCCCCCCCCCACCCTTTGCTAGAAAATGATAACCATGGATGTCAGTCTCTTAGGCTGGGTTGGAATCCTGTGCAGCCAGACAGTGAAAGGACAGTGGATCACCTCAGAATTGTCCCTCCACATTAATGCATTCAGAGCCATCCACCTGTCTCTAACCCATTGGTCTCAGATTCTGGCCAGTCATCCCAACTGTCTTCAAATGGATGACGCAAAAGGCATCATGCACATAAATCACCATGGCAGCACAAAAAGTTCAATGGTGATGAGTGAGGCTGCCGAAATTCTCTGCTGGGCAGAGACACAGGTGCCTACCATCTCAGCTATTCACATTCTAGGAGTGGAAAATTGGATAGCTGATTTCCTCAACATGGAAACCATAGAGCCAAGGGAATGAGCACTATACGAGGAAGTCTTCGCAGACATATATGCTAAATAGGTCATGCCAGGCATGAATTTTCTGGCATCCAGGCTCAACTGGGCTTCTGCGCTTTATGTCACAGACTGGTGATCCTCAAGCATTTGCAGTGCACACCATACCGATCCCATAGAACCAGTTCTCTTACCTGTACACCTTTCCACTGATGCTGCTGATCCCAGAGATCCTTAACAAAACCAAGATTAAGAGCATCCCAATCATCTTCATAGTACTGGACTGGCCACCCTGTCCTTGGTACGCTAGCATGTTCTGGCATTTTCATACGTTACATTTGATGGAGTGGCTGTTAAAGGGGTGGTCTCGCGAAACCAAGTGGGGTTATACACTTCCGTATGGCCATATTAATGCACTTTGTAATATACATCGTGCATTAAATATGAGCCATACAGAAGTTATTCCACTTACCTGCTCCGTTGCTGGCGTCCTCGTCTCCATGGTTCCGTCTAAATTCGCCGGCAGCTTGCTTTTTTAGACGCGCTTGCGCAGTCCGGTCTTCTCCATTCAGCACGAGCCGCTTCAGTGTGCTCCCCGCTACAGCTCTTCTGCGCATGCGCAGACGAGCTGTCACTGCTCGGGAGCGCGCTGAAGCGGCCATTCTGCACCATCCTCTGTTAGAGGAAGGTGCAGAAACTGGAGCTGCCCAGCGGAGAAGACCAGCCCAGCCCAGCAGCCCCGAGAAGCCTCCCAGGTAAGTGATGGGTCGGGGGGGGGCTGCCGCTGCGCCGGGCTGCGCCGGGGGGGGGCTGCCGCTGCGCCGGGGGAGCTAGCGCTAGGCCGGGGGGGGGGCTGTCGCTGCGATGGGGGGGGCTGTCGCTAGGCCGGGGGGGCTGTCGCTGCGCCGGGGGGGCTGTCGCTAGGCCGGGGGGGCTGTCGCTAGGCCGGGGGAGCTAGCGCTAGGCCGGGGGAGCTAGCGCTAGGCCGGGGGAGCTAGCGCTAGGCCGGGGGGGCTGTCGCTGGGCCGGGGGAGCTGTCGCTAGGCCGGGGGAGCTAGCGCTAGGCCGGGGGAGCTAGCGCTAGGCCGGGGGGGCTAGCGCTAGGCCGGGGGGGCTGTCGCTAGGCCGGGGGAGCTAGCGCTAGGCCGGGGGGGCTAGCGCTAGGCCGGGGGGGCTGTCGCTGCGATGGGGGGGGCTGTCGCTGCGCCGGGGGAGCTAGCGCTGGGGAGCCGGGGGCTAGCGCCGGTTACCTGCTGTCTGGTCGGCGGCTGCGGGGCGTCTGGTCGGCGGCTGCGATGCGTCCGGTTGCCATGGAGACACAGCTGGCGGCGTCTCGGGAGCGCGCACGTCGGGCTGCAGCGAGCGACGGGGAAAGAGCCGGCGGCCATCTTGAGGAAACTTTTATAACTTGCTGAAACGCTGGAACGGTAAGTACGAACCAGCTAGAAATGTCATTTACAGGGGGGCTTAGTAATGTGTGTTTAATGGGGGGGACTGGGCAAAAAAAAAAATTAACTGCTTCCTCGAGACATCTCCTTTAAATCCACAGTCTTGAAAGTGTAGGCATTTTCAGACCTTGCTGTCTGGACTATGTTCAGGGCCAGGACACCTCCTTCCTCTCACATCTACCATAGGGCGGGAAGTCCTTCAGATGAGGTGAGCAACATCATCTTCAACCCAAGCATTTTTCTGTTCCCAGAATCCTCTCCTTCCGCCAATCAGGCATGGATATGGGCTTGAGCCCTAGCTCCTTAAAGGGTCAAGTCTCTGCGCTATCAGTCATTTTCTAATGTCACCTGACTTCCAAATCCATGGTGCATACTTTTCTTCAGGGAGTAGCATATGCTGCCTCTACTTATTATCTCCCAGCAGCACATTGGGACTGCAATTTGGTCTTAGATGCATTACAATTGTATTACTCCAAGCCAATGAGTGACATTTCCATCCATCTGCTATCTTGGAAGTTTACCTTCCTGGTAGCCATCACTTCAATCTCCTGTGTCTCTGAGCTTGCCACGTTATCATGCAGACCTCGTTTTCTGGTGTTTCATCAGGACAAGGTGGTCCTCCACCTTGTCCCATCTTTTCTTTCCTAGGTGGTCTCATCCTTCCACCTCAACAAAGACATTATTCTGCCCTTATTCTGTTTAGAGCCTCCAGGTCCACCATTGCCCGCTGGATCAAGTCGGCGATCACGATTAGAGTAAGAGCTCACTTCATATGCAGTGGGTGCCTCTTGGGCGGTGTCCCATAATACTTCTGCTCTCCAAATTTTCTGTGACCCAGTTTTTGCTTCAAATGTTCACCAAGTTTTATGGGGTGTATTCTTTTGCATAAGAATTTTTTGGCCCACCCCTAGGAACTGCTTTTGAATATTTCAAGGTCTTCACTGTGTCCCCCCAATGACACAGCCGAGAAAACAGGATTTTTTTCTACCATAAAATCCTTTTCTAGGATGTTCATTGGGGGATACAGCACTTACCCACTGATTTAGTGAAACCAGCTGTTTCTCTATTCTGAGTTTCCCCCTTCACTTTTTCATTTAGTTGTATGTTGTTTTTGAGTTATATATATTCAGTAAGCCTTTGAGCTTTTCCTCTCCTACTGCTTTTGTACAAACTGATTTGTCTGAGTGACTCAAGAAGGGGTATAGCCAGTAGGATAGTTGTCAAACCTGTATCTGAATAAAAATGAATAATTGTTATGCTGTATATGTTAATCACATAAAAATGCAAGGCTCTTAGCACATATTTTGATCAAAATATGCGGGCCCACCTGCCATGTCCAGGCAACAATTGCTTTTGGACATGTCCTAAGACTAACCAACTCCTCTCTTTGCTCCTAAGGTAACTTTTACATGAGCTGACAGTCCATGTAATTACTCAAAAGAGCAACTACAGGCAACACGTGTAAACACAAGACCTAATAGGGCAAGTGAGTGAGAGTTGCTCACTTGTCTGAGTCATTTAGTTTCCAGCTCATCTAAAAACTAAGCTACTGTTGGCCTTTTTAAACAGGCTGTCATTTATCTATGAATGACTGCCTGTTTACTCTGAGTGGAGGTGGGTGGCCAGAAAAGATATCCAGCACTCTCCATTTCCATTCAGTGGGTGTTCATTGCTCCTTTGTAAAAGCACAGGAGCAATAATCGCTGGAACAGCTGTCGGGTGCTTATGTGCCTGACAGTTCTCCCCTGTATAAGAACTCTAAGCCTACAAATAAATTCAGGACAAGTAGGATACCAGGCTATATAGTCTAATTAATGGGCCTGGGAAAGATGGGGGTGATGGAGTACAAGACAAAAGCGGAGGCAGCCACTCCTTCACAAATACAAATGCAAAATAAAACAAAGTCAGCACCTACAACACATAAATTAAATGTGTAGGTGCACATAAACCATGGCTGCAACAAATATGGTAATAGAAACACATGCTTCAGCACTCATACACATTTCATATTGGAATAAAAACGCATAACTGTTGTGTATACTAACCACATAAATACAAGATTCTTAGCACATTTTTGATCAAAACATGTGGGCCCATGTGGGCAGCTGTAGGCATCTACTTGTTCATTTAATTTATTTGTTGGAAGTGCTGAGCTTAAGGAAGCCTATATGTCAAGTCTGCTTTGTCAATTGACTATGACTTTTTGGGGGTCAAATAACTGGTGGAGCAGGAGTTACTTCTGATGATGTTCAAAGCACAAGTATACGTCACCTGTCACATCAGGATAAAATTCTGCATAGGGTATGGCCAGATTAAGGTTTTATTCATGCAGTGCAGGAGAAATGGGTGATCAAATGCAGTTTTAACAGTAAGACCATTAAAAGGACTGTCTTTTAAGTTTCAAAGCAAACCCCCCACAAATTGTCTCTCTTGCTAAACTCCTATGCCGCTCTAATATAAAAAGGTTATTTATCTCCAACTCTCCACTCTAGTTCTTGAAACCAAAGGCCATCTTTAAAGTGCCAAACAGCAAGTAATGCAATATTCAAACTACAAGCACTTCTGCAATATAGAGAGTCTTCCTCACAATAGTGGACAGATCTAGTGTGGCCAAGTTTATTGGTGGTTCTACGGTACCTGATGTTTCACATTAAGTTTACGGTTTCATTTGTAGCATTTCTCATAAATGGACTGGAAAAGATTGGCAAACCTAGTTCTGGTACATTTATTGATATAGTCCAAAGACACTGCTAGAGAGGAGGAAAGCTGAGTATTATTAGTATGTGACCTTCTTCCACCAGTATACCTGTTTATTGCTTGTTTAAATGTCACAATGTTGAATGAGTGTGAGGAAGTCATGTGGAAATGCAATATGATGCTTCCCCAAGAATATTACAGCCAAGACCCTCCCCAGAATATGCCCTGCAACCTTCATGTGAAAATCCAGCATTCTTTTCAGCATGATTCAGAGCAGTTGTCAGTAGTAGCGGCCTGCAGGCCATATTTTAAGCCTTGGTTTTAGCACAGGTGGCGTGGTCAAATCAACTGAGCCTGGGATTACATCATTTGGGCTAAAGGAGAACATTTCTATGTGACATCACTGTGCATAGGGGTTCACCACTGCACACTTTTAGAGTAGTGTCACACTGACAATTTTTCCTTCATATTATAAACTGCTTATTAACACACTGATAAAATAAACAAGCTGTTCTATCAGCTAACCTTCTCAACTTGTACCCTTGCAGGTAATATTGATATACAGTATTTAAAGGGGTTGTCCCGCGCCGAAACGTTTTTTTTTTTTTTCAACCCCCCCCCCCCCGTTCGGCGCGAGACAACCCCGATGCAGGGGTTAAAAAAGAACACCGCACAGCGCTTACCTGAATCCCCGCGCTCCGGTGACTTCTTACTTACCGGTTGAAGATGGCCGCCGGGATCTTCTCCCTCCGTGGCCTGCAGCTCTTCTGTGCGGTCCATTGCCGATTCCAGCCTCCTGATTGGCTGGAATCGGCACGTGACGGGGCGGAGCTACACGGAGCTACACGGAGCCCCATTGAGAAGATAAGAAGACCCGGACTGCGCAAGCGCGTCTAATTTGGCCATTAGACGGCGAAAATTAGACGGCAACCATGGAGACGAGGACGCCAGCAACGGAACAGGTAAGTGAATAACTTTTGATAACTTCTGTATGGCTCATAATTAATGCACAATGTACATTACAAAGTGCATTAATATGGCCATACAGAAGTGTATAGACCCACTTGCTGCCGCGGGACAACCCCTTTAACAGTTATTGCTCAAGAGTTTTTTTTACGCAGCACAATGCATGTATGTATCATATAGGGAAAATATGTGCATATTTGTTTTTTAACTTATGGCAAGGTCATGGCAATCTTCATATGACAGGGAATTAGTTTTGATTACAATATAGAAGCTGCTCAGGGTTTTTTTGAAGTCTGATACTTCATTAGGTCACACTGATATTGAATCCGCCTTTAGAACACTGCAGAAAACATACAAACAGCAGCAAAGGTCTTAGTGAGAAATAGCAAGTTTAGAAACATATCTGAAACAAAAAATTGTATATGGGGGTCTATACACCTAGTGATCGTCCAAGGTTTTGAAACGGGTCGGATATATGTAAATCTACTAGAAAACTTGCCCCATACACCTACGTATACAGACTTTCTAGAATCTGATTTTTCAGGGTGACGGGGAATGAGGGAAAAGTAAGAATAAGAGATATCAGTCTAGAAAAAGAACACTTTAGGCCCCCTGCACACGGCAGAGCTGGGTTCCACATGCGGAATCCTATTCTGGAAGTAGCAGCGTCTGCACTTACCTGCTCTGTCGACGTCTTTTCTATACTGCAAATGGACACGGTGGCTTGCACTACAGAGGGTTTTTTCTTTCTTTTTTTTTCTCGCACCGTCATGGAATCTGTGACCTATCCACAATGTTCATTGTGGACGGGCTATGGGTTGGATGACTTCCACTGACTTCAATGGAAGCCGTACATGCGAAGCCGCTTGAAAATGGAGCATGCTGCGATTTTTCCTCCTCGAGTGGAAATCGCAATTCATTTCCGCTCATGTGTAGGAAGCAACGGATTTCCATAGGAAGTAACGTGGATTCCGCAGCAAGTATCCGCTGTGTGCAGGAGGCCTTATTATAGTGGGAGTTTGAACAATTTAGAGAGTATGATAGAGATGAGCGAGCACCAAAATGCTCGGGTGCTCGTTACTCGGGACGAAATTATCGCGATGCTCGAGGGTTCGTTTCGAGTAACGAACCCCATTGAAGTCAATGGGCGACCCGAGCATTTTTGTATTTCGCCGATGCTCGCTAAGGTTTTCATGTGTGAAAATCTGGGCAATTCAAGAAAGTGATGGGAACGACACAGCAATGGATAGGGCAGGCGAGGGGCTACATGTTGGGCTGCATCTCAAGTTCACAGGTCCCACTATTAAGCCACAATACCGGCAAGAGTGGGCCCCCCCATCCCAACAATTTTTACTTCTGAAAAGCCCTAATTAGCAATGGATACCTTAGCTAAGCACCACACTACCTCCAACAAAGCACAATCACTGCCTGCATGACACTCCGCTGCCACTTCTCCTGGGTTACATGCTGCCCAACCCCCCCGCATGACCCAGTGTCCACAGCGCACACAAAAGTGTCCCTGCGCAGCCTTCAGCTGCCCTCATGCCACACCACCCTCATGTCTATTTATAAGTGCGTCTGCCATGACGAGGAACCGCAGGCACACACTGCAGAGGGTTGGCACGGCTAGGCAGCGACCCTCTTTAAAAGGGGCGGGGCGATAGCCCACAATGCTGTACAGAAGCAATGAGAAATATAATCCTGTGCCATCGCCATCAGGAGCTGCACACGTGGGCATAGCAATGGGGAACCTATGTGCCACACACTATTCATTCTGTCAAGGTGTCTGCATGCCCCAGTCAGACCGCGGTTTTTAATTCATAGACACAGGCAGGTACAACTCCCTATTGTGAAGTCCCTGTGGACCCACAGCATGGGTGGGTGCCAGGAAGCCACCGGCGGTACATAAAAATATCCCATTGCATTGCCCAACACAGCTGAGGTAGTAATGTTGTGCTTAATGCAGGTGGGCTTCGGCCCACACTGCATGCCCCAGTCTGACTGGGGTTCTTTAGAAGTGGAAACAGATGCATTTATAATTCTCTGTGGACCCACAGCATGGGTGGGTGCCAGGAAGCCACCGGCGGTACATAAAAATATCCCATTGCATTGCCCAACACAGCGGATGTAACGTCAGCTGTAATGCAGGTGGGCTAAAAATTCATTTGATTACACTGTAGGCGAGGGCCCACAAAAATTGCTGTATCAACAGTACTAATGTACATCAGAAAAATTGGCCATGGCCAACCAAGAGGGCAGGTGAAACCCATTAATCGCTTTGGTTAATGTGGCTTAAGTGGTAACTAGGCCTGGAGGCAGCCCAGTTTAACGAAAAATTGGTTCAAGTTAAAGTTTCAACGCTTTTAAGAGCATTGAAACGTATAAAATTTTTTAAGAAAAATTATATGAGTGAGCCTTGTGGCCCTAAGAAAAATTGCCCGTTCGGCGTCATTACGTGAGGTTTCAGGAGGAGGAGGAGGAGGAATATTATACACAGATTGATGAAGCAGAAATGTCCCCGTTTTGGATGGTGAGAGAGAACGATGCTTCCATCCGCGGGTGCAGCCTACGTATTGCTTAGGTATCGCTGCTGTCCGCTGGTGGAGAAGAGAAGTCTGGGGAAATCCAGGCTTTGTTCATCTTGATGAGTGTAAGCCTGTCGGCAATGTCGGTTGACAGGCGGGTACGCTTATCTGTGATGATTCCCCCAGCCGCACTAAACACCCTCTCTGACAGGACGCTAGCCGCAGGACAAGCAAGCACCTCCAGGGCATACAGCGCGAGTTCAGGCCACGTGTCCAGCTTCGACACCCAGTAGTTGTAGGTGGCAGAGGCGTCAGGGAGGACGGTCGTGCGATCGGCTACGTACTCCCTCACCATCCTTTTACAGTGCTCCCGCCGACTCAGCCTTGACTGGGGAGCGATGACACAGTCTTGCTGGGGAGCCATAAAGCTGTCCAGGGCCTTAAAGACTGTTGTATTGCCTGTGCTGTACATGCTGCTCGATCTCCGCACCTCCCCTGCTACCTGGCCCTCGGAAGTGCGCCTTCTGCCACTAGCGCTGTCGGATGGGAATTTTACCATCAGCTTGTCCGCCAGGGTCCTGTGGTATAGCAACACTCTCGAACCCCTTTCCTCTTCGGGAATGAGAGTGGAAAGGTTCTCCTTATACCGTGAGTCGAGCAGTGTGTACACCCAGTAATCCGTAGTGGCCAGAATGCGTGCAACGCGAGGGTCACGAGAAAGGCATCCTAACATGAAGTCAGCCATGTGTGCCAGGGTACCTGTACGCAACACATGGCTGTCTTCACTAGGAAGATCACTTTCAGGATCCTCCTCCTCCTCCTCAGGCCATACACGCTGAAAGGATGACAGGCAAGCAGCATGGGTACCGTCAGCAGTGGGCCAAGCTGTCTCTTCCCCCTCCTCCTCATCCTCCTCATGCTCCTCCTCCTCCTCCTGAACGCGCTGAGATATAGACAGGAGGGTGCTCTGACTATCCAGCGACATACTGTCTTCCCCCGGCTCTGTTTCCGAGCGCAAAGCGTCTGCCTTTATGCTTTGCAGGGAACTTCTCAAGATGCATAGCAGAGGAATGGTGACGCTAATGATTGCAGCATCGCCGCTCACCACCTGGGTAGACTGCTCAAAGTTTCGAAGGACCTGGCAGATGTCTGCCAACCAGGCCCACTCTTCTGAAAATAATTGAGGAGGCTGACTCCCACTGCGCCGCCCATGTTGGAGTTGGTATTCCACTATAGCTCTACGCTGCTCATAGAGCCTGGCCAACATGTGGAGCGTAGAGTTCCACCGTGTGGGCACGTCGCACAGCAGTCGGTGCACTGGCAGATTAAACCGATGTTGCAGGGTCCGCAGGGTGGCAGCGTCCGTGTGGGACTTGCGGAAATGTGCGCAGAGCCGGCGCACCTTTCCGAGCAGGTCTGACAAGCGTGGGTAGCTTTTCAGAAAGCGCTGAACCACCAAATTAAAGACGTGGGCCAGGCATGGCACGTGCATGAGGCTGCCGAGCTGCAGAGCCGCCACCAGGTTACGGCCGTTGTCACACACGACCATGCCCGGTTGGAGGCTCAGCGGCGCAAGCCAGCGGTCGGTCTGCTCTGTCAGACCCTGCAGCAGTTCATGGGCCGTGTGCCTCTTATCTCCTAAGCTGAGTAGTTTCAGCACGGCCTGCTGACGCTTGCCCACCGCTGTGCTGCCACGACGCGTGACACCGACTGCTGGCGACGCGCTGCTGCTGCTGACACATCTTGATTGCGAGACAGAGGTTGCGTTGGAGGAGGAGGAGGGTGGTTTAGTGGAGGAAGCATACACCGCCGCAGATACCACCACAGAGCTGGGGCCCGCAATTCTGGGGGTGGGTAGGACGTGAGCGGTCCCAGGCTCTGACTCTGTCCCAGCCTCCACTAAATTCACCCAATGTGCCGTCAGGGAGATGTAGTGGCCCTGCCCGCCTGTGCTTGTCCACGTGTCCGTTGTTAAGTGGACCTTGGCAGTAACCGCGTTGGTGAGGGCACGTACAATGTTGCGGGAGACGTGGTCGTGCAGGGCTGGGACGGCACATCGGGAAAAGTAGTGGCGACTGGGAACTGAGTAGCGCGGGGCCGCCGCCGCCGCCATCATACTTTTAAATGACTCCGTTTCCACAACCCTATACGGCAGCATCTCAAGGCTGATAAATTTGGCTATGTGGACGGTTAACGCTGGAGCGTGCGGGTGCATGGCGGCGTACTTGCGCTTGCGCTCAAACACTTGCGCTAGCGACGGCTGGACGGTGCGGTGCGAGACATTGCTGGATTGGGCCGAGGACAGCGGAGGTGAGGGTGTGGGTGCAGGCCAGGAGACGGTAGTGCCTGTGTCCTCAGAGCGGGGTTGGATCTCAGTGGCAGGTTGGGGCACAGGGGGAGAGGCAGCGGTGCAAACCGGAGGCGGTGAACGGCCTTCGTCCCACCTTGTGGGGTGCTTGGCCATCATATGTCTGCGCATGCTGGTGGTGGTGAGGCTGTTGGTGGTGGCTCCCCGGCTGATCTTGGCGCGACAAAGGTTGCACACCACTGTTCGTCGGTCATCAGGCGTCTCGGTGAAAAACTGCCAGACCTTAGAGCACCTCGGCCTCTGCAGGGTGGCATGGCGCGAGGGTGCGCTTTGGGAAACAGTTGGTGGATTATTCGATCTGGCCCTGCCTCTACCCCTGGCCACCGCACTGCCTCTTGCAACCTGCCCTGCTGCTGCCCTTGCCTCCCCCTCTGAAGACCTGTCCTGAGTAGGCGTTGCAAACCAGGTGGGGTCAGTCACCTCATCGTCCTGCTGCTCTTCCTCCGAATCCTCTGTGCGCTCCTCCCTCGGACTTATTGCCCTTACTACTACCTCACCGATAGACAACTGTGTCTCATCGTCATCGTCCTCCTCACCCACTGAAAGGTCTTGAGACAGTTGCCGGAAGTCCCCAGCCTCATCCCCCGGACCCCGGGAACTTTCCAATGGTTGGGCATCAGTGACGATAAACTCCTCTGGTGGGAGAGGAACCACTGCTGTCCAATCTGAGCAGGGGCCCGAGAACAGTTCCTGGGAGTCTTCCCGCTCCTGAGCATGTGTCATTGTAGTGGAGTGAGGAGGCTGGGAGGAAGGAGGAGCAGCAGACAGAGGATTCGGATTTGCAGCAGTGGACGGCGCAGAACTGTGGGTGGACGATAGGTTGCTCGAAGCACTTTCTGCCATCCACGACAGGACCTGCTCACACTGCTCATTTTCTAATAAAGGTCTCCAGCGTGGACCCATTAATTGTGCGATGAATGTGGGGACGCCAGAAACGTGCCTCTCTCGTAATCGCGCAGCAGTCGGCTGCGATACACCTGGATCAGGAGTTCGGCCTGTGCCCACACCCTCACTTGGCCCTCCGCGTCCTCGGCCGCGTCCACGTCCTCTAGGCCTACCCCTACCCCTCAGCATGCTGTATTACCAGTGATTTGATTTCCCAGGCAGGAAAGAAATTGGCGCAAGCCTGCTGTTAAACGTAGCTGGCTGCGTATGATTTATTTACGTTCTGCACCCAGCACACACGTACCCAGAACGCTGAGGTCTGTCAGAGGCAGGCCAAATAGAATGTTTCCCTTTTTTTTTTTAAGGGAAGGCCCACTGACTATATTCAATCAGATAAGAAATTAGTTCCACAGAACTGCAGTGTTATATAAAGTGCAGCAGAGCGGTGATTTTTCCCAGGCAGGAAATAAATTGGCGCAAGCCTGCTGTTAAACGTAGCTGGCTGCGTATGATTTATTTACGTTCTGCACCCACCACACACGTACCCAGAACGCTGAGGACTGTCAGAGGCAGGCCAAATAGAATGTTTCCCTTTTTTTGTTAAAGAAAAGGCCCACTGCGTATATTCAATCAATAATAAATATGTCTTCTGGCCCTGCAAATGTGTCACAGAACTGCAGGGTTGCAGAGTTATTAAAGGGGTTGTCCCGCGGCAGCAAGTGGGTCTATACACTTCTGTATGGCCATATTAATGCACTTTGTAATGTACATTGTGCATTAATTATGAGCCATACAGAAGTTATCAAAAGTTATTCACTTACCTGCTCCGTTGCTAGCGTCCTCGTCTCCATGGTGCCGACTAATTTTCGGCCTCCGATGGCCAAATTAGCCGCGCTTGCGCAGTCCGGGTCTTCTGCTGTCTTCAATGGGGCCGCTCGTGCAGAATGCCGGCTCCGTGTAGCTCCGCCCCGTCACGTGCCGATTCCAGCCAATCAGGAGGCTGGAATCGGCAATGGACCGCAGAGAAGCCCTGCGGTCCACAGAGAGACAGGATCCCGGCGGCCATCTTCAGCAGGTGAGTATGAAGACGCCGGACCGCCGGGATTCGGGTAAGTACTACCCGGTGTGTTTTTTTAACCCCTGCATCGGGGTTGTCTCACGCCGAACGGGGGGGGGGTTAAAAAAAAAAAAAACCCGTTTTGGCGCAGGACAACCCCTTTAACTACAGCAGAGCGGTGATTTTTCCCAGGCAGGAAATAAATTGGCGCAAGCCTGCTGTTAAACGTAGCTGGCTGCGTATGATTTTTGTTTATGTTCTGCACCCACCACACACGTACCCAGAACGCTGAGGACTGTCAGAGGCAGGCCAAATAGAATGTTTCCCTTTTTTTGTTAAAGAAAAGGCCCACTGCGTATATTCAATCAATAATATATGTCTTCTGGCCCTGCAAATGTGTCACAGAACTGCAGGGTTGCAGAGTTATTAACTACAGCAGAGCGGTGATTTTTCCCAGGCAGGAAAGAAATTGGCGCAAGCCTGCTGTTAAACGTAGCTGGCTGCGTATGATTTTTGTTTACGTTCTGCACCCACCACACACGTACCCAGAACGCTGAGAACTGTCAGAGGCAGGCCAAATAGAATGTTTCCCTTTTTTTGTTAAAGAAAAGGCCCACTGCGTATATTCAATCAATAATATATGTCTTCTGGCCCTGCAAATGTGTCACAGAACTGCAGGGTTGCAGAGTTATTAACTACAGCAGAGCGGTGATTTTTCCCAGGCAGGAAAGAAATTGGCGCAAGCCTGCTGTTAAACGTAGCTGGCTGCGTATGATTTTTGTTTACGTTCTGCACCCACCACACACGTACCCAGAACGCTGAGGACTGTCAGAGGCAGGCCAAATAGAATGTTTCCCTTTTTTTGTTAAAGAAAAGGCCCACTGACTATATTCAGTCAATAATATATGTCTTCTGGCCCTGCCTACACAATTCTGTCCCTGTAGTATTACTGCAGGGCGCAATGCTCTGCACAGCCGATTTAAAAAAAAATAAATAAATGCAACACTGCTAACAGCAGCCTGCACAGTACTGCACACGGTTAAATGTGGCCCTAAGAAGGACCGTTGGGGTTCTTGAAGCCTACACTCACTCCTAACACTCTCCCTGCCTAACCACCACTTCTGTCCCTGTAGTATTACTGCAGGGCGCAATGCTCTGCACAGACGATTTTGAAAAAAAAAAAAAAGGGCAACACTCCTAACAGCAGCCTCCACACGGATGGATGTGGCCCTAAGAAGGGCCGTTGGGGTTCTTGAAGCCTACACTCACTACTAACACTCTCCCTACAGCAGCTCCAACACTATAGCACTGTCCCTCAGCTAACTCACAAGGCATCTGAGGCGAGCCGCGGGAGGGGCCGACTTTTATACTCGGGTGACATCTGATCTCCCCAGCCACTCACAGCAGGGGGGTGGTATAGGGCTTGAACATCACAGGGGGAAGTTGTAATGCCTTCCCTGTCTTTCAATTGGCCAGAAAAGCGCGCTAACGTCTCAGAGAGGAAACTGAAAGTAACCCGAACATCGCGTGGTACTCGTTAAGAGTAACGAGCTTCCCGAACACGCTAATATTCGCCCGAGCATCAAGCTCGGACGAGTACGTTCGCTCATCTCTAGAGTATGAGTGTGGCTTTTACTTCCCAGTTAGCTGAAAAATGTATCCCCAGCATTACATCCATACAACCCTCATTCTTGAGAAATCCCCCCTCATCCTCTTCATCTGTTCCCTCACATATTACTGTGGAAATATTGCATGCGTCTCTCCTGACACCAGAGACCTCAAGTCCATCTCACTATCTTATCCCCTCAACTTCAAGTGCAGCTATTGGAATGTCACAACCTCAGCTATTCACACCTCCTATTTTTTAGAACAGGCAGGGATACAATTAAAAGACAGGGAAAAGTTAAACTGGTCTCAGAAAACATGAGAGTAAATAAAGCTAATACTCAGGAATTGCAAATATGTCCCTTTATAAATGTCATAAAACGAAAATGCAAGAAGCATTGGAGGCCTTGGTGGACCTATTGGAGGAGAATAAATCAAGTTTTAGTACACCCTGTCCACCATTTACTAATTTAAAACTAAAGTCAACTGTGTCTCCTACAATTCCCTAACATTAATTTATTCAAGAAAAGGGTACTTGAGGGAAATCACGAAGTTGAAGCTCCTGAAAGATAACATTCACTCTAATTTGACTCCAAGTGAAAGTTACTATTAAAATAATTAAAATCTAATCTAGACATTGTCATGGTATTAGTGTATCTTGACGCCAACGGAAGTAGTGGTGGAGTCAAGATACAAGCTTTTTGACAGGGGGTTCACGCCCCCTGTTTGTGATTGGCTCTCACCCGTCCTCAGCCTCACAGGTCCTCCCAGTATGGCTGAAGAAGCAGAGCGGTCTGCAGCTCTCTGTATACCGCGTGCTCAGGTGTGGCATCAGCCTCCCAGTAGTGCACACGAAGCTCACGGGGTGTGCGGCTGTCTTACCCGGTCATCGGCTTGGCAGGAGCGCACAACAAGCTGTCGGGTTCTCCACCTGTCTTCCCCATCCTTGGCCATGGCGTTGGCCTGCCAGCAGCGCTGAAAACTTTGAGGGCTGCCTGGCTCTCTCTCTCCCATGGTCCTAAGGCTCACAGGTGCATTCAAGGCCGATGAGGTCAGAGACGGGGGTCGGGTGTTATGGCACAGCAGCAATGACATGCAATCGCTGGGCGTGCAGGACCGGTGAGCGCCGGAGGAAGGAGGGGGGGTGCCGCAAACCTCATGAGCTCAGCAGTTTGTGCCAGATGGCTGGGGTGGGTGTGCAGGAGCAGGCTGTGGTGGAGAGCGGTGTGGGGGGACGCCTTTTCGTCAGGCAAGCACTTTGGCAGCACCAGCGGCGATGAACTGTATGTTCCCTGGCTACAGGAATCTGACCCAGCCTAAATTAAAAGGAACATGCTGTTGCTAGGATCTACATTAAGATAGCTAATTGGGAGCTAGGGATGTGACAGGGGTATTTTCCCTATCAAACCCCTAGCTTCCACTGGTGTCAAGATACACTAATTCCTATTGTCATCAAGCCCTCCGATAAGGGGGGATTATAGTAATTCTTGACAAATTGGACTATGAAATTATGGTCAAAAGACTTTTAATGAAATATTACCCCATGATCCTACTGATCTGCATTTAAAAGAATTGGAATCAATATTACTTGATGCATGAATTGACAATCTTATTACATTGGATAAATTTAAATTCATGTTTATTCCACATCCTGTCATATCCACATTTTCCTCATAACCAAAAAGTACATTAAAAAGTTGAACAAATACCTGGTTGACTGATACCGTAGTATCAGGAAAGAATCATAGAATGGTAGAGTTGGAAGGGACCTCCAGGGTCATCGGGTCCAACCCCCTGCTCAGTGCAGGATCACTAAATCATCCCAGACAGATATCTGTCCAGCCTTTGTTTAAACACTTCCATTGAAGGAGAACTAACCACCTCCTGTGGTAACCTGTTCCACTCATTGATCACCCTCACTGTCAGAAAGTTTTTTTTAATATCTAATTTGTGTCTCCTCCCTTTCAGTTTGATCCCATTGCTTCTAGTCTTGTGCAAATGAGAACAGGGCTTATCCCTCTGTATTGTGACAGCTCTTCAGATATTTGTAGACATCTATTAAGTCTCCTCTCAGCCTTCTTTTTTGCAAGCTAAACATTCCCACATCCTTTAACCGCTCTTCATAGGACATGATTTGCAGATCGCTCCAGTTTGTCTATGTCTTTTTTGAAGTGGGATGCCCAGACCTGGACACAACATTCCAGATGAGGTCTGACTAAGGAAGAGTAGAGGGGGATAATTACCTCACATGATCTAGACTCTATGCTTCTCTTAATACATCCCAGAATTGTGTTCAACTTTTTGGCTGCTTCATCACATTGTTGACTCATGTTCAGTCTATGATCTATTAGTATACCTAAGTCTTTTTCATATGTGCTGCTATTTAGCCCAATTCCTCCCATTCTGTATGTGCCTTTTTCATTTTTCTTGCCCAGATGTAGGACTTTTCATTTGTCCTTGTTAAATACCATTCTGTTAGTCGCTACCCACTGTTCAAGCTTTTCTAGATCTTTTTGAATACTCTCTCTCTTTTCCCTAGCTTTGTGTCGTTGGCAAATTTGATCAGTTTCCCATCAATTTCCTCCTCCAGATCATCTATAAAAATGTTGTACAACACTGAGCTCAGGACAGATTCTTGTGGTACCCCACTTGATACATTCTTCCACTTGGATGTACAGCCATTGATGACTACTCTTTGAGTATGATCACTCAGCCAGTTGTAAATCCACCTAACAGTTGCCTTGTCAATCCCATATTTGGTCATTTTTCAATAAGTATGGTATAAGATACTTTGTCAAATGCTTTACTAAAGTCAAAATATACTATAGCCACTGCATTTACCTGATCAACCCAGTCCGTGATTCTGTCATAGAAAGAAATTAGATTTGTCCGGCATGACCTGTTTGTTACAGAATTCTTACATTACCCAGAATGCAAGTGCATATGTGGACAAGATACTGATTCCATTTGTTTCAGCTCTTCCATCCTTCTTGAAAGATGCTAAAGATACCCTTCTACAGTATCAAATTGACCACAATTGATGTTAAAAGTTTAGCACAGTTGGGGTCTTGAAGCCATTTGGTTCATTTTAAATACACGGGGTATTCAGTTTCGAGCACATAATGATTTTGTTATCTAGTTACTACATTACATATTCCCAGCCATTTTTTTTCTTTTGATCCAAAAATTTTCCAACAGATTTGAGGTGCCGTGATGGGGACGCCATGTATCCCATCATCTTCCAACCTTTTTTTAGGGTGGTGGGAATCACAAGTCATGTTTTTGGAGAATATAAGTTTATATATGGACCACATATTTTTGTAGATGATCTATTGATGACATTTTCATTTCTTTGGGATGGGGAGACACAATTATTTGAAGCATTTGTGGATATAACAAATTATAATTCTGTGGGCATGAAACTTCCGATCCATTGACTTTTTAGATTTATCCATTTCAATTAATGCAACAGATTGTATTCAACCTGATACTTTTTGAAAAAATACAGCAATGAATAGCTTGTTGCAATTAGACAGTTGGCACCCTCAGCCCCTTTAAAGGGGAATACCAATTGGCCAGTACCAGCATGCGAAGAAGAATTGTTCCACAGATACAACCTATCATTGTGAATGCCAGACTCTTTAAAAAAATTTACAATAGTGGATACCCTACTAAAACTTTGTTCAAAGTTTATCAACAAGCAAATGATACACAACGTGATGAGCTCCTTTGCTCAAATAATCAAAATAGGGACAGACATAGAACTATGAAAACTTCACTTACTTACCGACATGGACCAAATTTAATGGACCAACTGGTGCATAGTCACTTTGTGAAACAACAGAAAAGTAACTATGAACCAAATGTTCTAGGCAGTTTTCCATATGGTAGCTGTACATTTTGTCCTTCTGTAATAAAAACTACATAGCTTTGCAATCTATTAGATAAAAAAACTATCAAATTAAACAATTAATTTCAGAATAGCTGGTATCATTTATGTGGTTGAGTGTCCATGCCCTAAATTATATGTAGGTAAAACCATTCAACAACTGCACAAAACTTTTTCGAAACACTAGAACGAAAACTGACACATCAGCGGCACGACATATGAACATCTTTCATGGTGGGGTTGTTAACCCTTTCCAATCCAATTTTTGATTCAGAGTTTCCTAAAAGGCTTTCTCTTTTTGCTGTTATACAATGGTGCCATCTGCTGGCTAAAGCCAGTGTGTGTGCGCCAGAGAGGCCCTGACAGCAGAGTGGCTGGCAATAGACGGTAAGAATACCCTGTCGGACGTCTTCTGACATTGAAGCTTGTACAGCTCCAATCAGAATGTAGGAAGACATCAGAAAGTGGATTGGAAAGCGTTAATGATTTAAAATTCTATGGTTTGAGCCAAATTGACAATGGTCCTAGAGGTTGCAACTTAAATAAAAAACTTCTTCGTGAAGAGGCAAAATGGATATTCAATTTGAACAGTTTGAGCAATCAAGGTCTTAACGATGTCTTCACCTTCTCAGCTGTATCAATCCTGCAGCTTTTGATACTGTAATTACCATCTCTTTTATATACATGTTTCATGCCATGTGTTCTTTTAGCCCTTAAGCAATGCTTTTTTCCTATTAAAGAGCCACGATCCCCACATTAAATCTAAGTATATATTTACCAAATGTCATGAGAACAACTTTGTAGTATTTCCCGATGTCCATTATAAACCGTGAAAATTTCACACCATGGAGGTCTTTCAGCCCTTGAGCAATATTCTTTCACACTAAAAGGCCCATAATCCCACATCATGTCCATAATGAGTACATTTTTACCGAATATCATGAAAATAATTTTGTAGTACTTCACGCTGTCCACTATGCACGGTGAATAGACTGTGGCATTTGAAGCCACACTTATAATCAGGCAGTGAAAGGTACATTATTAAAGGGTCATGCAAATAAATGCACATATACAGTAGAATACATAATGCCATGGTGTCCTAATTCTAGAGCAATCGTATTAGGCCCAATAATGGGGAGTCATACCTGCGAGCTGTTCCTTTAAATTAATGTTGTTGACTATTAATACAGTACCATGCTTTATTGGGGAAAAAGGTTTTTCACATCAGCAGTAGTTGAACTTTATAAGATCTAATAGCGCAGGGAACACTACATGGTTGTAAGCAGTAATCATCTGAGTCGTTGCTTGGCAATGCAATATAAACAATACAGACACCGAGAAGTAAACTTTTAGTATATAGCAGCAGAGATAGTGTTAATAAAGTTGTTCTCAGTCCCCGCGGACACGATCAGAAGGAGTGAGAGGGAGCATTTGACCTATTGTAGCTTTCATGCAATTGGATGGGGTAAGCTGAGATGAAAGGGGATCTGCTATTGGCTTATAGAGAGCGATTGCATCCTGGTGATGTCATAGTAGGAAGTTATAAATGCTTGTTGTGACTTTTTCTCGCTTTATTACAGCCTTGCCCTCTAAGGGCGCTGCTGTGGCAAAACATGTCATGATGGCTATAGTATCTCTGTATTTTAGTAGCAACTACAGTCTGCACACTGAGATATATAGTTTATCCGTTAGGGACACAGTGTAAATTTTAATACAAACAAATGAGGTGGTCTTACGTTGTATAATAAAAGTTAGGTTTTATGGGGTAATGCAAGCCTAATGTGCCTTATGGGGCTGTGTTATAGTGGTGATCACTGTGCATAGGGGGGTGACTAGTTCACTCTTTTAGAGTAGTGTCACACTGACAACTGAATTATCCTTTATATTATTAAACTGCTTAATAAAACTCATAAAAGAAACAAGCTGTTCTATCAGCTAATATTCTCAACTTGTTCTCTGCAGGTAATTAATATTGATATTCGGTGTTTTAATAGTTATCGCTCAAGAGCTTTTTATGCAGCACAATGCATATGTGTATCATGTAGGAAAAATATGTGCATGTTTGGTTCTTACCTTTGCAATAGTTTTTAAACAAAAGATTAGAATTAGGTGCTATGAGCTTTATCAGCCCGTACTGAGATTTACTGAGGGCTCTTTCACACGAGCGTATATTGGCCGGTCAATATATGCTACAATCTGATGCACTGGATTCCGCATTCCCGTTGTGTAAAAGCGCCCGGCTGGGCCAATATAGCGCTGGGTGCTTTTGCGCCGGGCTGGAAAGATAGTCCTGGGAATATGTCGGCTGCTGCATGGGCTCCTATGGAAGGCAATGACAGCGGCCGGAGAAGGGAGGTGGGGGGGAGCTTAGCAGCGTGAGTGCTAAACTCCCTCTCTCTTCTCTCCTCCCCTCTGACTGTTTGCAATGGAAGGGGGTGGGATGGGAGTGGAGCCAGGCTCCACCCACCCCATTCCATTTCTGGCTGCGGACAAGGGGCGGGGAGGGTTTGAATCTTAGCTCCGCCGCCTCCCATTGCAAACAGCCAGAGGGGAGGAGAGAGGAGGTGAGCTGGTGAGAGGAAGAGAAAAAGGGGAGACAGCTAAGCTGTCTCCCCATGCCCAACTGCATTGCGGCCTTGGCTTATATGCATCGGGGCTGTGATGTCTGAACGGGTGCACAAACATTAGATTTGTGCACCCATTCACGCATTTTTAGAGAGCTGGCAGACGCACGTAAAAACGCCTACAAAAGTGTGAAAGAGCCCTGAGTAAGAGCAGCTTGTAGTCTGATAGGCCTGGCTCATTCATGCATTAAAGTAGGTGCTGCTGGGGAAATGTCTGTCCAGTTATTATCACTAGGTATTAGAGGCTGGACTTACAGAAATCAGCTGATTGTCAGGCCACCTATTATTTATAAAGGAGTTTTATTCATTGAGACAAACCCTTTACATTATTCACAATCTCTTAAAGGGTTGTCTGACTTAAATTTTTCTTTTACAATCATTTTCCTCATGTGAAAAATAATAAACCGGCTCATCCTCACCTTTCTCTACTCCATATGTGTCCCTCTCTGCTGCTCTCCGTCTCCTTGTTGACATATTGTTTACAGGTCATTGGCTGCAGCAGCCTGTTTAAGGGACATCATTGGCTTCTGCAGCCTGTAAACAATATGTCAGCAGGGAGATCAGGAGCCACTGGTGGCAGACACGTGGAGTGCAGGGAGAGGTGAGTATGAGACGGTTTATTATTCTTCCGCATGAGAAACACATACTAAAAAGGAAAAAAGAAATGTACATCAAATGGAAGGAGGGGGGCATATCTAAAGAAGAATATGTGGTCTGCAGAAACTGTAGGGCAAGTGTCAGAATAACTAGAGCTAATAATGAATTGAGGCTTGCAAGAGAGGTCAGAAGCAATAAAAAGGATTTTGAGCATATGTCAAAAGCAAAAGCGAAGTCAAAGATGCTATAGGATGCTTAAAGGATGAAAGTGGTGAATTAGAGAAAAATGATGTTGAGAAGGCCAAACTTTTAAATTCCTATTTTGTATCAACTGATCTTCACTGTTCTATTGGGGAATAAAAGTATGCAGAGAGATAGTGAGGGAACACTTAGCTAACTTAAATGAACTCATGTCTCTAGGTCCAGATGAATTACATCCGAAGATACTGAAGAAAATAGCAAAGGTAATTGCCGAACCACTCGCTGTAATCTTTGACGCTTCCTGGAGAACAGGAGAAGTCCCAGAAGATTGAAGAAGGCCAAATGTTGTTTCTCTATCTTCAAAAAAGGGAAGAAGGTGGATCCAGGAAACTGCAGACCTGTTAACCTGACTTCTATATTGGGAAAGATCTTTGAACAAATTTAAACAGCTTGTATACAAGTACTTAGATGATAATGGAGTAATTAACCAGAGCCAGCATGGGTTTGTAAAAAAAAGTCACACCAGATATATCTAATTTCCTTCTATAACAGAATAACTGACAGGGTTGATCAGGGAAATATGGTGGATATAGTACATTTTGACTTCAGCAGAGCATTTGATAAAGTATCTCATACCATTTCTATTGAAAAAAAATGGCCAAATAGGGGGATCAACAAGGCAAATGTTAAAAAAGTGATCATAAATGGCTGCACATCCAATTTCTCAAGTGGGGTACCACAAGGCTCTACCCTGGGCCTAAATGAGGGAACTTAGTGGAAACTGATCAAATTTGCCAATGACACAAAGCTAGGAGGGTTATCTCACAATAGAGAGGAGAGAGAGGATTCAAAAAGATTTAGAAAAGCTTGAACAGTGGGTTAGAATGGCATTTAACTAGGAGAAATGCAAAGTCCAACATCTGGGCAAGAACAATTAAAAAAGAATACAGAATGGGAGGAGTTTGGCTAAACAACAGCACATATAAAAAAGATTTGGGTATACTAACAGATTACAGACTGAACATGTGTCAACAGTGTGGTGCAGCAGCAAAAAAGGCAAACACAATTCTGGGATGTATTAAGAGAAGTTTTGAGTCTAGATTGTAAGAAGTAATTATCCCTCTCTACTTTTGCTTGGTCAGACTATGTGCAGTTTTAGACACCTTGAATAAAAAAGACATTGACAAACTGGAGCAAGTTCAGGGAAGAGTTATCGGGATGGTGAACAAACCATGAACTATGAGGAGTAGTTAGAGTATCCAGGAATGTTTATATTGCAAAAACAAAGGCTGAGAGGAGACTAAAAGCCCATTTAGACACAACGATTATCGCTCAAAAGCCATCTCTTGTAATAAGGGAACAGCGGATGGCGTGTTCCTTGATTACAGCTCCCTGTGGCTCACACTCTGCTACTTGGTACTAATAGGCATCAGTACCAAGTAGTAGTTTATGCAAAATGATCGCTCAAAAGCCATTTTTTGAGCAATCATCTTTGTGGTGTAAATGCACCTTTAATAGCGGTCTACAAATATCTGAAGGGCTGTCACAGTGCAGAGGGCCCTATTCTCATTTGCACAAGAAAAGACTAGACGCAATGGGATGAAACTGAAAGGGAGGAGACACAAATTAGATATTAGAAAAAGCTTTCTGACAGTTAGGGTGATCAATGAGTGGAACAGGTTACCACGGGAGGTGGTGAGTTCTGCTTCAATGGAAGAGTTCAAACAAAGGCTGTACAAATATCTGTCTGGGATGATTCAGTAATCCTGCACTGAGCAGGGTGTTGGACCCGATGACCCTGGAGGTCCTTTCCAACTCTACCATTCTATGATTCCGTGAACACATTGTAAACAAAAAAATTTAAGTCAGACAACCCCTTTAAATAGTATCAAGCCATAGATGATATATAATAGCTGGCATGAAGCAGCTGGTGCCTGAATATTAATTTTCTTATGCTCCATAAAGCCTTTTAGTGTCATATCTTAAAATAGCAAATGAACTCTTCATCTAGACAGAACACAAATTCTGTGCAAAAGCATTCTACATGGCAATACTCTCAGAGTGCATTGTTGTGCAGAGAAATTAATGGTTGAAATATATTAAAGGGGCTGTTAAAGTTAACTTTTTCCTTTTGAAATTCAGCGGGCCATGTTAAAAAAAATAAAACAGCTAATACCTCTCCCGACCCCCAGTACTGCAGCTTCGGTCTCCCTTGTTTTACTGTTTACAAGCTGCAGTCAGTACATGTACGGAAAGTCACAAGCTACTGCAACCAATCACAAATCCCAGTACTTGAACACTGAGGTCTGTGATTGGCTGTAGCAGCCTCTGATGTCCGTACACAGGCTAACTAAGCCTAAAACATTTTCACAGTACTGCACATATTTATAAAATTTCATCCACCTTCCTGCAACAGTATTTTGCTGTTGATTTTACCTGCACAAAAGTCCAGTTTGGATTTACTCTTAACACCCATGTGTCGCAGATGGGGGTATAGCGAAGCATGATTCAGAATACGATACAGTAGATGGAGTAATCAAGATGTGCAGTATTTACTTAAAACACACAAAGAAATAGGAATAAAAATAATGTTACAATAGTGTCTCTAACATTTATGTAATCAAAGTGTCTCTATTATTACCTAAAGCTTGCTCGGTCCCCTGTAACAGTATCTCAGTCCATAAGTGGCAGCGTAAGTGACAGAAGCGGACTAGTGCAATTTTCTCAGCGCAGTTCGTGTCTTCTGCAACAGGCCTGTTAACTAGCTGTTTGAGTCCCTACTGGTGTGCACATCTAGCATTGGTGTTGAGGTCGGCCTCACTTGTGGTTTGTCGTGTGAGGACCACAGCTTCTACTAACTCCTGTCAGAGCGTTCCTCTGTCCAGACCCTCATTGGTTCTGGTAATCATAGTGGTACTTCTCTTATGCTGAGTCCATGGAGTGATTGCCCCTCAAGGTCATAAGCAGCAGCATTCTCAGTCCTGCAGCAACTCCATGCTCTCGGTCATCTCAATAGTCTCTGCAGCCCTTCTACATGCAGCTAGCAGCTGTTGTCACCTCCCTTTACTCCATGTGCTTACCTGTTGCATACCAGAGATTGTCCCTTTTATGTGAGAGCCTCATCCAATAAACTTCCATTGAGCATGCTCAGTTCTGTTGCACCAAAATGTGGTGCAATTTTTGGCACAGTGAACAGTCCATCTCCATTGCAACCTTTTAACTCTTTAGGGAAGTCTTACACCTATACAAGTATTTCACTGTAGCCCCTTGCCACAGCTAGCAGATCTTAGAAATGTATATATAAAGAATGTTGGAATGATGTAAAAGAAATAAAAGGTCAGGTAGAGGCACATAAATAAGCACACATTAGTGTCATATGAACCAGCAGTGCCCAATGTATTCTACAGGAATCAGGAATCTCTCCAGTATACATTTACAGATGGATGCAATCCATTAAACTAGCCTTTGGGTGATTTATAACTTTTTCTTGATGCATTGCTGAATGTTAATCATTTTTTTCATTAAAAAGCTTTTTCCATTTTAGACATTTATGGTATATCCACCGGATATGCCATAAATGTCTGATAGATGTGGCCCCATCTCTAGGATCCGCACCTATGTCCCATTTGGTAGGCAGCAGAAAATGAAAGAAGCTTGCCGTTTTCTGCTGTTTCCATAACCGCCATTCCAAAAACTTACATGTAGATTAAAACAACTCTCCTATCCCAGGGACAGAGGCAGACTGGGCTGGGGGTGGGGGTTAGAAAGGCATGAGCACTGTGGGCCGTTGGCGTAGGAGTTGTTTTAGGCCACCCTGAACCTTTTAAGTTGATCGCACTGAAGCCAGACTGCAGCACTTCCAGCAGATGATTCCCCAAATGTGACCTGTCACAGGTGTGATCCATACCTTCTTGACTAGCTCTGTCTGTGGTCCTGTTAGTATGATGCTTTGCAGTGCTTGAATACAGCATTGCAAAGCATCATACATAATGTGCAAGTAACATTATGGCTGCGCCCACCCTTTCCTGGTGGTCCGGTGCCCTGTAATGCAGAGTGAAAGACGCACCCGATCTGACTTGTTTTATTTCCCCTGCAGCAGCTTTTAAAATTTTTCTTGCCACAGCGGGTTTCAGGAGTGGGAGAAGCTGAAGATCATCTAGAGCAGTGATAGCGAATCTTTTAGAGACTGAGTGCCCAAACTGCAACCCAAAACTCACTTATTTTTTGCAAAGTCCCAACACTTCAGGGGGCGGGGTTTATCACAACGTATGATTTTACCTCCGTTGTTCTAAAAAGGACAAGGTTGTTTCAAAATAGACGGTGCAGATTTTGACTGCCTTTAAGAAGCAGAAATGCTGCAGAATTTGCCACATGTAAACATACCCCAGTGGCCGCAGTAGTAATAGGGACCCCCCACAGTGGCCTCAGCAGTAATAGTATCCCCCAAAGTGGCTTCAGCAGTAATAGTATCCCCCAAAGTGGCTTCAGCAGTAATAGTGTCCCCCAAAGTGGCCTCAACAGTAATAGTGTCCCCCTCAGAAGTAATAGTGACCTCCACAGTAGCCCCGGAAGTAAGTGACCCCCACATTGGTTTCAGCAGCAATAGTGACCCCGACGGTGGCCGCAGCAGCAATAGTGACCACAACAGTAATAGTGAACCCCACTGGTGGCCCCAGCAGTAATAGTGACCCCCACAGCGGCCCCAGCAGTAATAGTGACCCCCATGGCGGCCCCAGCAGTAATAGTCACCCCCACAGGGGCCCCAGCAGTAATAGTGACCCCTACAGCAGTAATAGTGACCCCTACAGCAGCCCCCAGTAGGAATAGTGACCCCCACAGCGACCCCAAGTAGGAATAGTGACCCCCACAGCGGCGCCAAGTAGGAATAGTGACCCCCACAGCGGCCCCTAGTAGGAATAGTGACCCCCACAGCGGCCAACAGTAGGAATACTGACTCCCACATCAGCCCCCAGTAGGAATACTGATTGCCACAGCGGCTCCCAGTAGGAATACTGACTCCCATATCGTCCCCAGCAGTCATAGTGACCCCCACAGTAGCCCTCAATAGGAATACTGACCCCCACAGCAGTCCCAGTAGGAATACTGACCCCCACAGCGGACCCAAGTAGGAATACTGACCCCCACAGCGGTCCCAGTAGGAATACTGACCCCCACAGCGGACCCCAGTAGGAATACTGACCCCCCCACAGCAGACCCCAGTAGGAATACAGATGCCCCATAGCAGCCCCCAGTAGGAATACTGACCCTCACAGCGGACACCAGTAGGAATACTGACCCCCCTGAGACTCATATACTTACCCCCTCCTCCTCGTCGAAGCGTCGCTGCTCCTCTGCTCGGTGCTCATCCCAGGTGCACACTGTGCCATCAGTGTGCTGCCGGACACCCCCCCCCCCTCTCTCGTGAAACCACGCAGGAGACATCACGGGAGGGGGTAGGAGGATCCCGGCTGCACACTGACGTCCCAGTATGCGCTGGGATTAGCGCCGCTAGCAGCACCGCTGGGTGAATACCAGCAGGGAAGCTGCGGCACCCCTGCTGGTATTTACTAACGAGGTGAGCGGCTGACGGCAGTGCGTGCCAGCAGGGAGGGCTCTGCATGCCGCCTCTGGTTCACCACCACTGATCTAGACAGAGTCTCTGCTGCTGCAGGCTGTCTGCAAGTGTAAGTGTGAAGTAGATTGGAGTCTAAAGTTAGAGGGCTAAGGGTTTGGCTTAAAGAGATATTCTAATCTCAGCACTTCTTGGCTGAGTTGAGAAACCCAGGGGAGTTTTCTGAGCACCTTGCCAGGTGTTATGGAAAGCAGCTAGGACGACAGGCTTTTTCTGTTTCCATAACTCCCATTGAAGTGCATAGAAGTCACAGACAAAGCGTAGTGCACTGTGCTACATTGTTTTCATAACTCCCAAGCACTTCAGTGGGAGTTACATTAACAACCTACGCCTGTCACTTCAGCTGGTAATACAGTTCCTGGTTTTGTTGCTGTATTCATGTACTGAGCTTGGCTCTGGCGCTATATTTATGTACTGCGCATGGATATTGTGCTGTATTTATGTTCCGTATTTATGTTATAAGCTTGGTTCTGGTGCTGTATGTGTGTACTGAGGTTAGTTCTGGTGTCTTGTTTATATTAAATAGGCATGTTAAGAATGGAAATGCATGAGGTATCTGTCTGTACATTGCCAAACTACACCTACCTGTGACAGTCATGTAGTGGCTCAGAGGGTCCTACAGGATAGTCACACACTCTGTAGTCCTGAAATATCTGGCTATGTACTCCTGCAGAGACATAGAGGGTATCATTCGGGAGAGAGGCCCTGTCTTTCCCCTTCTTCACTGGCTAAATGGTATTCTGCCCGGCAACAGCTTGCTCCTGTTGGCTGTTTGTCATAGAATTCCCTGATTGGTAGTGGGGAGAGGAGTTGAGACAAGCCCGGGAAAGTGAGCAGGGCGGGGCAGGATGTGAGGAGAGAAGGAGAGAAAAGATGGCAGCAGGAAGTGAAGCGGGAGTTTTGGCGTCTGGAGGTGGATGAGTGAGGAGGTATATTGCAGTGCTGGAGCAATTAACGTGCATTGACAGGAGAGCGGGATCACACAAGCTACCTAGAAGGGCAGTGTGGAGGAAAAGAACTGGGAACCAGCTATGCAACAGTGAACTGTTCGAGCCCCTGTTAAAACAAAATCAGGGAAAACGCAAGCAACCCTATCTCAGTCACTCCATCAGCTACTAAAGTAATCTTCCAGAAAACAACCCTCAGATAACTAGGACTGGTGGGATTCTTTTTTGTGTAACCTCCAAATAGAGAGAGAGCATTGAAGAAAACTTTATGGTATTCTTGTGTCTAGAGCAACGTTAAGTTCAAACTCAAATTTAGTCTGCAATACTGTGAACTGTAAATCCTGCTAAGTAAACTGTGTACCTTCCATTTACAACCAAGCTATGTGGACTCGTCTCGATTATTTCCACTATGTACAACTGGAATCCACCACACAAAAGGTACTGGCGTCACGTGACAAAACTATTAAGATTAGTTGCTGCTATTATTGTGCCTGTTCCACTGCGTGTGACCAAGCTGGACCCGTAGCGGTCATTGTCAGGAGAGATCGCAGAGCCACCCATGACATTCATCTTGTTTACTCATTGTCTCCCCTGCAGCGGCTAACCTATGCTCGGCCGCCGCAATCATTAGCCACATGATCTTGGCAGTAATTTTTGTAGCCTTTAGCTGTTGCAGGTGGGCATGGTATTGCTGCATGCAGCCATCCACACTGTGTTTTCACCTTTAGGGTGGGCCTCTACTTGTGGACCAGTGCTGTTTGCTTGCCCTCCAGGCTAAAATTTGCTAGCCAGTCCCTGCCCAGGCAGAAAGCTTGTCTCAGAAATGGATGGAAGAATAATATTATCTTCAGCTCTCTGTTTGTGATGCTGTTTCCCAGATCCATCAATTCCTGGCCCCTCTTTGGTCTTCCAAAATGGCAACACTTCTCCTTTCACTACCCAGTATATACTGTATCTGGTAGTCTCTGGCACTTCGCACTGCTTTCAGACTCTCTAGTGCTGCTCACATGAGCAGCGCTGGCAAATCAGAGACTAGGTGTAGTGCGTTGGTAGTCTAAGAAGCTAACAATGTGCGAATCGAGTAGTTACAGAACCAGTGCAGGCAACTTGGAAGATCAAAAAAAAAAAAACAGCAAGTCTGTAGCAGGATACTGCAAAGGAAGAGCAGAAAATATTACTCCCCCCTGCTCTAGGAAAAATTTTCTCCATGAGCCAGAAGGAGGCTTTAATTGGCTTCTTTATGAAATTGGTCCTAGTGTGTTTGCCTGAGATAAGGCATTTACATTTTGATCCCCATTTGGGAGAAGGTCTGATGGGTGTAATAATAACCTCTATACAGTGCTATGGAATATGTTGGCGCTATATAAGCACATGAGAGTAAATAAAGTGTGAGGTCAAAGAACATAGAATGTCCTTATCTTGGATACTTGGGAAAGAGCTAAATTATGACATAATGTATTTGACTGAAAAATCATAAACAGTCTTGTTACAGAGTTACTCATGTTATATAGCTGTAAGGAGTATATGAAGAAGTCAGCATAGAAAGACATATTAGTCACATCATTAGAATATGAACAACATATGAAGAGCTCCAGGAAGAGGAACTTCCATCTACCATGTGTTGTCATCTTCAGTAGCCTCAGTATGAAGAGTGAGTCAGCAGGAAGTAGACAAGCAGGTGGTGGGAAACAGCCGTCAATGGAGGGAGTGACTCCAGACAGTAGTAGAAAAAAGTTTTTTTTCATCCATTAGACAGCAATATCATTCATAGAGGTTATAACTGTCACAAATTGGGTTAAATGGCGCAGTGTGAATGTTATGAATAACAGTTGCTATTTTCACCATAATAATGGGAAGTATAAAGCTGTGAGGTAGGAGGAGTAAAACAGGGGGGGGGGGCTCTAGTAAAGGGCTGAAAACTGACAGATTGGTGTGGGTCCAAGAGCTGTGACCCCCACTGATTCCTAGAATGGGGAGTCACGTTTGCCTCACTTCCAGTTACATACGTATCACTACTCCAAACGGAACTAGCCAAGTGCTATACTCCGTTAAAATAAATGGAGCAACACCGTACATGCGTCACTGTGGTCAGATTTGCAATGCGGAAGTGACTAGTTTTGGAACAAACAGGACCCCCTGTTCTCGTGATCCCAGCAGACGGAACTCCATGATCAGCTAGTTATTCCCTCCCACTTAGCGCTCATTAGTTCCCAATGCGAGTGATTCTCAACTGAGCAGTCCCTGCTGATCTTTAAAAGAACACTTGCTGCTACAAACTCTGACTTCTTTTGGATTTCAGAAAGTTACTCGTTGCTGCGGTCTCTCGCTGGTTTGGCCTTCAACTGAAGAGGCGGTGTTCGCTCGAATACCACTTGGGTGTATTTATGTGCATCCACTGGACTTGGGCATGCGTTGGAGAGGTGTCAACATTTTAAATACAGGTCTGCCAAGGACCCTCTAACTAGTCAACGAATGATATTTTGGCCTGTGTAAATGCTCTAAACAGTTCATTCATCAATTAGGAAATTGAACAATCGCTGTGTAGAAGAAACAAAAGTCGTTCATATGCTTTAACACCTATTTTAGTGATGACGTGGGTACCTGTGACTTTTCCGCAATGCTAATTGCATATAGGCTGCGGGCCAGAGGGCCTCCATTGACTTCAAAGGAGGCCATCCGTGCGGAATCTGTGGTACAATAGAGCATGCCTCAATTTTTCCTCCGCTCGTGGAATACGCAATTCGCATCCGCAAGTGTGAGCGAAAAACTGATTTTACATGCTTTTCAATACCTGCGTTTTGCTGTGGATTCTCCGCACAAACACCAATCACAGATTCCGCAATTGGAATCCACCTGTGTGAGCCCGACCTTAGACCGCCTGCACACAGGCAGATTTTGGCAGTGAAATCTAAGGTGGGCATCCGCACTGCGGATTTCCAGCCTATACCATCCATAGCATGCTATGGGAAAATGATTCTTCCTGCACTCAAGCAGAAATCAATTGTAATTTCCTCGTGGAGGAAAAATCAAAGCATGCTTCATTTTTGCATGGATTCCGCGCGGTCGGCTTCCATTGAAGTCAATCTAAGCCATTGGACCCACGACCCATCCGCAATTAACATTTGCGAAAAGGTTGCAGATTTCGTGTGATCGCCTGGAAATGTCACAGGAGAATAATTTTTTTTTTCATTCTGTACTGTGCATGTCTGACAGCAAGCCGCCGGGTCCATCCGCAGTACAGATAAAGACAGGACCACGTGGACGTAGCTGCTGTCAGGGCTGGATTCTGCTGTGTGAATTACACGCTCTTGCACATATTACTGTATTACTGCATTTTTTGCGCTTGCAGGGCCATTTCACATGGGCACAGGACACATCAACGTCATGATTTAAAAAGCTGTTTAGCCTAATTAGTTCCAGATGTGTTTAATTTTTCCTGTGGAATTGCGCAGCACATTGTGCAATTGCGTGGGTATTGAGTGCGCATTTGTGCACCTTCCATAGACTTCTATGGGGCCTTTGGTGTGCAAATGCACACAAAACTAGAGCATGCATTCTTTTAAATGGGAACACTACTTGCGCGCAAAAACGAGTAATGAGAATGAAACTATTAATAAGTTAATTGCACAGGCAGATTTTGCATGCAAACATGCTCTTCAAGTCCACCCGCACACAGAAATGAGCTTTGCTGACTGAATGGATCGTGGTAGTGAATGGAGGTGGAGATGTAAGCAGTTTATAAGTTCGCGGCTGTCTGTTTACACGGAATGTTCGTCGTTCAGTCGCTGCATGCATTTCCACTGACTCTTGCTGGGTCGCAAGAATCCGAACGATAATCATCCCGTGTAAAAGCACATTTAGTTGTTTACTGAAAGAAATTTGGCCAATTTGATAGGTGGGACATTTAAAAAGGCCTGAGATTAAAAAAAGAAGTGAGATTTGACTGAGTTACATTACCAGCCCACAGAGTGGCGCTATATCTCAAGAAAAAAAAATTCTGACCCTTTTTTCCAATCTCAGACTGACTGCTCCTCGCTGATCCCAATATTTGTATATAAGTGTATGGACGCATGTCAAGTATTTTACCATCTGTTTGACTTTGAATTTGCTGAGCAAATAATAAAATGTAAAAGAAACCCAATTCCATTGAAAAGTGTTTAAATATTTGCAGATCATTGTTTCTCCACATTTATTGGCTCTGGAGTTAAAGTCCATTTTTGTGTGACTTCTGTTGCTGGGAGGGCTGATAACATGGCCTCCCCCCATCTAGTGATTAGAGGAGTACATGAGAGGTTAGGGGGTCATAACCTGACAGATTCCATCCATCCAGTAGACTCTGCTGAACATGGGCTGAGCCTGACAGATACTTGGGCGCGGAGATAATCGCAGACTGAAGAGATTCAAGATAATTGTTTCTTGCATTTTTTTGACAAATTAGGATTTTGTGGTTGAAGGGAATGCTGTGCAGATGTTTCACTAGAATTGGCACATGAACATTACCAAATACTTTTTCACTGTGGAGTAAAACCACCTGGAATTATTCTCCAGGACACTAAATCTACAACAAATATACACTTACTCAGTGCAGGATTATCGGAGTATTGCCTCGATTTCACTAAGATTTCCCCTAAAACTCCAGACAGGTCAGTCATTTGTGGGAGAGATGTTACTGAAAGTTACATCCATGAAAACTTGCTGATCACAGGCGGCGCTTCAAACTCTTTAGCTTCTTTCTTGAACCCAACATATCATTAGGTGACAATGTAAAGAGTTTATACATAATGCAAAGTAAGGTATTCATTTGTATTGTGAGATTGCGCCCACAGTGTAATTAAATACGTATATGTACAATTGACTGTTACGGCACTCTGACCCCCTGAGCGCCAGATGGGGTGCCCTGAACTTACCGCACCCCCACTGTTCCTGCCTACTTGCCTCGACCTGGCTAACCCCAGGCGGACAACTGGGCGGCGGTCCCTGCATTGGTTAGGGACCTGGCGACTACCTAGATGGAACTACCTGATGGGGGACAGAGTGCCGACAGGGAAGGCAGATGGAAATGACCAAACAGAAACAGACAGAACTACAGACAAGCTGGAGGAAGCTGACAAGATAACTAGGAGCTGGCTGAGACTAGCTGCAGACAGGCTAACTAGACGCTGACAGAACCAATAACTGGCAGTGAGCTCAGTCACTGCCAGCCTTATAAATGAAAGACTCCGCCCAGGGGTGGAGAGTGGGAGGAGCCAACTCCCCACTACTGCACAAGAGAAGTGGAGGAGTGTGGGCAGTGCCCTACGGGCAGACACGCCCACACCGCTGCACACCAGCCGCCCCATCTCGCCAGGAGAGCCCCAACGTCAGAGCTCCAGGACGCCGGAGCGGCGCGCGCTGACCGCAGGACCCTGCACCGCTCTGCATGGTAACATTGACATGATTAGTGATTATCCCTCTGCACACCCTACGTGCCGAGCTGATGAGTGGTGCCAGGGACACATGCCCTTTCCCTGGTGCCTTCAGTCCCCTTGTACCTAGGATCAGCTCAATTAATTTCATCTGTCCTCAGGATGCTGATATACGTAAGTGGAATAGTGTATGTGAAGGTACTTTATACAGGGTGATTTTCGCCAGAAGTATTGTTGGAAACAGTTACTTTGGGCGATAATCATCCGGTATACACGAGACCACCGATGGGCACTGAGCGCATAGTTATTCATCTGTTGGAGACACTTGGTTTTAAGCAGAACTAAAGCCAAGTGACTGTCAAGCTTAATGTTTGAGCGACTCCTCTTTACAGTGAATGGAGGCAGGTGGCCCGGAATGATCCCTAGCCACCACACCTCTGTTCACAGAACGACTAGCACTCCTGCGTAAAGTATAGGAGCAATAGTCAGAAGGTAGTCCATGGGGCACTTATGCACCCAACAGTCATCCTGCCTATAGGTATCTTAAAATGTTGGCTTTGCACAGGACAACTATCGTTTGAATAGTCACTTGAAATAGTCGCTAAAGCCTATGAACGACTGTTGTTGTTTGTTCTTCATTTATTGTTTAATTTCATGATAGCAGAACAAATTGTTGGGAGCACTTACATGTGCCAAAATATCGTGCATCCATTAGTTAGGAGGTGTGAGATTCTTGGGCAGTTTAATATTTTGACCAAATCCAAATCCACATTCATTGGTTGCTGAGTCCATTACACACACATAAATGTACGCGAGCAGTCTTGGAGTGAAAACGTGCTGCTGCGGCATACGTCCTCTGTAGGTCTCTGGGAGAGGGGGGGGGAGAGGGGGGAGGGAGAGGGGGGAGGGAGAGGGGGAGAGTGGGGAAAGAGGGGGAGAGAGGGGGAGGGAGAGGGGGGAGAGGGGGAGGGAGAGAGGGGAGAGGGGGGAGAGAGGGGGGGGGAGAGGGGGAGGGAGAGAGGGGGAGGGAGAAGGGGAGAGGAGGGGGGAGGGAGAGGGGGGGGAGAGGGGGAGAGGAGGGGGTGAGGGGGGGAGAGAGGGGGGAAAGGGAGAGAGTGTGCCCCTCCCCAGGGTTTCCCAATTGCAAGTTGAGAGGAGGAGCAGTGCTAGAGGGTGGATCCCTCTAGCTCCACCCCCTGCTCTCAGGGAGGCTCTCTAACTCCACCCATTTCCCCCTATGAGGAAATCAATTGGGGAACCCAATGCTGGGGAGAGTAGTGGAGGGAGTCCCCTACTGTCCCCTGCTGCTGGGAAATTGCCCAGCAGTGGGACTAGAGAAATTCTCCGCTACTTACAGCAAGACATTTAAAACTTGCAGCCCAAAATCCTTATAGTCCCCACAGTGATTAAGAGAACCCCTAGGGAAATGAACTGGACCCTTGGGGCTTCCCCTCATCCCTGTGTGAGCTAACAGGAGTTTACAGTGGGACATTTAAAATGTGCTTCTGGGTTTAGCAGCGTATAGAATTTCCTCAGTTGACAGAAATCCTCCTAATGACTTGTAATTTTTTTTTCGGAGCGTCGGACACAGCTAAACTCCAGCTCCCATAGGAGTCTATAGAAACTCCTGCGCATCACGCACCAAAGATAGATCAGGTCCTATCTATTTTCACAGCACGGACCATAGATGTGAGCAGATCTTTTAAAGGAGCAAGTTTTTTGCGCATCTAAAATTCTTCCATCTGAACTTTTCTTTAGGAAACCATTGGTTCTAATAGACACGATTTTTTCACACGCCTATTATGCGTTAAAACCACGCCTGTGTGAATGAGACCTTAGGGCAAAAACACATGGGGCATGTGCTAATACGCTTGCCACTGTGGGGCATATTACCACATGAACCAGGTTTTGTTTCGTTTTTTGGAATAAACAATTGTGAGCAGATAGGTCCTGCCCTATCTATCTTTCTTCCTCATAGTAATAACGCACAGGAATCCCGATAGTCAAAACAAAGCCATTAAAATCAATGCTTTTGTTTCGTCCTGCAATGATTTTTACGGTTGCCTAACGGGGCTAAAACACGTCTATCTGTTTAAGCCCTAAGACCGCCAGCATGTCTAAATGTTTTGATCAGTGTTTTTTCTGGGGTTTTTATAAGCCAAAACCAGGAATAGATTCAAAAATAGGATAATTATTATTTGTCCCTTATACTTTCTTTCCTTTTATGGCCCAAATCTGATTTTGGCATCAAAAACCCAGAACAAAAACTGAATCAAAACCTGCATGTGTATGGGCAACCATAGCCTTGATTTTTTTATAGACTTGTACCTTGTTAAAGGAGATGTCCCGCGCCGAAACGGGTTTTTTTTTTTTTAACCCCCCCCCCCGTTCGGCGCGAGACAACCCCGATGCAGGGGTTAAAAAAACCACCCGCACAGCGCTTACCTGAATCCCGGCGGTCCGGCGTCTTCATACTCACCTGCTGAAGATGGCCGCCGGGATCCTCTGTCTTCATGGACCGCAGGGCTTCTGTGCGGTCCATTGCCGATTCCAGCCTCCTGATTGGCTGGAATCGGCACGTGACGGGGCGGAGCTACACGGAGCTACACGGAGCCCCATAGAGAAGAGGAGAAGACCCGGACTGCGCAAGCGCGGCTAATTTGGCCATCGGAGGGCGAAAATTAGTCGGCACCATGGAGACGAGGACGCTAGCAACGGAGCAGGTAAGTATAAAACTTTTTATAACTTCTGTATGGCTCATAATTAATGCACAATGTACATTACAAAGTGCATTATTATGGCCATACAGAAGTGTATAGACCCACTTGCTGCCTCGGGACATCTCCTTTAATATAAATGATTGCATCCTCTTACCTAGTGACTCAGTGATTTATCATGCTATGCCCTGGTGTCTGGTGGTGGAGTCTATGTACAGTCTGTATGTAGTAAGTTGCTGATGCAGGATTCCTTCACTACGGTTATAAACCAGGGCCTCTTACACAGGAAAACATGCGCTTGTTTAAAGAAACTGGAGCATACTTCAATCCACATGATCCAATCTGCTATGTACTGGTGACTATGTTATTTCCTGTTTGACTGATTTTCTCTCTCGGCGCGGTTTAACCATCCAATAATAACAGAACAAAAGGATAAAAAGTGAAAGAAGGAGGTCGTTCATGAGATAAGTTTGGAAATTGAAATACACAATTCATTTTATTATGAGAAACTGCAGACAGAAGACAGAAGCTAAAGATCTATGAAAGCATTCTGCATACTGCACTACACTTGACCTCTGTAAACCTCCCATACAAAATAGAAGACCTTGTGCATGTAGAAAGAACCTCTAAATGACAGAAAAGGAAGCCAGATCAAAGTCTGTGGAGAACCGTGGGCGGTACACGTGTGCCTCCCTTTTTAGGAGGAGGAAAAAGGAGAGTAATAGTACTACATAATAGTACCAAACCGGGATAAAATAACACTGCCATACACCTCCAAATAAGAGTACCGTACTGAGTCCACATAATACTGTCATAGAGTGATTGCATATTACTGGCATCCCGTGAACACCATACACTGCTCATATAATATACTGAACACATAACGGCATATCTACTTGTTAAAAATTTGTTCAAAAATTTGGGCAACTGGAGATCAGTTCCGTACATCTGACTGAGGTTGTGTCTGCAGCATGTACATAGATCTCTGCAAGCTCTATTCAGGTGAATGGGACCATTGCAGACACTTCTGCAACAAACCTGTGTGTGAATGTAACTTAAAGGGACCCTCTGGTTTGGGGAGAGAAAAGGAAGATAAAGTACAAGTAAGACACCCCTCCACCCTTCAGTCCTGGGACAAAATGTTTTCCTAAAACTGGAGAGTCAGTTTAAGGACTCATTCACACAGGCTGCAAATCATGCAGGAATTAGCCATGCAAAAAATTGCAGGGGAGAATAAGGGATTCCCCCACTGCTGGAGATTTCTTTATTCTCCCTTACAGGGGAACCCTGGCACTGTGCTACTGGGGATTTCCTTCTTCTCCCCTCCAGGGGAACCCTGGTTTCAACGCTGTTGTGGGATTTTTTCCAGCTCTGCATAGAAGGGGGTTCCCCCAGGTCTTCCATTCATCGCTTTCTCCCCTCCCCACTGTGGAGAAATCTCTCCAGCTCCATGGAGATGAAGGGAGTCCCCAGAAATGAAGGGGGTTCCCTGGGGACTCTCTTCATCTTGCCCTCTCTCCCCGCACTGTGGGGATATCTCTCCATCTCCACAGAGATTAAGGGAACCCCCGGGGAGTCCTTTCATCCCCGCAGGGTCTAACAGGAGCTTACAGCAGGATATTTAAAACGTGATTCTATGTTTAGTGGCGTGGCAGCACTCCCTCCCCTTTTTCTCCACCTACTATAGGAGTCTATGGAAATTCCTACGCATGGTGCACCAAACATAGGTCAGGTCCTATCTTTTCACAAAGCATTGAATTTGAGTTGCGTGAATCTCACTCACTGATGTCTCTTCTTTTAATGTGCGAGTTTTTTGGGCTTCTAAAATCCCTTCATCTGAATATTTCCATAGGCAGCCATTGGTTCTAATAGTCGCGATTTTTTTGCGCATGTAAGTTAGCTGTGCAAATTCCCCCGTGTGAAAGAGCCCTAAAAGTACCATGTATAACTTATATGATACTGCCATACAGTGATTACATAACAGTGGCATACAGTGCCCATATAATACTGCTACGTAGTGAACATAAGAGCGGCCAAATAACATTACCATGCTACAGCTGGTGCCATGATGTAAGTCCAAAATGACTCACTGGAATATGGGGGAAGGAAAACACATTTTTGTGAGGATTACATTGTAATAAGAAGTTTCATCATAGCCATAAAGCTTTTATACATATAGTATACATTTCATTCTTTCCATGCCTATAGGATTTAGCATGGATGGAAATTCAGATCACCTAATCATTATATCATGTCAGTAATAGGTTAATGAATAATTATAAAGAAGTTTAAGACAAAAGGCGCCAACAAGAATACAAGTACAATATTTTCCATATGGAGTCTTCATTTTATAGGGTCCTGATTTCATTGCATGCAATATTTTACATTTTCTGTAGCCCCCAAAGTCTAATTTTAATATATTGCAATAAATATAATTGAGCTTGTGTGTATTTTTTCAAGCCAAAACCATTTTGCTAAGTTTTACATAAACCAATCGTGGTTAGGATAAAAGTTTTTCTAAATCCTAGGTATATTAACCATGGCACCATTCCCGTGCCCATTACATTCCTGTGGTTGGTTCAGTCCCACACATGACAAGTTATATTATGTGAAAGTCTATTGAAGGAATTTAGAGTGTTTATAAAACAAGTCATGGAGTATTGTTAGCGTTTAACACACAGATTTATGTGTATTGTCCTCCATTTCTGAAAACGTGTAATTTCTCCACATTCTGACTTGCTAGACAATAATTTCCCACCAAACTCACACTGAAGAAGTGCACAACTCCCCCAAAATCTGCAAAGGTGAATTCCTTTACACTGTGCTCAGCATTTTTTTTTCTATAGACTCATTATTGTTAGAAGCATACAAAATAGTGAACAGAATAGAATTCTTTATGCAGTGGTGTCAAGAGAAGAGAGGGTTTTATTTAGCAAAATGGGCCCCCCATTATGGTGCTTTGTTTTGCCACCCGGGACAGAAGGACCTGGTGAGAATGTTCCCTTCCACACCCTTTCTATCACAATTGCTTGCTAAACTTTTGAACAATGCAGTTTTTTCTGGGGAAGGGCATTTTCACAAGTTCTCAAAACCAAGCAACAAAGAGGATTGGACTATGTGGAGTTGGAGTCCCTTCTTTCTGAGGGCCCCATAGCAGCCACTTGGATGGTCTCTATGGTACTATATGTACACCTTTCCTACTATGAATATTGCCAGTGTTGTCTCCTTGCCCCATTATGAGTAATGGGTAGTTTTATTACCTTATTTGTCTAAACACCTTCTAAAAAATTAATAATCCACAGTTGGCTCTTTTGTTCATTATGCTACCTATACACATGAAAAAGCCTTCGGCCGAACGTGTATTTAGTCGGCAGCTATCTTGCCCAACACTGCCATACACATGCAGACCTGGCTCGGCTGTGCGCATGTGTTCTGCATGCAGAGAGGGGAGAAAGCGGATGCGCATGTGACTTATCTCAATGAGAACAAAAGGATTTGGCAGCTGATATCCAACTGTCCGATCCAAATGTACACCTAAGTATCTGCTATTGGATGAGCATCAGGAGGGCTCAGCATGTCATAGAAGATATGCTGCACCCACCAAAATCGTCAGGTTTGGACAATTTAACAGAATCTAATGTGTATGGCCATCCTTAGTTTGCCTTCCCCTTTTCCTCCTGGCTTTCATCACTTAGTATCTTGCTTCCTACCATCCTCCCTCCAGTTCTTCCACTCGTTGTGCCTTCACATCCTTTCTTCCTCCTTTGTTTCCCTCCTTCCTCTATTCATTCATCAGATGCTTCTTAACTCCTTTACTTACTTCCTACCTTGCCTATTTCACTTCCTAGCCTGTGTCTTCTTTGGGGCAAGGCAGGGTGAGGGATTAGTTTACTCTATAGTTCAGTGTAAGAATGGAAAAGATAATTGTTTGGGTAAAGACATAACAGCTTCAATAAAACGATTGTGAGTAACAAATTTATGAACAATGTTTTCTTTCATTATACAATTACCTTCATTTTCACCTGTGTCTCTGCCTTGCGTTGTCCCCCACCCGTCATGGACCCAAAAGTGCGATGTCTATCATTGTGCTAAGACCTCTTGTCAGCCGATCATGTGACTTCCCCTCCAGTTTGCCCCGATCCCCTTTGATGGAATGAAATAGCACCTGTTATGTACACAGACTGTCCGCACCTGTATATTTCATTGTACATTTATGGCCCTGGAGGGAAGCACTTCTCTCACAGTGCTGTAATTGTGTGCCATGGGGATAGTTCATGCTCATGAGCTGAGGCTACACATCAGAAGCAGATGCAGGCTTATAGTATAGGGTTGATATGGAAACTTTGGCTTATATATTTCAAGCTAAGCATAGCTCTTACTCATAGCATATAAAAGTGAATACACCCTGTCTCTTTAAACAGCTATGTGTATGTGAGTGGGGTGTATCCACACATGTTAAAGGGGTTTTCCAGGTAAATACTATTGATATCCTATCCTCAGGATAAGTCATCAATAGTTGATCACCAACTTATGCGTGTTTCCTCTATGATATATATTTTGATCAGGATATATTTTTTGGCGTTTTTTGTCTTTTGACAATTTGTTTCTGATCACCTTTTTACTTTAAATGAGTTTTTCAGTCAATTTGCCACTGATGAAGTTTTATTACTTAGCATATGCGGATACAGTCTTAAAAACCATAGCACATTACCCCATAACTGACAGGCTGCTGAAATCAGCATGTCTGTCTCGACTTTATGCTATCCTCAGTGAGGGCACCATAACGGATATGACAGGTTCCCTTTAAGGAGACAGTGTTTTCACTTTTTTATTATATGATTAGGAACTTAACTTAAAGCCTATTTACACGCAAAGATTATTGCTCAAAATTTGTTCAAATGATGGCATATGAGCAATAATCGTTGCGTGTAAATGCTACCATCATTTACTTTTCGGCTGAACAATGATTTTAAGGTGAGCTTAAAATCCATCCTTCAGCCGGAGAGTAAATAACAGGGACCGCAGACTGTGTTCTCAGCAGGAGTCGGAGATTGTATTGCATTCAGCCGACAGCCTGTGCCGGAACAATTGAGCTGTGTGCAAAGCTCAGACCACCTGCTGAGCTCTACAAACAGCTCCTGGAGGCTAATTTACACATAAATTAAGCTAATAAAGTGTTAATGGACATTAGTGTCCATTAGCACTTTATGCAAAACAATCGCTAAAACTGTCAATCTTTCAATCCTTTGAAAGATTGTCTTGGCGTGTAAATGTGCCTTTAGCTCAAAACATGTAAGCCATTGTTTGGATTTTAACCTTCTACTATGTGAAATAAAGATGTAATGTTTTTACATATCAAGTGCTGGATGCATGTTTTCTTTGGATTGTCTAAAAAAGTTAATGCAAAAAAACTGTTGTGGCATCATCCTCATGTAAAAAGTGCCTGTTTTTGACCCCCTGGTAAACCGCCTAGACAGGCTCTCTAAAAAAAAATATAGAATAAAAAAGTTTGCTCCCTCACGCATTAAACAATGGCTGCATCTGGCCGGCTGTAGTTATCTTCCCTTTGTAGCTCTGCTCTTTGTTATAATAACTGTTCCCAATTCTACAGCACATAATGATAGTAGGGGATAACTGTAAATGCAGTTCTTTCTTTTCCAGCCACTTGCTGTTGATATACGGTGGGGTCTAGGGAATAGTTCAAGCATTCCTTAATTCTTTGTGAGTTTTGGTTCAGTTTTCTGAAATCAAGGTCTGCATTCCTGCTTATTTTTCAGTAGGATATCAGGCAACAAGTATCTCAAAATCAATGTGTCTCAGATTACTCAAAAAGGTTTGGCATTCTCTATCTCCAACTGCCACATTAGTCATGTTTTTCCAGGTGGGGATTCAATATACACATGTGTATATCAATGAACAAATATACAGCTTATCTATCAGAAACTAAACCTGACGGACCCCTATATCACATTGTATGGCAATGACCTAGTGCCTTTATAATTGTAACTTCAAGTCATCTATAACTTTGTTTGTAAGTTTACTGCTATAAACAATTAAAGCTAACATATGTTGGAAATACACATTCCCTAACTCATCAGGGATATAAAGCTATTCAATATATAACCCTTATTCTTAACCCTGTCTCATTCACCTGACTCACAGCTAAAAAATGTCTGTCGGCGCAGACGTTTATTATAAAACAGAACACATATCTAATTTCTCAATAAACAGCTAATCCATGGAGGAAATCAAATTATCCATCCATCCACATAGTAAGGCCGCGCTCACACGAAAAATGCTGCGGGGTCCTGCAGTCTTTTTGCAGCTGTCGAGCCGGCCGTGACCCTGCGTACTACTGTATATGGTGGTGAAATTGTGCTTTGCGTGACTGGGTGCTCCCGCACGCGGTCATGTGCAGTACACCTGTTTTTTTTGTTTATATTTCCTGCACCATCAGGCGCATATACTCGCTGCCCATACGCACTGTAATAGAGAACAATGGGGTCTATATACGTGGCAAAATAAAACATGCTGCGTTCTTTTTTTGCGCTCACGTATTACGCAATTCCGACACAATAATGTGAGTGGAACTGCGTAAGGCAATGTAATTGATTGCCTGAAAGTAACCGTGTATCACACGAGCGTACAGATCCTGCGTAATACACAGTATACGTGTGGTTGTATGAGCCCGGCCTGACATAGTATTTTAGGCTGAATAAAGACTCGTGTCTATCCAATTCAGCCTAGTTTCCTGCTAGGTTGATCCAGAAGAAAACAAAAAAAACCATGCGGTAAAAGCCAATTTTCCTCATTTTAGGGGAAAAAATTATTTCCCAATTCCAACCTGGCAATCAGAATAATCCCTGGATCACCGACCCTTCTGAAGTAATTAGCGACCATAACATGTAATATCATTACACCGAAGAAAGGCATCCAGGCCTGTCTTAAACTCTTTTATTGAGTTTGCCATCCCCCTATTTTAATCTTTTTAAGGCAGTTCTGCACTTCACCCAGGGTTAAACTGGTGCCACTTCGTGAAGATTTTAGTATTAACACTTTTAGTATTAACTTTACTATTTTTATATAGCTGCAGAGCAGTTTAGGGTTAGTTTTCTTCAGGGGTGGACACAAAGTGCAGAAGGCCCCTGTACAAAGAATCTGCCTGGATTTGCTGCTGAATGTCCATTCTGCAGCGGAAAATCCGCATCAAAAACTGTAATTGTTGTAGATTTTCATGCAGATTTTGGTGGGGCATTCACCTCCCTCATTTGAAGAGGTCAAACCTGCTCCAAAGATCCGGTGCAATAATTGACATGCTGTGAATCCAAAATCCACTCCACAGGCTAATTTCCACTGTGGGATGTTTTCCACAGCATGTGGATGAGATTTTTAAAATCTCATCCACTTTGCTGCTACTGTAGAGGGTCTGCACAGAAAATCCATCTACCCAGTGTGAACACAGCCTAAGACAACTTCAGGATTGAGTGAAACTAGGCATGTTACATATATGGAGCCCCATAAAGAAGCACAATGAACATCAATTGCAAAATCAATTTAGCTCGTGCCATATAAATTTGTGCCGCATAAAACTATGCCTTCAGCATACCCTTCACAATGATCAAGGTGTTCTAGTAGTTTCACATGGAGGAATGCTAAGACTGCATGGGATTTAGTCTTATCTCTGTGACAGAACCCTGAAAAATAGTGATAAATAGCACTGTGAACGCTGCCTCAGGCCTTGGTCAGATGAGCGTGTATTTGTGTGCTCATATGTGCGCACAAAACCGTGCGTCTATTAGAACCATTGGTTCCCAATGATGTCGGTGTTTTACAGGCATGCAAATTTGTGCACCTGCAAAAGATAGGACATCTGCACGCCGGGAAGGTCCGTGCTGCGCGTAAATATTGCCGGCGGGAAGTCCCCTCATCACTGAACACTATGACAACACTATCACAGTGTTCAGTAATGATGGTGCTCCCCGCGAGAAGTAAACAATCCCCTGCCACAGCTATGGCAGAGGAGCGCGATGTTCTCCCATTGGATGATTTTCAGGGAAGGGCTTGTATTGAAAGCCCTTTCCAAAAATTCACTGCGTGGGTTGCCGGCATCCCATTGCTTTCAATGGGGCCACCGGCAGTAGTGGCGGCCCCATTGAAAGCAATGAGCACGCAGCTTCGTTCACGCACTTTTTTTGCACATCTGTGCAGCGCTGTTTTGCATGCACATACGCACATGCAAAACAACGCTCGTGTGAACGAGGCCTAAGGCTACCTACACATGGGCGAGTGTGATATTGGGCAGTGAAGCTTGGCCTGATATTGTGCTTGCCAGCATGCGATTTACCCTTGGATGTGAGGTGTTTTGTTTTAGTTTTTTTTAGCAAAAACACTTCGCATCATATCGGTGAAGTTCCGATCATCTGTCATGCATAATTTCAATAGGAAACCTCACATACACATCGTATGGCAAGCAAAAACCGGCATTAAAGCTCCCATTGAAATTAATGGGCAGAGCGTTCCGAGGAACGTGAAAGATAGGACATGTGTATGAAACTATTCAAAAAAAAGGGGTTCATATTTGTGAGAAATTTGAGCATCTTACAACGTATAAATTTTGCGTAATTTTGTCAGCCGTGTGAAACTGGCCTTACAAGGGAAATTTGCAGTAGAAAACACATCCACACGAAAAATCCACAAAATTTACAGTAGCAGAAAAGTGGATGAGATTTTCTAAATTTCCTTTCCATGTTGCTAAGAAAAACTACATAAACTTTGTGTGGAAATTGACATATGGTGCAGAATTTAAATCCGCTACATGTCATTTATAGCAACAGAATTATGGTGCGGATTCTACCTCTTCAAATGAGGGGGTGAATTCCATAGCAAAATCCGTATTAAAATCTTCAACAAAATTCACAACAAATGTGCTTTTGACCTGCAGAATGTTCACTGCAGACACTAGCAAATTTCACTGCATGTGAAGAGAGGCTTAGACTGCTCCCCAGGGAGCTCCCATAGACTGCTCCCCAGGGAGCTCCCATAGACTGCTCCCCAGGGAGCTCCCATAGACTGCTCCCCAGGGAGCTCCCATAGACTGCTCCCCAGGGACCTCCCATAGACTGCTCCCCAGGGACCTCCCATAGACTGCTCCCCAGGGACCTCACATAGACTGCTCCCCAGGGACCTCCCATAGACTGCTCCCCAGGGACCTCCCATAGACTGCTCCCCAGGGACCTCCCATAGACTGCTCCCCAGGGACCTCCCATAGACTGCTCCCCAGGGACCTCCCATAGACTGCTCCCCAGGGACCTCCCATAGACTGCTCCCCAGGGACCTCCCATAGACTGCTCCCCAGAGCCCTTCATTGCATTTCACCTCAATATTCCTCAGCCAGCTATGCTGCTGGGTAGATAGGATGGATGAGGTCTGGACATCTCTACCACCTAGTCAATTTATAATTTTTTTTGCATAAATATATTTTTATTGACAGTTTTCCAGTACAGAATAAAACATCCAATTTATAATTTTTATTCTGCCCAGCGCAAGCTATCAGCAGTTTGTGTGAGACCATGAATGCCCTATCCCAATAATGGTCCGAAATTAAGACAAACAATGTCTGCAAGAATGTTTAGCTTGCAAAAAAGAGGACTGATAGGAGATTTAGTAGCTGTCTACCAATATCTGAAGGGCTGTCACACTGCAGAGGGATCAGCCCTTTTCATATTTGCACAAAGAAAGACTAGAAGTAATGGGATGAGACTGAAAGGGAGGAGACACAAATTAGATATTAAAAAAAACTTTCTGACAGTGAGAGTGATCAATGAGTGGAACAGGTTACCATGGGAGGTGGTGAGTTCTCCTTCAATGGAAGTGTTCAAACAAAGGCTGGACAGATATCTGTCTGGGATGACTTAGTAAATCCTGCACTGAGCAGGGGGTTGGACCAGATGACCCTGGAGGTGTCTTCCAACTCTACCATTCTATGATTCTATGCCTTTGCAGGTACTTTTCGCACTGTTCTGATGTGCTGTACTACACAGGACCTTGTGTCATGTGACTATAATGTCACACAATGTCCTCCAGCAGTTTGTCTTTTTCCCTATAGGTTTTTAGTGCTTCTTCGCTGCCTTCTTGTTATACTAGTTTAAACACTTTCTTTTTACTATTTATAGCCCCCGTCTGGCACAGAGTGTTAAGGCAGCAGAAATGCAGTTCTAAGCTCTCGCTCATGACCTGAAGGTTGTGGGTTCAATCTCCACATTGGTTCAGGTAGCTGGCTCAAGGTTTACTCAGCCTTCCATCCTTCAGAGATAATAAGACCACCCTGCAAAAACAGTCTGCCAAGAAAACGTAATGGTCTTTAAACGTCACCCTACAAGTCGGTCATGACTCAGTGCTTGCAAGAGACTTTACCTTTACATCTTTATTAAAGGGGTTTTCAGGATAGATCGATTGAAATCAACGCGAGCTGTACCTGCATTTACAAGCACCCCAGCCGATCAACTATCATCAATAGTATTCTCCCTGGAAAACCCCTTTAAGCCACTTTTCACAGTAAGCATTTAGGAGGTTTATCATCTCTACTCTTATTTTTGAGGACATTGTCCCAGTCAGTAAGGTTAAGGGCATCATTAAGCTGATTGAACTTGGCCTTCCTAAAGTTAAGTATTTTTGTAGCTCCCCAGTAAAACTCTCTCTTAAAAGACAAGTGGAAATGTATTATATTATGGTCACTATCTTTCGGGTGCCCCAACCTGCACCCCTGTTATTCTGTCAGGTCTGTTGGCTAATATTAAGTCCAAAATGGCCATCCTTCTATTCAGATCTTGGACAAGTTGGGTAAGCTAATTATCTTTAGTAATCAACAGGAAGTCTTTCCTTTATGAGATCTGCATATTTCGGCTTTCCAGTTTATATCCAGATAGTTCAAGTTCCCCATAATAATTACCTCAGTGTGATTTGCAGCTTCATCTATTTGCCTCAGTAATAGATTTTCAGTGGCTTCTGTTATATTTGGTGGCCTATAGAAAACCCCTATGAGGATTATATTATTGTTTTTCCCTCCATGTATTTCCACCCATAGAGACCCCACATGTCCATCTCCCCATCAAATATCTTCCCGTAATGTGGGCTTTAAACAGTATTTTAATGGTTTAGTTTTCACTAATAGGATTCTCGCTCATGAATACTACGTGCGAGAAAAGATGGAACGCAGTTAAAACTATATGCGAGAAATATAGGGCAGGACCCATCTTCCCACAGGATAAGTGATAAAAGTCTGATCGGTAGGGCTTTCACTGCTGAGATTACCACGGATCCTGAGAACAAGGGTCCCGTGTCCCCATTCCTCACTGTGGGCTCACTGCCCTGACCCCTGCCACAGTGAGGAGACTGAATGGAGTGGTAGTCGCGCATGCGGGGTGCTGCACCATTCATCTTCAGTAGGGCTGACAGGGATAGCCGAGCGCTTGTATTCAGCTATTTCTGTCAGCCCCATTGAAAAGAATTAGAGCGGCACCTCTCATACACAACCGCCACTCCATTCAGTCTCCACATTTGTTCGGGTGGATGCAGGGAGTCTGAAGTTACGAGAATAGAGTAAATAGGACCCCCATTCCTGGGATCAGTGGGTGTTTCATCAGTGAGACCCCCACCAATCAGACTTTTATCACCTATTCTGTGGATAGATGAAAAGGTCTATCCTGGAATAACCCCTTTAATAGTAAAAGTGGATATAATAGAGCAGATTTACTAATCCTGTTTAATAATTAACCACAATGTAAACTTAGAGTAAGCAGTCTGAAAATGTGCCAAATGTATCACAGTGACTCTTGCTGTATGTTCATTGTGATGAATCTTTAGACACTGTTGTCTAACTTTATACTAAATACTGATTGGCTTAGTTTATGTCAATATTTTGCAACAAAATTTTGGCGGAGATCACAATTTAAGCCATGCCCCTTTCATGCAAGTCACCCACGGATGTCTGCCTGAAGGCTTGACATTTACACTTTACTCATTAGGGAGTCTAAATAATTACAGTAGGGATCTTGGAATTAAAGAGAGACTCCAGTAGCAACCAATTCATTAGCGGTTTCTGTGCAAACTACCTCTTATGTTACTTTGTTATCCCTTTAATAGTTCGTTCATATCTGCGTTAGAGGTTCCCTTCGGACTCTGTCGTAGATTACATTAAAGGGGTTGTCCCGCGGCAGCAAGTGGGGTTATACACTTCTGTATGGCCATATTAATGTACTTTGTAATGTACATCGTGCATTAAATATGAGCCATACAGAAGTTATTCACTTACCTGCTCCGTTGCTAGCGTCCTCGTCTCCATGGCTCCGTCTAATTCCGATGTCTTCTGGCATTTTTAGACGCGCTTGCGCAGTCCGGTCTTCTTCCTGGTGAATGGGGCCGCTCGTGCCGGAGAGCTGGTCACCGCGTCGTCATCGTAGCTCCGCCCCGTCACGTGTGCCGATTCCAGCCAATCAGGAGGCTGGAATCGGCAATGGAACGCAAGGAAGCAGAAAAAAATCCATGGTGCACCATGGGAGAAGACCCGGGTTGCACCGTGGGAGAAGACCAGCGGCGCCATCTTTAAAAGAAGAAAAGAAGAAGCTGCAGAACGCTGATGCAGGTAAGCGCAATGCTATTTTTAAAAACTAACCTATGCTTTCTTTTTAACAGGGCAGAATGCGGGGGTAAGTAAAAAAATTTTTTTTTCGATTTCGCCGCGGGACAACCCCTTTAAGTTACCAGAAAAAGTATCCCTGTGTGCAGCTCTGCCATAAATCATATGACTTTACTTCCAACCCACCTTCATTGTCCTGGTAATACTTTACTGAATTAAATAGGCTTTTTTTCAGTATTTTTCAAATGATGTGATATCCATGAGAAAATTGGCCTCCAGTGTTGAGACGAAGGTTAGAGTTGTTACAAAGCATGACCACTAGATGTCACTAGAGACCTAGGACCATCTGTTAACTAGAAAACTAGAAGTAAAAGTTTTGAAATCACCTTTTTATTCACTTTGATTCTGTGCATTTCCTTTGATATCTTCGTAGCACAGGACTGCAAAAGGATTCTGGAGAGGTCGAAAACCAATCTTTACTGTAAAACGAATTCATTTCCTACACAGAGGCTGAGTTTAAAGCCTTGATCTCAATGGGTTCGTTCACATAGGTGTATTTTCCTACGCATTTGTGCACAAAAGTAGCACATATTGAACTAATTAACTTATTTGCCCATTTCAATGAATGGAAACATACTGGCATATTTTTTTGCACGTGCAAATGTGCACAATTTGTACATGCACATGCAAATATGCGACACCCATTGCACAAATACGCGGCACAAATGCACGAGTAAATGCGATTACTTCCATGTGAGACACAGGTCTAAGTTGTGATTTTCTTTGTCTTGTAATCTATATATATAAAATTGAATGTATGTCTGTCTGCGTGCGTGCGTGTCTGCGTGCGTGTCTGTTTGTCCTTTATGCGCTACTACACCATTCATCCGATCGCCATGAAACTTTGGGAAGTTGTTAAGTACACTCCTGGGAAGATTATAGGCATAGTACAAATATCCTACGATAAATGGCGCGCGAGCGTCGTCGAAAGTTACGCCCCCCCCCCCCCCACGTAGATCGAATAAGTAAGCCACCTGCTATTGTGATGTCATCACTGATGTCATCAACATCGGACGCCCTTGAACATGCCCCAACATGTTCTATAAAGCTGCATTGTGATGTCATTAAGGCTGTCAGTTCTATGGCGACATGTAAAGAAATTGACTTTGAAAACCAATATGCGTGTTCAACTACAAAATGATGCATCCGCCGAACGCTTCGCAAAACAATTGCTGGATATTGGAAATGGGAAAATGCCTATCGACAGATCTACACAATGTATCACATTGCCAACAAACTTTGGAAAGATGACATCAACCAAAGACGAATTGATCCAAAAGGTGTTCCCAAATATTGCGCGGAATTACCAAAATCATCAGTGGCTCAGCGCATGTGCTATATTAGCAGCTACCAACAACGATGTCAATGCCATCAATTTCAGCATTCAAAACGGAATACCAGGCGAAGCGACAACATATAAGTCCATCGATACTGTGATGAATCAAGATGAAGCTGTCAATTACCCAATGGAATTCTTGAATTCACTCGATTTTCCAGGTATGCCACCGCATATTTTAACATTGAAAATAGGCATGCCTATCATTCTTCTCCGAAACATCCATCCACCAGACTTTGCAACGGTACAAGACTTTCAGTGAAAAAGATGATGAACAATGTCACCGAAGCTACAATTCTGAATGGGAAATTCAAGGGGAAGATGTTCTGTTGCCACGGATTCCAATCATCCCAACAGATATGCCATTTGAATTCAAACGTTTACCGTTTCCGGTGCGACTCGCTTTTGCAATGACCATCAACAGAGCACAAGGACAATCGCTGCAAGTGTGTGGGCTAGATTTGGAGAGTCTTCGCAGCAACGCGCGACGGGTACGCTATTATGACACGTACAGCTTGGAACCACTAGAGCACGCCAGCCAATTACCATTGGAGTTGGAAGTGGGTAAACAAGTACTAGGATATCTTCCTAAGAAGCCACAGTAGCTGGATAAATTGGATGTTCCACCCAACGGCTATTTTATTCAGCCCGCAAGGGGGAAGCAGCGGCCTACAAAATCTCATTCAGGTAGGTAGGTTCAGTTCTTGGAGGTTGGGGAATGCTTATGGGCAAGACCTTATGTCTCATTCCAACTCGATTATTCAATTCTAAGCGCAAAAGAATTAGCGTCCAAATTTTATGTACGGAATTTAATTCTCTCATTTCCTGATGTCATAGATAGATAGATAGATAGATAGATAGATAGACTGTATGCAATAACCCTGATAGATAGATAGATAGATAGATAGATAGACTGTATGCAATAACCCTGATAGATAGATAGATAGATAGATAGATAGATAGACTGTATGCAATAACCCTGATAGATAGATAGATAGATAGATAGATAGACTGTATGCAATAACCCTGATAGATAGATAGATAGATAGATAGACTGTATGCAATAACCCTGATAGATAGATAGATAGATAGATAGATAGATAGATAGATAGATAGATAGACTGTATGCAATAACCCTGATAGATAGATAGATAGACTGTATGCAATAACCCAGATAGATAGATAGATAGACTGTATGCAATAACCCAGACAGATAGATAGATAGATAGACTGTATGCAATAACCCTGATAGATAGATAGATAGACTGTATGCAATAACCCTGATAGATAGATAGATAGATAGATAGATAGATAGATAGATAGACTGTATGCAATGACACGTACAGCTTGGAACCATAAATACTAGAGCACGCCAGCCATTTACAGTCAGTCTCCATTGGAGTTGGAAGTGGGCAAACATGTACTAGGCTATCTTCCCAAGAAGCCACAGCAGCCGGATAAATTGGATGTTCCACACAACGGCTAGATATATAAAAACGAATGTATGTATGTATGTCTTCGCAGCAACGCGCGACGGGTACGCTAGTAGTACTATAAAAGTGTTTGTCAGCTGTTATTTCTGTTTTATAATTTGGCCTGGATTACAATGTACATATTACATAAGAGGCATTCCTGAAACGGAGGCACAACGTTTCTGCCTTTCTGCTGTGGCCTCCGCAGATATCAGTACATATTACATAAAGGGGGGCTGGTGATGACAAATTCTGTCATGTTTCACTATAATTGATGTATCCTGAAAGCCTCTACCTGTCATTAGTTATCTTATAGACCCGGAGTGTTCTGTAAGTGTCAATAGTCAGCAGAACGTTTACACGATTGGCGATGACACGTGGGGTTCACTGGGAGCGGCATTCTATAGAAACCAAAAATGTGGCACACATACACAAATCTGAGCATCCAAATATATAGATATACGGGGTGCTGAGGTAGTAGTCACACATGAGTCCTGGCGTAGGTATGATAAATGGCTTATTATAGCCTAACGACCCTGCAAAAGGGTTTTATTTTGTACAAAATTATACAATGTATGGAATGTAATAGATTAAGGTCAGACTCACATGACCGTGTTTCCAGCGTACCGCACGCAGCAAGTACTCACTGAAAATGCATACTTCCACATACTCTATCTTGGCATGCATGCATAACACGTGTCAAGATATAACATGCTGCAGTTTTTTTTTGCACATGTATTTCGCATGACTTGTGTGAGCGGCTCATTGAAAACGCATGGGAGATTGTCACTGCGTACTACGCACACAAAATAATACGTGGGTTATAATGAGTATATGCTTGTGTGAGCCCGCCTTAGGGATTAAACAGACGAACATGTTTGCACAGGTTTTTGCGCGCATGAAACTCACATCTCTATAATGCGACGAATCAAAGCCATTGATTCCAATGGGTTTGTTCTCATGAGGGCATTTCTACGCACGAGAAAAGATAAGACCTGCCCTATGTTTCTGCGTGTCAGGCTGGCTACACACGGGCGAGCACAATTTTCCCGCAAGAAAATTGCGGCAAAATTGCATCTTCATTGAGTGTGATTTGTGAGCCTCAGTGATCCTATTTTGGAAAGTAATCTCGCATAGCATCACTGCCACCCACAATAAAATTGCACAACAAATTCACGCAATTTTTTTTATTGCAAAAGTCAAAGGGACTTTGTAATGTTAATAACGCATTGCATCGCAACGTGCGTTTGTGGCGATCCGATAAAAAGCAGCCTCCATAGGAATACATGGGAGATTTAAAAAAAAAAAAAAAAAAAACGCAAATCGCACATCGCAGGAAGATAGAACAAGCCACCATTTTTTAGCCCCTCAACATCGCATTAGTGAAAACATCGCAGATGGGAAGGACACCATTGTAAATCATTGGTTTCATATTCACCTTTTTTAATGATTATCGCAGCAGGCGAAAACCACACGATTGTATCGCCCGTGTGGAGCTAGCCTTGCACAGAAAGCTGCCATAGAGTGCTAGCTGTTGAAGCCCTAATGTGTATCTTCTGCCTATTTCATGCATCAGACTACGATATTAGTGCACATTACACATGTAATAGAACATGTTGCCTTTTTTCAAGCGCATAATACGCGTGCATGAAAAACGCAGGTCTCAATAGCCCGATGTAAATGAATTGGCTTTTAGCACTGCGTATTGTCTGTGCAAAAAGTACAAGCGGTATGCGCAGGCTAAGTATGCTCATCTCAGGGAGCGCTACCAGTAAGTATGGCCGCCTTCTATGATTTCTGAATTGCTTTGTCCTTTTTCTGTGATTTGTTTGCACCTGAAAATGGTACCAAAACCCCAGCTTTTCTGCAAAAAGTTCTAATACAGCTACATCAACAGCAAAACCTTGCTTGCCTAGACCTTTAAGTGAAAGAGGTCTTTGATCACAGATTTCTATGGCATACAGCAGTGTTTTCCAACTCCAGTCCTCAATAAGTCACATTTTCCATACTAATCTATTTTTATTTTCTGATTGTCGATTTCTTTACTCTATAGTCTGTACATGACTATGGCGGTGGCCATCTTGCCTTTGCTGCAGAGATATCCTTTAGGCCGCTTCCACACGGGCTACAACGATATCTCTGCGACAAAATTGCAGCGACATTGCATTTGTGTTCTGTGCGATATCGCTGCGTTTTCTCACGTCGATATCGCGATTTTGTGTCACTACAAAGTCGCACATGGTGCTACAAACTTGCACAAATTTGCAGCACCACGCCTGAGGATTTTTTTTGGGGGTGGGGCTTAAATATAAGCCCTACCCCAAAAATAACCCTAAGCTTCAGTAAAAAAACCAAACAAAAATAATACATCACCTAAGAGGCTCTATCATCTCTGGTGTACGTCACCTCTTTAACTCCAGCACTTGTTTTTTGTCTTCTGCCAGCCCTTTCTGGATTGGAGGATCAAAATCCCCGCCTCCAGGATGGGCTGGCTATGATTGATTCTTGAGCGCCGTGGCTCAGCCAATCAGAGCCGGTGCTCAATGAACCAATCACAGCCATTCATTCATTTATTAAATGGCTGTGATTGGTTTATCAAGCACTAGCTGATTGGTTCCTGAGAGTCATGGCTCAGCCAATCACAGCCAGCCCTTCCTGGAGGCGCGGATTTTGATCCTCCAATCCAGGAAGGGCTGGCAGAGGATGAAAAACAAGTGCCGGAGGTGAAGAGGAAACTTGCACCTGAGATGACAGCACCTCTTAGGTGATATATTATTTTTAATTTTTTTCCTGAAGCTAGGGCTTAGTTTAGGGCTTTTACAGTAGGATTTTCTACTGTAAAAGTTGCATCGCATGAAAACCGTGTTTTTGTGCAACGTGATGCAACATAAAGGAAGCCTCCATAGGGAAAAAAAAGCAAATTGCAGCTATATAGAGCATGCAACGATTTTGTAGTCTCGCAATGTCGCAGGCTATAAAACATCACTCATGTGGAAGAACCCATAGGAAAGCATGGGCTTTACATACACGGATTTGTAGCACTGTTGCATTGCGACAAAATCGCGTGATGAAGTGGCCTTAAAGAAGCTTTTAGAGATACACTTCACAGCAGCCTCACGAAGCATAGACACAACGGAGAGGAGGAAAATCATTTCTATAGGAGACGCTCTCTGTGACTTGTGCAAGGATCCTTTTGCATGGAGGGGAGTAGATAGTCACAGCTTATACCTATTGTGAATGGTGGATCCTGTGATATATAATATATATATATATATATATAAAGGACAAGGACAAGAATTGACAGACTATTATTAGACTCTGCAGTCGATGTGAAAATTGCAGAAGCTTAGGACTTGAAAAAATATATAATTTGGGGAATTAAAAAAAACACCATAAATTCTTTAAAAATATGTTTAACATAAAACTCTGATTTATAAAATTGGTTATTTTCTGACGGCACCTTCCCTTTAATAATGAGAATCAGAACAGGCTGCACTGCACATGCCCTCTTCATGAACAGGTCAGGGACAGTAGTAAGACTGGGGTACAAGGACTGCCTTCCGCCATCATCACATGAACTCTGTTAGACCTGTTGTGCGCACTTCCTTTAACACTACTGTGTGCAATGAGAATGTACTTTTGCTCCGAGCTGCTCTGCGCAGATCTTTGGGAACGCATATAGTTAACTGGGTTTCCTCTCTGAAGAGGTCCAGAGGTCCTGGCGTCACGTCCTGAGCCGGCAGCAGACTACAGCACAGTGTCATGTTCTTACAGTAAAAATACCCCTCGCATCAAGCAACTGCAGTTGAAATTTCCTGAGTACACTAACACAATATTATCAGACAGAAATGGCCACTTGTGGAGCTCTTACCCTCTTCTACAGACATGTCAGCTGTGATGAATGGAATAATAGAGCTTAATTGCTTCAATTTGTAAGTGGAAGAGTGCTATCACCTGCAATAGACATGTCATAGAAATGACCTTGAATGCCAAGGTCGGTAACGAGGGCACTTTTCCTATGCTGATATTACACACATTAAAATACATATTTGCTTCTATCAACATGGAGTTCTAAGAAAAACTCATACTGTAAGCTCTGCGGGTCACCGGCTGGTCCACAAGGACGTCAGAGAAAGATGAGTTTTATTCACCTGGGGGCAAAATCTGTCCAGACTAAAAGATGTTCAATTAAGGTACCAATCATGTTTTTAGGAGACATCAAAATGTGGCATATCAAGTCAACATCACATAATTGCAATAACTAGCGCAGACAAAACTCTAGCAATACTCATTGTCTGCACCTGAGAGCTACATGTTGTAAGGATCTGTAATCCCCTACCCATAGGAGCCTATACCGCACCCCCGTGTGCTTCAGATTGTAGCACTGGATGGTATATTATGGGCGTATTCCCCCAAAAGGAGGTAAGGACTCTGTATAGTGAATCCCCAGGGAAATATACAGGGGGAGTATCTGTTAGCAACTGATGAGACCAGTTTGCAGTGCCAAATCCGGACACTGACTACGCAGACGGACTGGCGTAAGGGTATGGCTGATTAATTTAGGCTTCTTTCACACCAGCATTATGGGTTCTCTTTTCCTGCCTTATTATGGAAAATGGAACCCGTTGTCCGAACGGATCTACCTTATGGTGGAACTGAAGGGTGTTGAATGGACCCACTTGGCTATAATGTGGCTTGTTCAGTTTCCATGCATCTGTCTGGCATTTTCCCTGACAAATGAGTACAGCTTCAGTCGTCTGGGATTTCTGTGAAAATTAGTAAAAGAGGCTCAATAACAGTGATATGAATACAGCCTTAGGCCTTAGTCAGATGGGCGTTTTTTCGCGCGATTTGCGGATCGCATGTCGGATGCGCATGCGAAAATCGCGTGACCGGGGGCGAAGAATCGCGGGAAAAATCTGCACCTAGCCGCGTTAATCGTCGCAGCAAAATTCCCGCCGGAGAAAAATCACCGTGTGCATCAAAATGCGCATGAAACTTAGACTGGCCGGCGAAAAAAATTATTTTGGTGCGCACATAAAACGCCGAACGCAGATAGGCGCGATCTGCGAATCGTCGTGTCCTATAATTTATCGCATATCCGCATAAAAAGCGGACATGTGACCGATACCATAGCGAACCATTGGTTCTATATATGCGCGAATCGCATGCGCATGTGCAAATCGCGTGAAAAAATGCCCGTCTGACTAAGGCCTTCGGCTTTATTCCCGCAAGAGTATATCAGCCGGCTATTTTGATTGGATTCCAATTAGAGATGAGCGAGCGTACTCGGAAAAGCACTACTCGCTCGAGTAATTTGCTTTATCCGAGTATCGCTGTGCTCGTCCCTGAAGATTCGGGTGCCGGCACGGAGCGGGGAGCTGCAGGGGAGAGCGGGGAGGAACGGAGGTAAGATCTTTCTCTCCCTCTCTCCCGCCCGCTCTCCCCTGCTCCCCGCTGCGACTCACCTGTCAGCCGCAGTGGCACCTGAATCTTCAGGGACGAGCACAGCGATACTCGGATAAAGCAAATTACTCGAGCGAGTAGTGCTTTTCCGAGTACGCTCGCTCATCTCTAATTCCAATGCATCAGATCACATAGCCGTATTCCTGAGATGTAAAAGCGACCGGGCAAGCCAATTTAGTGCTGGGCGTTTTTATGTCGGGCCCAAAAGATAGTCCTGGAACTATCTTTTGGGCTGGAATACGTCGGCCGCTGCTTGGGCTCCTATGGGAGCCCCTGGAAGCTGCCACAGGTGGGATGGAGTTTAGAAGTGTGGCTGCTAAACTCCCTCCCTCTTCTCTCCTCCCCCTTCTCTCCTCCCCCTGTGCAGCCTCACCTCTGCTCTCCTCCCCGGTCGCTTTTTACAATGGGAGGGGGTGGGATGGGGGTGGAGCTAGGCTCCGCTCCCTCCCCTTGTCCACATCCAGCAATGGGAGGGGGCGGGGTGGTGCTTAGCTCCACCCCTGCCCCCTCCCATTGCAAAGAACGAGCGGGGAGAAGAGCACAGGTGAGCCTGCAACGGCATGGTAGCCTCGGCGTATATGCGCTGGGACCCATGCAGTCAGAAAAGTCACAGAAATGTTGGATTTGTGTGCCTGTTCACCAATTTTAGCTCTCCTATTGTAGCGTATATCGGCTGATGTATGCTCGTGTCTATAAGGCTGCAATCGCACAGGCGGGCACAATATTGGGCCAAGAAACCACAGCCCAATTTCGTGTTGGTCAACATGTGTTTTACCTGCGGATGTGAGGCGCTTTTCATGCAAAAATACCTTGCATTACTTCTAGGAAATTCCGATCTTCCAGCGTATGTTTTATGCACCTCAAGTGCACCTCGCACAGCATGTGACGCTTTTGACTGCCCTATTGTAAACAATAGATGAAGTGTTCCGAGGGACACAAAAAAATAGGACATGCAGCGATTTTTGACTTTGCAGCATCGCTGTGAGGAAAAAAAATTATATCGCAAGAGTCCAATGACGTCACAGAGGGAGCACGCTCCCTCCATGAACCATTATTCTTCGCCGTCAGTCTCCTTACCACATCTTCTCCTGAGTGAGCTTCTGCAGTTTCCTGGGGTCACCTCACCGCATTCCAGCCAGTTTGTTATGAAGGCTGCATTCCTCGCATTCTCTTCCTGCCGAGTCAGTGAAGGTCACATCCCTGTGCTGTAGTGTTCACTGGCTAGGAAGGAATTCTGATCTATTGCCAAGACAGCTCGCATGAGCAGTCTCTGAAGTAGATCAGCACTCCCCCTGCTGGCCTGTGAGCTTTGACGTCACGTACATTGATTGGCAAGAAGACTGCCGGCAATGTACATAACCTCACAGGAAGCAGAGGAATCAGACAGCTGGAGGTGACCCCTTCGGACTGCAGGAGAGGATAGGGCAGGTGAAGATCCAGTAAGTACACTGACAGGGGAGGAATAGGCAAGTATAGAATTTTTCTTTTATAATGACAGAACTGCTATAAGCTACAAAGCTGTCTGGTCCTTAAGGAGTTAAAATACACTTCTGGCTTTGAATAAAAAAAAACTTCATGAAAAAATATGGCAGAAAAATCCATGTGTGAAACTATCCTGATACAGTCCAATTAAGCAGCACACATGTATAGAGCATTCCTAGCAGCAGCGTATTAGGAATTATCTCCAAACATCTACAGCGAGGGCTTCTCTGTCAAGATATAGCTAATCTGCAATTCCCTGATACTGTATATTTGTTAATTTGTTTCCAAATGTTTTTTTAAAAATATATTTTGTATTGTTTTATGTTAATGTATATATATTACATTATGTACCACTACACACTCTGCCTCACACTCACTCATCATCACCATAGCATCTACAGTGTGGGCCACAGAAAGTAGCCCTGCACCATACTCTTATGAAAAATGTCTAAAATAAGAATCTGTCTTTGTTGCTCATAGCAACCAGTCACAGCACAGCTTTTATTTTTACCTACGCAGTATAAGAAATGAAAGCTGCGCTGTGATTGGTTGCTATGGGCAACAAAGACAGATTTTCTTTTATGTTGGTTTCTTACGCAGCAAATTCCCACTGGAAATCTTGCAATTTCGCCACAGAGATTTCCACATAGCCACGGGTTTTGGAGCACCTTTTTCTGCTCGCTTTTCCGTTGCAGCCGGCGCTTCCATAGAGGAAAGCGCAGCCGCAACAGGAAAAAAAATTGACATGCTGTGGCTGGGAATCCAAGCCACGGTGCCGGCTTTGCTGCAACGGATTGGCTGTCCTGTGTGGATGAGATTTTTCACAAATCTTGTCCACTAGGCTGGCAAATCCCGGGATTAGCGGCCGCAGGCGGATTTGCCGCAGCGAAATTGCGGACGGAATTATAAAAGTGGAAAAACCTAAAAATATATAAGCATTTTGGTATTGTTGTAATCGTACCGACCCGCAGAAAAAATGTATTGTGTCATTTATGTTGCATGATTAACGCTTAAAAAAAAACAAAACAACAATCTATGGCAGAATTGATGCGTTTTCTCTTCCTGCAATCATAAAAAAAAACAATAAAAGTTTTACAATGCAGTCTATGTACCCAAAAATGGCACCGATAAAAATTACAGTTCGCCACGCAAAAAACAAGCCCTTATACGGCCGCGTTGACGGAAAAATAAAAAAGTTATGGCTTTTGAAAAATGGAGATTAAAAACCGCCAAAAATCATTGTGTCCTCCTTAAGCCTAAAATAGGCCATGTCCTTAAGGGGTTAAGCAAAGATAAGGTGGTTTTATGGGTGAGACCAAATCTTACATTACATAATGCTTTTGAAAGTGCATAAAATACTAGAATGGACCCCAGCATGGTGATCAAATAAAGGAGTATACAACATAAATATATACACTATGAGAAAGGACAATGGATCAACATATTGTCTTGTCTAAAGTCAGGAATGCCTACATATAAGTGTACTGCAAGGAATCTTGAATATTAATGTTTGGCCTTTAGAAGATCTGAAGAATGTGAAATGCTAATATGGGTAGAGAAGGGTGACAGGTGGTGCAGACATATTGGTGGGCAAGGACGCAGTTTAATATTAGGTTGATACATATGTAAAATATTATAAGGCCTTTAAGAATGCAAACTTGGAATGTTCCTGGACTCTCATTATTGCGGGAGCTCTTTTAGAACATCTAATGGTTGTGCTCAAACACCTATTACATTTAGACTAACTTCACACAGATGATCGCGATATCGGGTCGTGAAACTCGCATGATTTCAGGGAAGCAACGATCCTCCGGATGCAAACAAAGGGATCAACTTTCATCGACTCCATTTACCACATATTATGCACGCGCACATTGCATGTGTAATAAGCGATGAAATTACGCTCGTGCCTTAATACAGAAGAATAGTGGAATATTTAGGCCGCCTGTACACGGGTGGAAATCTCGCGGCGGGATTATCCGCGGGATTTCCGCCACTGAAAGCCTGCATAGGAGTGCATTACAATACGCACTCCTATGCAGACGACCGCGGTTTGGCCGCGCGAAATGTCGCGTGGCAAGCAAACTGCGGCATGTCCTATTTCTGTGCGGGGCTCGCAGAGCCTCGCACAGAAACGTCACTCACCTGGCAGCCGGCTCCGGTCTGCGCATGCGAAGAGCCGGGGCCGCCAGGCGCGGGTGAGTATGCGCTCCTCCCTGCAGGTGCTGGGGTCGGGTCCTGCGGCGAGAATTCTCGCCGACGGATCCGACCCACCCGTCTGCAGGCGGCCATACCCTTAGGCCTTATTCAGATGACCGTATATACGCAGCTATTTAGCCACATCAAAAAAAAATAAAAAATCGCCCAAAAATCGTGACCATCTGAACCATTGGATTCCAATATATTCATGCTATGTTTAATTTCTTCCACCTCTTGGAGAAATAGATGTGACTTGAGGAATTGGACATCTTAGAAAAAAATCGTTGGACAGCAAATTTTTTCTTTAAGGCCTTATTTATACGTCTGCATGTACGCAGCTACTGTAGCCGCGCCAAAATATCATGACCATCTGAAGCATTGGATTCCAATGTATTTAGTCAGATGAGCGATTTTTAGCTGCAAAAAAAAAAAAATCACACTGGGAAAAAATATAGCACAACGATTTCATACGCCACGTCAAAAGATAGGTCTTGCCCTGTCTTTTGCCAAGATACGCTGGAGGCTCCCATAGACTTCTATGGAAGCGGGGAAAAAAGGGAGGCGGAGGGAGTTACTCGGTGTACAACGCTGGGTGACAGCTAGCTCTATTCAAGCATTAGTAGTCATTCCGAGGATTTCTGCCGATCAATGGATTTCTGCACTGCAGTGAATTTTTTGCCAATACTCAGCAGCCCACCCCTTTGTGAATCGCAGAAAATACGCAGCTAAAGTTCGTGACTCCATCTTGGCAATTCTTCATTCATGTGATTTTATGGCGTGTACGGGCAAATGAAAAAATGCATACATTTGTGTGAAGGAGCCCTCAACAATCCAAATTATGTCTGCTTTAATTACCTAACTTCTACCTGGTAAAATAATACTGCAAGCTAATTGGCTGTGCAGCGGGTCAGACCAAAGAAGAGGGAAGTGAAATAGTGGTAGTCACAGTGGCACGGCTGCTCCTCTCCAGTTGTAAAACATGGCCTGGCTCGACACTGCACAGTGGGGAATTTGGCAGTTCTTATTGCATACTGCCCATGAGGCTGGAAAGGGTAAAATGGTGATACCCCAGTGGGGCGCTACCTGCGGAGTCGGGTAGGGAAAGATGCTGTTTTGTCGTGATGCCAGTCTGTATATATGTAGGGACCTGTTCCAAAAAAAAAAAAATTACCAAAAGTGCAGATATAAATATAAGGCCTCATGTCCACAGGGAAAAGATTATTTAAAATCTGCAGCGTTTTTCCCGGACGCGGATCCGCGCCCCATAGGGATGCATTGGACACCCACAGGTAGTGAAATACCTGCGGATGTCATTTTTTCCTTCAGGCGCGGATCCACTTGCGGGAAAAAAAACGCGGCATGCTCCATTGTAGTGCGGGTCTCCTGCGGGGATGGCTCCTGCAGGCTTCTATTGAAGCCTATGGAAGCCGTCCGGATCCGCGGAACACCTGTACCAGAATTAAAACTTACCTGTCCGGCTGTGACGGAGGGAAGATCCTCAGCATCCAGACAGGTGAGGGAGGGACCCGCTGCGGGATTCTGCATGGAGAATCCGCGGCGGGCCTGATTTTCCCCGTGGACATGAGGCCTAACAGGATAGGAGTGTGGGGGGGGGGGGGGGGATGAACCTCTATGCCTCTGTAGCACATAGTGTGGTACCTAAGTGCAGGTGTTAGGTTGGTGGAGAGGGACTCCAGGGATCAGGTGGCAAAGTAAACTGAAAACACATTTATTCTCCTACTCCCTGGTCTGCTTCAGTCTCCTCTGAGCTGGCTAGACTGGAAGGACTGACCTAGCTCCGCCCACTCTTCTCTTTTATACTGTCACTCTAACCCAGCCTATAAAGAGAATCTACCTATCACAGGCCCTATTTCTTTCTGAACCTGGCTAACCACTCCCTCGGCTGTTGCTAAGTGACCTGTACTACTAAGGGACTGGAGAACATTGCCAGTAAATAACACACAGTCATGAAACACATCGTTATAACAGTAAAACACTAACTTCACTATGCATGAAAACCAACATGAATTAAACCTGTTACATAACCAAAAAAGTGCAGTAGTGCCCAACTCTGGGGTACTATAGATGCAATGGAAATGATTTCCTGGATGAGATGGGAAAACCCAACAACAGGTTATCCAGTCCTGCCCTTGTACCCAGCAAACCAGTATGTAGCATGGGCTTTATCTCAATAACATAGCATTTCCCATGCAAAAAGAACTGTTATTTTGACTTTCTTAACAAGACAAAGCTGGTGATTTGTCCACTAGAGTATAAATTCCTCCTCAGGTAATGCACACTTCAGAATGATAAAATATACTTAACCTATAGACATAGTGTGCTTCTGAATATGCTGAACAGGGGACAGGTCCTCTAGCTAGAGGCCATAATGAGGTGTGACAACCCCCCTAATTTAGCATACATAAGTATAGGTTTTTATGTTCTCTCATCTGCGCTGTAAATTTGCATGAATGGACGATTTTTTGAGATCACTGCCAGGGATAATTAGCTTTTTCTTGTCATTCTTGTCATTGTTCACGAAAACGTGAGCAACGTTTTTAGCGAACAATTACGTTGCACCATGGAAAACCATCGCTCAGTATAAATCCTTGGAATGCTTTCTAATGCCTAAATAGAGGCACCTGTAAGCTTTTCGCAGCATTGGACGCTGCTAAACTACCTCCCCTCTCTTTTTTTCCCAGCTTCCATAGGAGTCTATGGGAGCCGCCACTGTGTATCGGTCAAAAGATAGAACCAGAACTTTCTTTTTAGCCACCATATAAGCGTCGGCGCGTATTTCGGTCGTGTATGTTCCATTTTTTTTGGTGCAACATTTGTAAGCACCGTATATTCGCCCATGTGAATGTATGCGTTGGAAACCACATGAATGCCAGGAGCCAACGTTTTCCAGCAGAACACTGCCTCCACCACTTTGTCTTTTTTCTGTAGTGCATGCTGGTGCCATCTCTTCCTCAAGTAATCAACGCTCATGCATGGATGCAGCCATCCATATGATGTAAAAGAAAACATGATTCACCAGACGAGGCCACTTTTTTCCATTACTTCATGGTCCAATTCTGATGCTCAAGCCCCCATTGTAGGCACTTTCAATGGTGGAGATGAGTTGGCATGGCCACTCTGTTGGTCTGCGGCTACCAAGACACTTATGCAGCAAGCTGTGATGCACTGCATGCTCACTTCACCTGCCACTGATTTTAATGTTATGGTTAATTGGTGTGTATGTAATACAACTGTCAGAGGTTTAATCTTTTGTCAAGCCCCATAACAGGGTTTGAAGATGCGACTATGGTAGAATGCAGTGGACTCTTGGGATACCAAATGGACAGCCTTAGATAGATGAGCACAATAAACACTAAGGAGCTATGAAAGATAATTGTAAAATCAATTCAATAAGCATTAAAAAATCTTCTGTACGTAGAAAATTTAATGAACATTTTTGAGTATGCAGCAATTTACAGGAAAATGTTTCTCATTATAGATAAAAAACCTACTATTGCTTATAGTTGTGCTCAAAGTGAAAAACTTTTTAGCCGTCAGGCTGGTGACCAAATCTGATGGACACAATTATGTACATTAATAGAATAGCTATAGGTTAATGCAGCATAATTCATTATAAAATATAGAGATGATTTGGTACCCTTAACTTACAGCATTGTAGGCAATGACATCAACCTCAATTCGAGCTGATGAAGTATGGTCAGTCAGTAGACAGTGAACCACTTTACACTGTTCCCTAGTGGGGCTTTCACATATGGTCCTATGTAAGTTATCGAACAGACAAGATGAGATTTCTCCTTAGTGAAGAGGGCCACACAGAGGAAGCAGAAAAAGGAAGGAGGTACATTATTTATCAATGTTAGTATGTGCCTGAGATCATTAGTAAAAGCAGACTCCTGATGGGAGGGAGTGGGATGGAGGCCTTAGGGATTTTTCCATTCATTGATTTCTCTTCCTCTCAGACTTCATTATACAGTAAGGGAATATAGAGATAGCGCTGAAACAAGGTACGGTACATGAACACAAAAGTTGAATGTAATGTTCATATTAGTGTATTAGGCAAATTACAGATATAACAATCCCCTAACAAACCTTTATTATCAAAATCTTTGTAAGCAGGAATGTTCTCATTTTAGAGCCGGGCCTCAGAATAACCCAACTGTTGTGGCTTCTCAAACCTTTTCTACTCCAGCCTCATCAGCCAATCCATAGTGATGCCAAGGTCTCACCAGGAAACAAATACGACCATGCAGTGTCCGTATTACTTCCGTAACAGCACCAATATTACTACCAGCAGCACCTACCAGACCATAAAATTTATAGCAAATTTTAACTTGAGTGTGCTAACTTTCTGTTATCAGATTTTTTAAGCCCCTATTTACAGTTAGGGCCAGAAATATTTGGACAGTGACACAAGTTTTGTTATTTTAGCTGTTTACAAAAACATGTTCAGAAATACAATTATATATATAATATGGGCTGAAAGTGCACACTCCCAGCTGCAATATGACAGTTTCCACATCCAAATCGGAGAAAGGGTTTAGGAATCATAGCTCTGTAATGCATAGCCTCCTCTTTTTCAAGGGACCAAAAGTAATTGGACAATGGACTCTAAGGGCTGCAATTAACTCAGAAGGCGTCTCCCTCGTTAACCTGTAATCAATTAAGTAGTTAAAAGGTCTGGGGTTGATTCCAGGTGTGTGGTTTTGGATTTGGAAGCTGTTGCTGTGACCAGACAACATGCGGTCAAAGGAACTCTCAATTGAGGTGAGGCAGAACATCCTGAGGCTGAAAAAAAAGAAAAAAACCATCAGAGAGATAGCAGACATGCTTGGAGTAGCAAAATCAACAGTCGGGTACATTCTGAGAAAAAAGGAATTCACTGGTGAGCTTGGGAACTCAAAAAGGCCTGGGCGTCCACGGAAGACAACGGTGGTGGATGATCGCCGCATACTTTCTTTGGTGAAGAAGAACCCGTTCACAACATCAACTGAAGTCCAGAACACTCTCAGGGAAGTAGGTGTATCTGTCTCTAAGTCAACAGTAAAGAGAAGACTCCATGAAAGTAAATACAAAGGGTTCACATCTAGATGCAAGCCATTCATCAATTCCAAAAATAGACAGGCCAGAGTTAAATTTGCAGAAAAACACCTCAAGAAGCCAGCCCAGTTCTGGAAAAGTATTCTATGGACAGATGAGACAAAGATCAACCTGTACCAGAATGATGGGAAGAAAAAAGTTTGGAGAAGAAAGGGAACGGCACATGATCCAAGGCACACCACATCCTCTGTAAAACATGGTGGAGGCAACGTGATGGCATGGGCATGCATGGCTTTCAATGGCACTGTGTCACTTGTGTTTATTGATGACATAACAGCAGACAAGAGTAGCCGGATGAATTCTGAAGTGTACAGGGATATACTTTCAGCCCAGATTCAGCCAAATGCTGCAAAGTTGATCGGACGGCGCTTCACAGTACAGATGGACAATGACCCCAAGCATACAGCCAAAGCTACCCAGGAGTTCATGAGTGCAAAAAAGTGGAACATTCTGCAATGGCCAAGTCAATCACCAGATCTTAACCCAATTGAGCATGCATTTCACTTGCTCAAATCCAGACTTCAGACGGAAAGACCCACAAACAAGCAAGACCTGAAGGCTGCGGCTGTAAAGGCCTGGCAAAGCATTAAGAAGGAGGAAACCCAGCGTTTGGTGATGTCCATGGGTTCCAGACTTAAGGCAGTGATTGCCTCCAAAGGATTCGCAACAAAATATTGAAAAAAATATATTTTGTTTGGGTTATGTTTATTTGTCCAATTACTTTTGAGCTCCTAAAATGTGGAGTGTTTGTAAAGAAATGTGTACAATTCCTACATTTTCTATCAGATATTTTTGTTCAACCCTTTAAATTAAACGTTACAATCTGCACTTGAATTCTGTTGTAGAGGCTTCATTTCAAATCCAATGCGGTGGCATGCAGAGCCCAACTCGCGAAAATTGTGTTACTGTCCAAATATTTCTGGCCCTAACTGTATATCTTATCTTAACAAAGCATTGCTCTATACTGTAGAGGGACGCAGAATTATCATCTAATATTCCTGAGATCCCATTGATAATGGCTAGGAGGAGCAGACATTTTTAAGTTACCTAAGTTAACAGCCAATATATGGCAAAAAGAATGAATCTTTTTAATTCACGTGGTCCTAGGTGGGAATACTACCCATGTGGGGAGTGTGTATCCTCTACGAATATTTTTCATGCCACTGACTTTTCATCAGCCAGTGGTAAAAACAGTATAAGCTAACACATTATGTATCTTGTTGATTATGCTTGCGTCAAGAGAACACTCGCTCACAATTACATTAATTGATTGAGGGGAATTGGACCTATAAAAAGGGTGGTAAGATATTTAGCCTGCTGAGGACACACACGGGAAATGCGTGTTGGAGATCCTGACACCTAGATTCTTGTCCTTTATTGTGACATGTGTAAGGGTAACTCTGACCTATGGAGCATTTGTGATATACGAAGTAGTGAATGTTCTCTTGAATATGCTGGTCATTAATTGCTCCGTGGTCGATAGTTGATTGTTAACGGGAGACATACTATCTGTATGTTATGCTATGTAAAACCCTTTTTATGGACAATTTGTGATACATTGTGTCTGGAATTTTTTGGATACTTCTTATACTTTTATGTTGCAACTGTTTTAACCCTTTCCAATCCACTGTCTGACGTCTGAAGACATTCTGATTGAAGGCTGTACAGCTCTGATGTCAGAAGACGTCTGGCAGGGTATTCTTACTGTACTTTACTGGCTGCTCTATTGTAGGGGGCCTCTCCAGCATGTCCCATACCGCAGTACTGGTTCTAGCCAGCAGATGGCGCCATTGTATAATGGCAGAAAGAGAAAGCCCCCTAGGAAACCCTGAATCCAAAATTGGACTGCAAAGGGTTAACTTGTATATTAATAAACATTAATTTTTGGTAGTAAAAGACTCCTAGTTATTTTGTAGGCTCTATATATTGGTTACTATCCTTTAATATGAATATGAGTTATATTGATAATTAACTTATTTTAGATTGAATGGTTCTGGGAACTTTGTTATAAGCCCTTATTACTCTTAGTAACACTCAACAGACCTAAAGATACATTGATTTCAATGGGAGCTGCGCCTGCAATTGCTGGCCACTACACAGGGGTTGAAGCAATAGCTTCTACGCCGACCCTTATGTATTAAAGGGTTTCCAATAGGTGCCTGATCAGCTGATCACACAGGATCCCGAGCTGCAGATCGCAGACTATCAACAACTGCTAACCTCTTCTGACTCTGCAATCTAGTTTCCCAGAATCAATTCCTTTCATGCGACCACCATTCCTAAAGGTACCTTTACAAAGGTGATTATCGCTCACTGAAACAAAGAGACCAGTGGTTGCCTTTTTTGCCACCTCCATTCAAACTTTGAATGACTGCCTGTTTCCATTGAATGGAGGTAGGCAGCCAAAAGAGATTTCCAGCATGTTCCATCTCCATTCTCTGAACAACTATCACTCCTATGTAAAAGCACAGGAGCAGGGGCAAAAGTATAGGGGTTGCAAAGGGTGTGGTTGCACCTGGGCCCAGGAGGACTGGGGGCCCCATGAAACTTCATAGTTGGGGGCCTAGTTCCAGATTTTGCACTGGGGCCCGGTTACGCCTCTGCACAGAAGTAATAGTCATTGAGAAGACTGTTGGGCGCTTGTGTGTCCAATAGTTATACCATGTCAAGGTACCTTAAAAGAGCACAGAATGGTCAGCACATTAGTCTCTCCCCATCAAGTAGGCCACACCTTAAAGGGAACCCATCGTGTTGTACATGTAATCTGATTTGCAGGGGGCATGTTATATAGTTTTTTGGAAAAATATTTAGCATAATTAATATTTATTGATCTAAATCTCTCTCATTTTAGGCCTAGGTGCCCAGTGGGCAGTCTTCTCAATGACTGACAGCCTTTCCTGTGTATACGGACATATATGTTAATACACTAATAGCATGGCCCACTGTGCTGCTAATCCCAGAATGAGCAGAAATTTTGGGTTGTTTTACATAGGAATAGTGTTGCTCCGATGCCGTCACAAAGGAGCGATAGTTGTTCAGTGAATGGAGGCAAAGTGCACTGGAGATCTCTTTCCAGCCACTCGCCTCCATTCACTGTGAACAGGCAGTCGCTCAAAGTGAACTGAAGCGAAGTGACTAACGACTACTGAGCAATTTGTTGTGTTTACATGGGGCAACTAGTGCTCATAATCATTTGAGTGATTTTTCGGCCAATAGTTGTCCCATGTAAAGCCACCCTTAGATCAATAAATTATTAAATATGCATCAGTCTGCTCAGCTCTTCCTGTTCTAGAACATGCTGCCTGTCGTTTAACATGTTCCCTTTAAGTCATGCATAGCATTATTATGTTAGTCTGGTTTTATAAAATAAAGCAGAACATTGCAATATGCTCCTCCCAAGAGCTAGAGCCCTCTGCAGCTCTGTCCTTCCTGAATGATCTCCGCTCATTCTTACAGCCCTGTGTTCACCCAACTGACTTGTTACTTTCATATGAATATAGATTGTTCTTTGCATTAATATGTAAATTCTGCCTTTAAGGGAATTTCCCACATGATGCAGCGCAGATTCACAATTTGTCAATTAGTGCAGATTTTGTTGCGTTTTTCTTGCGTTCTGAGGAGTGGCTTGCGGAATTTATTGCATTTTCCCCCCAGACTTTAATTGCAGAATTACATCTCATGTATGTTAAATTCACAGCAACAAGTCTGCAAGATGTCCTTAATTCCACAGCAAAAAGCTCTTTCTCTGTAGCATTTATTCTTGCGATTTTAAAGTAAAGATATGCAGATTTTAATACATTCTGGAATTAAGCCCCACAGGGATAACGTTGTAATGCAGAGATGCTCGTGCGGACTAATTCCAAGTCATGTAAAAGGCCCTAACACAGGCTCTCACGCAGGCTAGAACCACCTCTAAGCATAAGGTACGGTTTTTAAGTGGTATTCTACTTCTTCATAACGTATTGTTTAACATTCTTCTGCACAACTGATTAATTTTTTGCATTATGAATGACAGTTTTATCGTTTGTCAAAAATGGCTTTGCACACTTAGGGCCCTTTTACATGAACTGATGATTGAGAATAAACATTTGTACATACATTTGTTTCCCCGATCAACAATGTGTGTATTGTATAAACATGTTCATGGTCAGCCGACAAACAGCTGGTTGCATTGTTTCTGTTGGCCAAACAACGCTCACTTGTCGGCGGCAGATCTCCCTGTCTAACCAAGGGAAGTGCAGCCAACAAATGTAAACTATGTGGTTGACCAATTGTATTAATGATCATTTTACCCCACACTAATGATGATGTGCAACATGTAAATGGCTGTAATTAGTGCCAATATGCTATCTCCAATCTCTCCTTCACCCCCTATATTCAATCTCTTGCCTGAACATACCTCCTGCACCTCAAGAACATTGCTAGAATACGCTCTTTTCTAACCGTAGACACGCTAAAACGCTCACTGTCGCCCTAATCCACTCTTTGCTCGATTATTGCAACTCGTTGCTGATCGGCCTCCCCTGCACCAGACTCTACCCTCTCCAATCCATCTTGAATTCGGCAGCCAGGCTCATCTTCCTGTCCAGCCGTTACTCAGACGCCTCTGCCCTGTGCCAGTCACTGCACTGGCTGCCCGTCAAATATGGAATACAATTCAAACTCACTAATCTCATCCATAAAGCCCTCCACAGCACCGCCCCGCCCTACATTGCCTCCCTCATCCCCATCCACCACCCAGCCCACGCCCTCCGCTCTGCTAACGAAATCAGACTGCTAACGAAATCAGTGCCCCTCTAATTCGAACCTCTCATTCCCGCCTCCAAGACTTCTCCAGAGCAGCACCAGTCCTCTGGAACGCACTACCAAAGGCTACCCGAGCAATCCAGGACTCGCAGAACTTCAGACGTGCTCTAAAAATGCACCTCTTCAGGGAGGCATACCACATCCCCTAAACCAAACCTCTCTGAGCTTCGCCTGTTCATATGCTCCCTGTCCTACCGACTGCAGCTCCTGCTAGCTGTAATCAACCGGTATCTACAGTCACACCAATTCAGCCAATATACGGCCTGACCATTGTCTATGTGTATAGCATCCCTCACACTCCACCTCACCATACCGTGCACATCTCCAGCCCTTTACCTTCTGTATCACCCCACTATTTGTAGTATGTAAGCTCGTTGGAGCAGGACCCGCACCCCTACTGTTTCCATCAATTGATTATTTGTGTAACCATGGTCTTGTTTTATTTCCTCTGTATTGTAAGTGCTGCGGAATATGTTGGCGCTATATAAGTAAAGATTATTATTATTATATTGTCAATTGCACTCATTAAGGTGCAGATAATTATAATCTGCCATATCAAACCACCCTGAGGTCTCTTTCACATGATCATGTACATTTTTACGCTGGCTGCATGTGGCCGAAAATCGCAATAATAAAGAATAGCCGCAATCGAGCTCTGGGCGTTTTCTCATCTATTCACACGGGCGTATTGCAGGAAAAAAACACTGCAGCGTGGAATTCTGTCGGTTAGCAGAAATCCTTGTAATGACTTCGAATGCTTAAATGGAGACAGCTATCTTCTTTTCTGAGCGCAGATAAACTCCCTCCCCCTCCCTTTTTTTTCAGCTCCCATAGAAGTCTGTGGGAGCTTCCAGTGTATCTCGGCAAAAGATAGGGCAAGGCCATATAAAATCGGTTGCCGTTTTCAGTTGCCGATGTGATATTTTACATGGCTGACTTTGGAATCCGATGCTTCAGATGGTCGTGATTTTTTGACGCTACTACAATGGCCGTGGGAATAAGGCCTTAAAGAAAGAATTTGGCTGTCCAATGATTTTTTTCTAAGATGGCCAATTCCTCAAGTCGTAGCTATTTCTCCAAGAGGTGGAAGAAACTAAACATGGCATGTATGACAGCTCTCATGATGGTTTTTAGATTTCAGGGGCAAATTTTATGTTTCATTTGCAAAGAAGATGGACCTCCTCGTTATCATATTTCATAATGATTTTACGAAGAAGTAAAAGTGGAATATTATTGAATATGAGGGTATCATCATTACTTAGAAACAGAACTCAGACTTGTTATGTTATCATCAGACCTCAGGCTTCTGCTAGAAACACTAATGAGCAGTTTGTGAAATTCCCAATAATGGTACAAGACCAATGCTCATGAGATGTGTGGTGAAACAGGGGCCCGAGGGTTTACAGTGCTGTATGTGCATGACGGAGGAAGAGATTACATAACAGTAATGCTTATAATAACGCTCCTACCTAAACCCTTGAAGGATCTTTGTTTCACTGTATAGTCCATTACTAGCCCATTTCTATGAAATGCAAAGTTGAATGCAAGGCTGAACTTGATGGACCTATGTCTTTTTTCACCTATGTAACTACCGTATATACCGGCGTATAAGACGACTTTTGAACCCCGAAAAATCTGCTCTGCAGTCGGGGGTCGTCTTATGCGCCGGTAATACAAAAAAAAAAAAGTGTAAAAAAAAAAAAATTATTACTCACCTCCCACGGCGTTCTGTCGCGCTCCGGCAGGATGTCGCTCGCTCCGGCAGGCTGTCGCTCGCTCCTCGTCCCCGGCGCAGCATAGCTTTCTGAATGCGGGGCTTGAAATCCCCGCTTCCAGAAAGCTAATACACACGCCGGCAGCCATGACAGCATTGAATGGCTGTGATTGGCTGAAGGCGCACGTGTTAGCAATCACACCCATTCAATGATATCATTGAATAGTGTGATTGGCTGAAGCCACGTGTGCTTTAGCCAATCACAGCCATTCAATGATGTCATGGCTGCCGGCGTGTGTATTAGCTTTCTGGAAGCGGGGATTTCAAGCCCCGCATTCAGAAAGCTATGCTGCGGCGGGGACGAGGAGCGAGCGACAGCCTGCCGGAGCGAGCGACATCCTGCCGGAGCGCGACAGAACGCCGTGGGAGGTGAGTAATGAATTTTTTTTTTTTCTCCACTGTATACCGGCGTATAAGGTGACAGTTGGGGGGTCGTCTTATACGCCCCGTCGCCTTATACGCCGGTATATACGGTATGTAAATGTTAACTACAAGGATGATAAATATACAATAAAATATTTCTTATTTATAACATGTAACTGTATTCTGGAAAGTGGCTTACATTTTGTAAAAAGTTCAAATAAAAAGTGACCATCGCATATAAGCAGGGGTGGTACAAGCTGTCCATGCACCCAAGGAAAAGCTGCCGTAATGCACCTAATGAATAATGTTACTGCCAATAGCTAATGCTAACTTGAAATGTAACTTTTTTGGTCTACATCATAGCTGATCCAAGAGTTCGTTGATCTAAGTGGCTGTGTAAGCCTGTATGTTTTAATAAGGGTAAGTATATGACTGGCATACCCTAAAGAAAATGGAAGTTTTCAAAGGGAGAAGACCCCAAAGAAACAAGGGCAAAACAAATCTAACTAAATAGTAGAAGCTGGGAAATTGGGGAATAAATACAATGAAGCAGATTTATTAATGTATTTCCACTGGTACTTCAGTGTTATGCAGTCAAGACTTCTTTATGAAAAAGCTTTGACACTTTTCTAAGTAGAATAGGTCCAGCCTGGCACGGCCACAGGGTATTTGCCTTGTTGATAAATCTATTGCATGCCACATTGTACAAAAGAATGGCTCAGCCTTTGTATGGTGTGACTGTTTTGATACGTTTTCCCCAAGATCTGCAAAAGTTTGGAAAGCAGAGAGAAACTTTTCAAAGGACAAACCTCTACAATCCGAGATGGCTCATGGAGAAGGGCAAGGTTTTCTAACTGGCTTCAATAAAGGGTTTTCCCAAACAACCCAACCACACATAAGTTTAATAAATTTGTTACGCATTTTCTGTTTTTTTTGTGGGTGAACAATATTATTCTTTCAGTAGGGTGATCTCCCCATTGGCATCACTCAGTTTGGGTATAAAACTCCAAACTTTGCAATTTGCCTCTACCTGCAAATGCTTCTGCCTTTTCTACTTTAATTGTACAAGAAAATTAAATAAATGATCAACAACAGTTTTCTAGAGCCATTTTGTTGTGTTACACAAAGAGTTTAGCTCTGTTAAACTCTCTCCCTCTCTCTACCACTTGCCAGCTGCGGGCAAAGGGAGGGGGTGGGACGGGATGGGAGCTAACATGTTAAACTCCTGCCCCCTCTCCGACACTTGCAGGCTGTCGGCTGGGGGAGGGGGCAGAACAGGGAGAGGGGGAAGGAACTGGGGAAAGTTTAGCAGAGCTAAACTCCATCCCACTTCCCTTTTCCGGCAGCTCCCATAGGAGTCTATGGGACCAGCCGACGTATTCCAACCAAAAACGGCTGGCCGGAATGCACACCGTGTGCGCTAACTTTTCTTTGCCAGCAGATTTTACACTCTCAGAAAATTGACCATCTGAACAAATGCATTGGAATCTAATGCATCAGATTGTCACGATTTTTAGCCGCTATAAAAAGCCCATGTGAATAAAGCCTCACCTGAGGATGAACCTATTATCAAGGCCTCTTTCACTTGGGCAATGCATTTTAAAGCTGGCCACATCGCGGCATTAACGGGAGAAAGCCACGGCTAAAATTCACACGGCCAGGTGCGGTGTATATATGCCTCAGCCTGGAATTCCCTCGATCGGCATAAATCCTCGCAATTACTTCTAATGCCTAAATAGAGACACCTGTTATGTTTTAGCAGAGTTGGCCGCTGCTAAACTCCCTCCCCCTCCCTTTTTTGGCAGCTCCCATTGGGGCTTATGGGAGCTGCCAGCATATATCATCTGGCTGTATATAAAATCGGTTGCCGTTTTCGTTCGCCGATGTCCTATTGTTCCTGGCGTGACGTTTTTACGAGGCTAAAAATCGCTTATCTGAATCAATGCATTGGAAACCAAGATGGTCACAATTTCTTATCACGGCTAAAGAATATGGTATCTTCTGAAGAAAAGAACAAAATGTATGCAATATTGAGAACACAAAAGAATTAACAAGACTAAGCAGGAGATTTTATGAAAATAGAGCAAAGGAAAAGAGGAGTACTTGCCCATAGCAACCAATGTAATACATTACAGGGGCAGCACCAGTTGGGGGAGTTGAGATGACCAAAGGGGCAGCTAGTTCTTTGATGAGTTTTGCTTCTAAATAGGATGGCTGCCACTCGTAGGTCATATTGATATAGTAGACCACGGTTTTAGGTGATATCGTATACTTTGCGCCTCTATGCTTTGCCACTGTTCGTTCGTATAACCATCAGTTTTGCTAATAAATACATAAATTAATTTCACTTTTCTTTTCCAATTATGTTAAATGATGCAATTATTGCTTTTTAGATCAATTAACTGAATCCAGTAAAACTTGCACATTTGAAAAGGAAAGTTTGTGTCAGTCCTTGTCATGTGATATCTGGAAGGCTGAGATACATTAGATGATTGTGAATTATAGCAGCGCAGCATGTGGGCATTTTGATGGCATGGAGTGTACAGGTTTACAGTTGGAAAGCTCTAAATTGTGAGGCTAGATTTCAATCTTACAATTAAGTCCTTGTTTCAGTACATCGCCTATTTCAGAATCCATTTGTGCAGAAGCAGATAATCTGATGTTATAGTAATGGCGGAAAGTACTGGATTTGCGCGGCTCAAATTGATAGGGGATGTATAACTGTTCGAGGAAAATAAAATATTAGCTATTAAATGTACTAGTTGGAGTACAATCACATTTTGTTTCCATGTATGAACATTTAAAGGGGTTGTAGCAAAATCTATCATCTATCTACAAGATAGGTGATGAAATTCTGATTGGTGGGAGTCTCACTGCTGAGGCCCCCTCTGATTTTGAGAATGGAGGTCCCATGTTCCCCACTCTTCCTCACTGCACCACCCTCAGTGAAGAGGAGACTGACCGCAATGGCAGTCAAGCATGTGCGGTTCACTGCATCCATTTTCAGTGGGACTGCTGGAGATAGCCAAGGCTTGTATTCGGCTATTTTCGTCCGTCCCATTAAAACAAATGAGTGTGACCACCTCTATGTTATCTTATATCACTGTGGGTAGTTGCAGTAATCCCGCAATGATGAGAAGCTGGGGACACAGGGCTGACCTTCTCGGGATAGGTGGGGGTCTTATCACTAAGACCTCAATGATTGGGCTTTTATCACCTATCATGTGGATAGGTAATAAAAGGTGTTTTTGGTACAACCTCTTAAATATATTTATATGACCAGCATGGATTGCTTTATGTAGTTGGGGAAGAACAAACAGCAAAGATAAATGGTAACTGGTTGCGATAAGGCCATTATTCATAGAGAGTTATCAATTTTTAGTGACGGGAAAAAAAATAGCAGCAGGACTCACCATGTATTTCACCATCCAAAGTACAAAGTCACCACTGTCCAAGAATCCATAGGACTACAACTAAATCCAGCATTAAAGGAACAATATTATGTCTCAAATGCAATTGAAAAATGCTACGTTTCGACCCACGACAGATGGTCAACAGGTGCTTGACAAAGACATGTTGTGAGTCAGAACACTGTATTCACTTGTAATGGAGGAATAAAGTATTTTTATAGTGTACTTTTTTTGTGTATTAAGAATCTTAACACTAATTTTCAGTAGTTACAGGCATGGATAGTGATAGGGAAACGTCTCTGCAAAGACTGGATTGATTCAATTTAGATTGAACACATCTATATGTTGTATACTTCTGGCCATGGAGTAGATTCATATGTCAAGCCCTTGGAGTTCTCTAAATAGTGTTAGTTGCGGTGACTTAACAATCATCAAACTGGAGTCAGCAAATATAAGTTGAATCAGCATAGACATTGGCTACATATTGTGCATATTATTAGGATGTCTCCAATGTCTGATCCATACCAATCTCTAAAATCGAGTGGTAGGGAGTGCTCAGAAAGGGATTTGTCACTTTGTCTGCTGATGGCCCATTTAAATGGGTCCTGTCTAGAGATGAGCGAGCGTACTCGCTAAGGGCAAATACTCGAGCGATTATTCCATTTTGCGAGTACTGCCTGCTCGTCTCAAAAGATTCGGGTGCCGGCGGGGGGCGGGGGAGAGCGGGGAGGAACGGGGGGAGATTTCTCTCTCACTTTCTCCCCCCCCCCCCCGCTCCCCCCTGCTCACTCTCGCAACTCACCGCTCACCCCCACCGACACCCGAATCTTTTGAGACGATCGGACAGGTACTTGCAAAAAGCAATACTCGCTCGAGTATTTGCCCTTAGCGAGTACGCTCGCTCATCTCTAGTCCTGTCACCGCTACTAACATTTCTGTTTTAACAACTACTTGTATTCCACTTGAAAAAACAGTTTTGGAACATATTTTCTTAAAATTCTGCCTTGTGCTAGTCCTCTGTTATCCCTCAAGAAATTTATGAATACATTGACAACTGGGTGTTACCAGTCTGCAGTAAAGGGGGAAGTCTGTGCATAGTGTGGCATTGTCCAATCAGTGCTGACAGTATCAGTCTATGAAGGAACACATCTCTTTGACAAAGGCCATGGTAATGCCCAGTTGACAATTTATTCATAAAGTTATAACTTATTATTATATTAACATATTAAGATGCTCCAGAATTGTTCCACGAGGAATACAAGTACTTTCTTAAATGGTCATGTCAGTAGAGCTGGCGGTTTTTTTTATGGCTTTCAAGAAAAAGTTGAACTGAACCACTAAGGAACATTTTTGTAACCATCTGGGGTCAGTCTCCTGCCAATGGGACATCTCCTTATGATATGCCATCAATGTCTGTGATAAGACAGATTTTTAAGTTACACAATAGTGATAGTTCTGCCAGGCTAGACTAAAACCAGAACTGTAAATCCAGGAGACCAATACTAAGAGACAAACCAAAGTCAAATGTCAAAAACCAAATAATAAAGCTAGGAAAACAACTAGAATGGACTTCACAGCAGGTAGTAGAAACCACAACGTAATGGATTTGAGGGAAGCAGTCAGTGCTAATACCCAGGTAAAAGAGGGATGGGACATTAAAATTTTAGTTGAGTGCCAGAGCTACTGTGCTAGGTGACATTGCAGTCTATCATAGGAAGGAATCATTTGCCAAGGAACAGTAACTGACAGTACATTAGAGTGAGGGGTGGCGAGTAAGAAATATATACTCCTTTAACCTGCAGAGTGCCAATGGCTTGGAGCAACTCGCAAAGAGGTTAAAACTTAGGAACTAACCTATTATAGAAGCTCTATTCCATTGTCCATAATGTTGGAAATTGAAATCTTTAAAGGTGTTATCTGGGCACAAAATAATTTAGCAAAGTTGCTCACCAGACTGCGCAAACATAAAATTAGGCATACTCACCTGACCTGATCCCCCTCCGCTCTCATTCTTAGGGAGACCGGTCCCCCTCTGCTTTCCACTACCTGCAGCAGTGATGAGGTCACCAACGCCAGGGGCATGTAAGCACTGCAGCCATTCACCAGCTCACTTTGGCCAGCCATTAGCTGCAATGGTCACATCTCCCTGTGTCAGGACATAGATACTACTGTAGAAAGTGGAGAGCAGCAGGAGTCTAGATACCATTAATAAAGGAGGAGCAGGGGATCAGGTGATGTAAGTATGCCTTCTCTTATGTTTGTGCAGCCTGATGAACAGCTTTGCAAGTTTTTGTAACCCCTTTAATAAGCACACAAAATTGTAAATTTTAAGCATTCAGCTTAGAAGAGTTAATTGGTCTGCCATTCAGTTTTAATATGACCCTAAAACATGGGTTAAAAAGGAAGACTAGCCTGCAGTTCGCCTGCTCCAGCTATTCAGATCAATATGCACATTGACCTTTCTGCTGAATGAAGCAAGCTTCAGTCTATGCACCAACAAATTCATTAATGAGTCCTCAGTAATGCAAGCTAATGTCTCTCTCCGTTACTCTTCCCACATTATCTATTTTGTATTTGCTGCCATGAAGCTACTAGGTGAGGAGGACTGCAGCCGAACACTTAAAGTTAGCCTATAAGTAGACAGAGGGAAGGACCTCAACTCCAGTCACTTCCAAGCCTGCTTAAGAAAGGCTCATCCTCATAGGGGACAGGGGTGGAGAGGTGATTGGCTGTAGGCCTAGGGCAGTGCAATGATTGGATCAAAGGATTGTCACCTCAGTGGTGATTTAATTTTATTCTCTGAAATTCCCACATGTGAAGCTGGAGAAGTGAAGCAAAGAGACTGACAGTCCTACAACAGGCTGCCTGACAGGACAAGAAACATTGATTTCATAAAAAATAAGGGACTTTTTTATAATCCAAGGTGGCCGAACAAATGAGGAACTTTCAAAAGCATTTATCAAGCTGCAGAACATTGTTGAATTGAAGAAATCATCGCAAACTCTCAAGTGAGACATTTTATCAGCACAAGAAGTCAATAATGTTAATCTCCCCAGTAATTCCAGGTAAGATCCTCTATCATTTTCTGTATAGATAGTGAGATTGTTATAGAATGCAGAATTATTTGTGGCTGGTAATGATGATCTTGCTGGGCTCAGACAGGCACGCAGAGGTAAGGTGAGGAGAGGCCAGGACACAGGGATTAGAAGAAACAGAGACAGGCTTAAGGAAAACAGACAAAATCACTTGATCCTTATTGAAGAGGTGAGAATAAAAACACAACAAAGACAGGATGTGAACTGAGACATGTAATGACCCTTAAATGACAGCGTGATCCCTTTAATAAAACTCCCTGGAATTGCACACAAGTAGATACATTGTGTATGTTTAATAGAATGCAGTTAGTGCACATTTGTATATACTTTGTATCATATAAATATATATATATCTATATAGCTATATATCTATATATATATAGATAGATAGATATAGATAGATATAGATCTATACACTCAATGCTTGCTGCACTCAACATTTATCTGTGAGCTCCCACGATGTCTGTGAGTGCATTCATTACAAACTTCAATTGTTGGCCACTTGTTACTCTAATGAATTTGCTACTTTTCTATATTACTGCGGTTATGCATGCTACAACAGAGCAGGCTGCAGGCTACCGGGGTGTATCTCTGCAATGCTGCCCTGATATACAGGAGGACTGCTGATATTAACCCTGTATGTGCATGCATGTTCTTAGTGCTTAAAACTGGCAACTATTTTTTAAAATATTACTTTAGTTGCAAATGTATATAAAGTGTAATAGTGAACCCGCTATATTCAAAATATTTGACTTCACATGTTTATATTTCCATGTATAGACCAGTAAATACGATGCCCCGTATCTTCCATTCCGCCTATTTAACATCTTTTAAAGCATCACGTATTCAGCAGTTTTCTTTAGGCACATTTAGAACGTGTAATCACTAGATGTTAATGTATTGTATATAAGCGTTGGCTGCCGCTCTTCTACATTTTAGAGCAGCTGAAATGTGAAATTTAAAAATGGCAAATTTGAAAATAGACAAAAAAAAATCTGCATTTTGTATTGTTTGTGCAACTTTACAGTAAATGGTTAACGAGCATGAAAATGAGGCTAAATTCTGTTAATGAATTCAGGAAATGTTACAATTAATTTGTAATTTTCCCTTAGTATTCAAAATGAATCCATAGCAGGAAATTAATAGCAGTATTTGAGAACATTTACTATACAAAACAAGCCAGTAAAGCGACCGGTAATAACTTGTTTGATGGGAAGGACAACAATGTATTCATGGGCGATATAACATTATATATAGTATATAAGCATCCTTACAGTATAATAAGTGTATTAATATTTATGTAGCACCAATACATTACTTTATGTTGTATAGAAAAACTATTGTGAGTTTGAGGCCAATTGCATGGCTTTGTCTTAAGATTTCTTTATGTAACTTTGAGTCTTACTTTGTTCCAAAGTTACCATTGTTGTATCTCATGATATGCTGAAATAGCAAATATAGTAAAACTATTAAGTCACATAAAAAGGAGAAGAGGTCAACGAGAAATAGCAATACATTGAAGTCCATCCATCTAGAACATCCATCTAGAAGGCACATTATAATAAGTATTCATACTAAGTACGCAATAAGTACAGACGCAGATGAGTTTGTTATTTCGGACTTATGATATGAGTGTGGCTTTACATAGAACTATAGATAAATGTATTAATGTATTATACTCACATGATCCCTCTACTGGTCCAATAGACTTAACTAAAAACACCGTAGAATCGTGGGGGTCCGGGTCCTGTAGCCATAATATGGACTTTAAGCTGCGCCCACATTATGGCTGCCTGAAACTGCCTTGTTCAGAGAGTTATTACAGTGCACAGTGGAATGGAACCCCAAGACGTTGAACGACGAATCTAACTCTACTACATCTACACTTAGATATGAAATATCTAAAATACATTTTGATGTAGCTAAATAAAAGTGATGGTAAATGTTTCGCCTGTTCGATAATCACTTATTTCATGACCATATATTTAATTCACCCCTTCATTAAAAAAGTGAAACATATATTAGATGAAATCTAAGAGGTTTGTGTAAAGAAACTATTATAAGAAGTATAAGAAGCTATGACTATTTACTATTATTAAGGCTCTGTTCACATTCCGTCAGGATTTTTGTTGTCACTTTTCCTACTTTCGATGACAAGAATAGCGCAGCATGCAAGTCAGTGTGATCCAATGGGGACTGTTTGGATACATTATTTGCAGGATCCGCCACAGTGTTATGGGTTAAGTCGTGAACAGAAACAATTATGCAAATGTGAACAGAGCCTAACCGGAAACAGATCAGGATTAAGATGTTTTGATGATGATTGATAACGATGATGATTATTTTAAACTCCTGGTGACTTTTTATAATTGAACACTGGCATAATGTCTTGTTTTCTGTTTATCTTCAGGCTTTAAATTGACTTTTTTTTATTTCTGTGATTGGCCACCTTGGCGCTTGTTCTTCTCATTTCCTTTTACAATGAGCTTGGTCTTTTCATAATAAGAAAGGTTTATCAAAACTTGCGTGAGTAAAAAGTGGAGTAGTTACTCATGGCAACCAATCAGGTTACTGCTTTGATTTTGCAAAAGAGATTTAGATAAGTGAAAGGTCAAATCTGTTTGTGTCCTATGGCAACGTCTCCCCTATTACCTTGCACTAATTTTGATAAGCTATGTATAAAAAAAGGATAAGGCCTCTCTCTGGACATATGGTGCCATGCATGTAGCTATTTGTAAGGTGAAGACCCATGAAATACATCTATTTAGTTAGTTCTTTAGTTTACTGTGTTATTGGGGACCAGCCTGCCTGCTTCCTGTTATTTCTGGCATCTTCAGCACCTGCATGGTAGCAGGAACTGCCCTTTAATGTGTAGACATAAATATTCCCTCTGTAATATATAGCAAAGATTTCTTTGTACAGATTAGCAAATTGTTAATAACTAGAGATGAGCGAGCGTACTCGGAAAAGCACTACTCGCTCGAGTAATTTGCTTTATCCGAGTATCGCTGTGCTCGTCCCTGAAGATTCGGGTGCCGCTGCGGCTGACAGGTGAGTCGCAGCGGGGAGCAGGGGAGAGCGGGCGGGAGAGAGAGATCTCCCCTCCGTTCCTCCCCGCTCTCCCCTGCAGCTCCCCGCTCCGTGCCGGCACCCGAATCTTCAGGGACGAGCACAGCGATATTCAGATAAAGCAAATTACTCGAGCGAGTAGTGCTTTTCTGAGTACGCTCGCTCATCTCTATTAATAACTAATTTTACCTGGTAAATCACTTCTCTTAAAAGGGTTGTCCAGAATTAGGTAAACATGGCTGTTTTCTTCCAGACACAGCACCATACCTGGCTACTGGTTAAATGTGGTATTACAGCTCAACTCCATTTACTGCAATGGACCTAAACTGCAATACCAGACATGACCTATGAACAAGTGTGATGCTGTTTCTGAATAAAGGCAGCCATGTTTTTCTAATCTTGAAGAACCCCTTTTAGGTACAACTTAGCATTATACCGAGCAGACTACCATAATACAAAGCAAGCAAGGGAGATCTGTGCCGAATTGGAGACTGAGAGGGATTGCTAGTAGTAAGAGATGCAGGGTTGCAGCTTATGGATTTAATGGACCTTGTTTAATTCAGTGGCTCCTAAAAAATGGCTCAGTGTTACATTCACAATATTGTTGAAAGCTCTTGTCCCCTATCTTATCCCTAGAGAAGTGCCACATTTATTGGGTTATACAAATGCCTCAAATTTTAAACTAAAATAGTTTTCTGTCGATTAAAATGTCATGATTTTAGGTTTTCCCACATTTACTATAACATTTTGGCTTGAATGTGGCTCCTAACCATCACTCATAAGTTAAATGTAGTAGAGATATAAGAGGCTCAGACTCAGACTGGTCAACAGGGAACAAGTGAATCCCCTGGGGGACCATGAGCTGGGAATAGGCCCCGATCCATCCCCACACAAAAGGTGCACCCTGCTGTGCACCCACTGCAATATATACTGATAGGCAGAATACAGCATCTTAGGTAGGTGATATTTGCATGTAACTGTACAGTGGGCCTCCAGAATACATTTTTACTGGTTGGCTCTAGGCACATTGAACAGGTTGGGGACCTCTGTTTCATTTTACTACAAGGTCCTCCCACCATTGTACACAGATATGAGAAGTCAGGCTTGTCTGTATGGTTCTTCTTTCTTCAAGATTAGTCATTACAATATATTTTCATCTATATTCAAAACTATGCTGGATGAGGACCCACCGGGATAGGTGAGTATTCAATTTCTCTGCATTTTAAGCCCTTATAACTTTTTTCATGTCCCGGAAAACCACTTTAATTCCCAATAACCACACTGTGCTGAAAATCAGGTTGTGTATGATCACCCAAATGCTATACATTGTGTAGAAAACTAGAAATAAAACAATGTATACAATACTGAAGGCTAAAACAGGAAGTATGACCACTAAGAACAGCTGTATATGACATTCTACAATAGAATCAATCGCTAATCAATCCCATATAAACATTCTAGGTGCATTAATAAATAATTACCTTATATTTGTTGGAAGAAAAAACAAAAACGTAAAAGTCACATATGCAGCAAAAATAAATAATATGAATAATTGATCATTAATATCCGTGCATTTGTGCTCAGTGTTATAGGTCATAAGCTATAATGGGAGATAGGGAGAGATTCTCCTAAGGGATACGGAAAATGTAACAGTGAAAACAAAGCATCAATAATGTAGCCGTATCAGGAAATGCAGTGTGACCTTTTTTAGTTACTCCTATCAGAACGTGTAGATTCCTTCTTACGAAGAGTACCTTATCATCACTTTCTTGTGTGGCAATGTTAAGGCATCAGGCATCCACTGGGCATATGTGCAATGGAAAGAAATTCCAATTATAAGCTCCGGTCATTCTGACTGAGCCAATTAATTGCCAGAATGACACAAGCAAGATGACATATGAAGGAATGAAGATATGACGGTGTATTTATAATGTATCAAATTCATAAATACACAATATACAATATATCATTGAATTAATCTAAAGAGATCACTTTCTTTGTGAAGGAAGTTATATATAAAAGTATTGCTCTTTATAATAAAAAGTCTTTGGGTGTTTTTTATAAAATGTATCCGGTCACTTTGGAAATGTATCTCTGCTTGGGACAGCTGGGTTACAACCAATATGGCTGTCATTACAGCTCTCAAGAGTTGTCACACAGCCTTCTGTATGATAAATCGGCCTAGGCAGGTTAGTGCTGAAGAAGCTGGGTGATAACCTCTGTGGGATCTCTAATGCCCAGGATATGTGTCAGCCAACATAATTGAATAGAAGAGTTCAATTTAAGGGTTTATGTTTACCAGTGATTTTTAGGAAAAGTGCATTTTTGACTACTGTGCCTGAATAAACAAAGGCGAGACCTCATGGTGGGTGATCTGCTAATCCGTGGGGTGCAAACATACATGGATGGTGTATCCTAAACACAGGTCATCAATGTTTCTCCCAGAAAACCCCTTTAAAAATCTCATGATGTTAATCAGATGTTGGACAAGAAGAGTTAAAATAAATAAATAAATTTAAACTAAAAGGGGTTATAAGAACTTAAAAGGGGATGTCTGGGACTATTTTTGATTTTTTTCTATCCTCTGAACAGGTTATCAAAAGTTGATCAGCGAGGCTCTTCTGCTCAGATTGCTGCTGATTCTGATGCCATTGTTACTATGAGAAATGCAGGAAGCAGACTGCGCTGACAATAGCGCAGCTGCCTGGATTCGTATTGCAAGTGCAGCTTCCATTGAATTCAATGGGAGCTGTGCCTGCAATATGAAAGCGGGCCACTGCATTATGATCTGCACAATGTGCTTCCGGCACTCTCTATAATGACAAAGGCGCCAGTTATCAGCTGATCAGAAGGAATCTGAGCAGCGCACCCCCACCAATCATCTATGATCACCTGTCCTGAGAATAGCTTATCAATTAAAAAGAAATTAAAAATGTCCCGGATAATCTCTGTAAATATTGATGACCTTACCTTAGGATAGTTCATCAATATCAGTCCGACTTCCGACACCAAAGTCGTTCACATGTTTGAAGGACCCGTAGTGCTGGAGCGAGCACTGCAGCCTCTCCATTGTGAACGAGCCACAACTCCGTGTATTACATGAAAGGGACTGGGCTGCAGAAAGTCCAAGTGTCTGATGAATGTTACATCATTGGTCAAAGAAGAGGCTGCAGCATCGTGGCCTCTTCAAACAGCTGGGGGTATCAGGAGTCACACCCCACTGATCTGTTATTCAGAATTTATCCTAAGGATACAACTGTAGTTTTGCTTTTTGGTGTGTTTTAGTTACTACTGAAGTCTGTAGGAATATGGCCACAAGATCTGGACCTTCTATTGTTCTACTGCAGTGTTTTCCAATCCCACTCCTCACGACCCCCCAACAGGTCATAATTTGAGGATATCCTATAGTGAAAGCACCTGTGGCAATGTCTGAGGCACCGACAATAATTACATCACCTGTACAATACTATCGAGATTCTGAAAACCTGAGCTGTTGGGGGGGGAAGTCTTGAGGACTAGAGTTGGGAAATACTGTTCTAAAGATTCGAACCCTAAAGTCATCTTAGCTCATCCTGGCTCAGTCCGAGGCCTTCATGCAGTTTCTTTGGAAATTTTACTTAAGGGTTTCACACATGCGAAAGCTCCAGCTATGAGGCACATCCATCACTGTTAAGGGATGTCCACAAAGTAGGTTCCATCATGGAATTTTCCACATGGAAGCTGCCTATAAAACATGGCTATGTCACTTCTTTACATGGACAATGCGTAATCCCAAATGTGGATTTGGCCTATTGATAGGCTTAAATCCATGTGCAGAAAAAACCATGGCAGAAATGTGTGGCATAGCCATGGATTTCTGCCTCAGTTTTACAGACGGATTCCATGCGAAAAACTAAATGGTGGAATCCACCATTTGAACATAACCTCATTATACTGATGAGACATTTCAATAACCTTAGAGTTAACCCTACAGTAAAATGAATCCTCTCCTTATATTCCACATCAGTGACCCAAGCATATTTTTTCTACCTTTTCCCTATAGATTGGACCATTGCTAAAACCTGGGACATGTAATGATAAAGGATCACATCAGAGAGACAATACATTGATATCCTTAAGCTCCTCTGGGGACTGCCAACCATTAAAAGGATGTAGAAACAGAGCAATATAATATGTAGACCATTGAAAGTCGTTAGCTGTTAAAGGGCTGAAGCTGTTGTTGAGTTTACAGGGACATTTCCTGCTTTTTTGCATCACTACATTAATTTTACTCTAAGGGCGGCTTCACATGGACCCGTTTGTGGCACGCATTGAGCGGGTGGAATTAGCACGTGCAATACGCAGAGAATAGAACTCATTGATGTTAATGAGTTCGTTGTCATTAACAAATTTTTTTGCATGTATTACGGTCACGCACAAAGAAATAGGAATTGCTCTATCTTTCTGCCTATTTGCACAGCAAAGTTCACCATAGAAATCTATGGGAGGTGCGCAGATGTGTTCAGAAATGCACAATATGCTGCAAAATTAGAGAAAAATAGCCTTTCAAGTCAGGGTGGAGGTGGGGGGATTGTCTAAGCTGCATTCACAATTTTGCAGGTTGCTTCGGATAACAAGAATCACCCCTGACACTTTAGCTAATATCTCATAACGCAGTTGGACAGTAAATGCTCAAACTTATGGGCACATGTGCTAATATGCTTGCTGCTATGGAGCCAATTAGTGCATGAACCAGTGTTGTTTTTTTCCCCACTATTGACCCACGTGACAGGCCTCACACCAGCCAAGCCGGAAACCCACTGCACACTGATGAGGGCCAAAACCCGAAACAGCTGTCTGTGTATGGATTCTAGCTTGGTTTCATCTGAGCCAGCAAGAAATGCTGGGAGATTCAGTCCTGAAGCTTTCAAAATTGTGAATCCAGGTCTATTACATAATAAGGTTGTAACTCAGGATCAGTACAAGATAAGTAATGTATTTAAAAAGTTGCTTAATTGTCTTGATTTATTATGCATGAAAATTGTTAAATAGTATTTAAAGATGGAGATACTTTTGTACTGCTCTGACGAATATATTTAGGGCAGGTGTACAAGTTTGTTAAAGGGTTTTTCCGAGTTTACAAAATGGCCAGAGGGCTGATAAGTGTGTAAAAAGAAGAAAAACTATGCTAATTTTTCAAATGTCCAGCTTGCCCAGTGCCGCTGATCTGGTCCCTGCTGCTTCAGTCCCAGAAGCTCCTGCAGTGGTCATGTGCCATTCATAGTTCACATAACCGCTGCAGCCAATCACTTGCCTTAGCAGTCATATGCCATCTCATGCACATTGATTGGCTGCAGCATTCATGCCAACAGTGAACAGCATGTGACTACTGCAGGGGCAGGAGTAGTTGGTATTGGACCGGCAGTGCTTGATCAGGGAGGTCATCTGAAATGTGACTTCTGGGATTCACTTTACACATATCCACCTCCTGGCAATTTATTTTTAAAATCAGAATACCCGTTTAAGGGTATTTTCATACCGGCAGAATTTTGCCGCTTTATCTGCCATAACACACAGAACATTCTGCGCATATTCCGCTTGTGTGAATGCTCTCTAAAGAACAGATAAATCAGGCCCACATAGAACTTGCTAGGATACTGCTGCCTGCATTGTAGACTACGTTTACATGATAGTTACAGAAGCGTAACCTAAAGCTTCGGGGCCATAGGACAAACCTGTTCATTACCTACTCTGTGCTTTTTATACTAGTGTCTTCTTATGTGGAAGGGGAGTTTTGGGATCTCTTAGGCACCAGGGTCTAATTGTGACTGCTACTAGATAACTGTGTGCTTTTACATGGGCTGATAGTCGCCAGAGTAATTGCTCCAAAAAACGATTATGGGCGATTGTCGTCCCGTGTAAAACCTGGGACCAAACAGGTTGGGGGAGTACGAATCACTGATTTGTCAGAGTCGCTTGATTTTTAGCTCACTTACAACTATGTGATTATTAGCCCGTGTAAACAGGCAGCTGTTCATTTCCCGGTGCTCCACCTCTATTTAGTGAGTGATTATCGCTGCTGTGTAAAAGCAAGGGGCGGTAATTATTAGGATGGCTGTCGAAACACTTCAGCTTTATGGCCCATTTAAATGCAACGATTGTCGCTTAAAATTCGTTCAAACTAGCAAAAGTGAGTGATAATCGTTACTTGTAAGCATAAAGCAATTATGCACTGTTCATTCACTTGTCGTTGGTCGCTGAGTTTCAACCTGCATAAAAATAATCGCTCTTTCATTCGCTTGCCATTAGTTTAAACAGTAGTCGTTCAGTCGTTCAAACAACTCAAAGGGAGGGGTGATTGTTTGCTCAACAAAATGACTCATTCAAAAGCCAATCCACATATTGCCACAGTAAACAATGGCTTTTTCTTCGCACTAATTAAAAAACATGGCCTAGAGATTCTTCTCATACACATACACCCACCTGAGCAAACAATCACCCACTTATCTTATCTGATCTACGTCCACTTTACATATAAACACTTCCAAGTAAAAGCCCATTTAGACACAATGATAATCGTTGTGTCATTTGCAGTGAAAGATGATTGCTCAAACGTGATGATCGCTCTCCGAGCAGAGAACAGCTGGATGCAGGAGACAAGCGGGGCCGCTTGTCTTCTGCATCCAGCTGTTCTCCGCTTGGAGTGCTCTGCTGTTATACAGCCAAGCGCTCCGAGCGGAGGATGCAGAAGACAAGTGGATATCCTCGCTTGTCTTCTGCATCCAGCTGTTCTCTGCTCGGAGTGCCCGGCTGTTACACAGCCAAGCGCTCCAAGCGTATGATGCAGAAGACAAGGGGGGTGGCCCTGCTTGTCTTCTGCATCGAGCTGTTCTCTGTTCGGAGCGTCAGCCTGTTATACAGCCGAGCGCTCCAAGTGGAGGATGCAGAAGACAAGCGGGGTAGCCCTGCTTGTCTTCTGCATCCAGCTTTTCTCTGCTCGGAGTGCCCGACTATTAAACAGCCGAGCGTTTCGAGCAGGGCATGGAGAACACAGCTGGGCCGCTCTGTTCTTCATACCCAGCCTGTCATCAGGGAGCAGGATACAGCTGAAACAATAGTATCAGCTGTATCCCGCTGTGAATCCCTGATAAGGCTCATGGTTGTCTTTCAGCATGCTGAAAGACAACAATGAGCAACGGCTTAACGAAAATTGCATGATGTCAGTGCAGTTATACACAACGATTATCGCTTAAAAGACGGCTTTTGAGCAAATTTTGAGCGATAATCGTCGTGTCTAAATGGGCCTTTACCCAGCAAGCCAAAGGGAAATGGCGAGGATTTCAAACAATTATCTTTATGTGTAGACACTTGTCATTTGAAAACAAAAAAGTCATTGAGTTATTTGTTCAAACTACAATTGTTGCATGTAAATGGGCCTTTAGATGGATCACACATATAAAAAGTAAGTAGAAGTTAGCATTGAAGCACAAACAGACAGTAACCAATAATATGGGCAGTTTTTAGATAATTGTCTGGAAAATATGTCAATATGACACACTAAAAAATAACTTCCATATTAAAAAATGTGTTTTGGATACAAGGTAGACCAATGAGGTCTCCAAACTACCGTATGCCTTACTGAACAAATCGCTATTCAGCCATCCTGGTTGTTTCGTAACTTTAGGATTTCCTCAAATTCCTCAACAAACCTTTGGTCAGCTATTCTTGCAGTTCAAATCCTATTGCTTTTGTATAAGTCTTGCCATTGTTGTAACTGGGCATCTAAAATGCTTTCGCATGATTATTCGAGCTGTTGACTTTGCATGTGCATTGTGATCTTTCTAGTAATAGATTTGGAACATAACAGTTGTGGGAAGCTATGTAGCTGCATGAAAGACAAAGTAAACTGGCCCTGAATCAGGAACTTAAGGATTTTGAGCCTTCAACAACTACATGTTGCCTGCGCTCATAGTTTGTCTGCATGCTATTGGCTGATTGAGCATTGGGAGTTTGATTTCTACTTTGCATTAACAGCAAAAACATTTGTATTATTCCACAGAGAAAACTCAGATGACCTCTTTGTGGAACAAGTTCAATATCTCTGAAATGTCAAACCAACTTTGCTACAGTCATATCCTGTACTGCAATGTTCTGTCCCTTACAAGTCATAATATAGCCATTTCTTCATATCTGCATTACTTATTTATATGATGAGCAACATACTATGCACTCAGGGGCGTAACAATAGGGGATGCAGGGGATGCAGTTGCACCCGGACGCAGGAGCCTTCGGGGGCCCATAAGACCTCTCTTGTCCATATAGGGAGCCCAGTACTATGAGTAAAGCATTATAGTTGGGGGTCCTGTTACAAGTTTTGCATCGGGGCCCGGGAGCTTCAAGTTACACCTCTGTATGCACTGGTACAGTATTATACACCAGGGCAGCCTTAGTGCTGCTCTTGCTTTCCGGGGTGCCACCAGTGTCATGGCATACAAAGCTTGTATCCATCATGAGTCTAAATATTAACCCCCTTTTTTTGCACAATAAAAGCATTTTTCATGCATTTTTTTCTTGTATTTCTATATTGAGGGACACATAACTTTTTTTTTTATCTACGGAGCTGTTTGGGGCTTGTTGCGATAAGTTGACGTATTCATTGGATCCATTTCAGAGCCCATCTGACTTTTTGATTAGTTTTTTTACGTGTTTTGGGAGCTAAGGTGGGAACTGTTTTTTTTTGCATGGCATTGACTGTGCAGTATTAATGAATGATATGTTATCCTTAAGGCTTAAACACATGGGCAAATGCGCAAATACGCTCACCGCTACGGAGGGTATTTGCGCATGAAGCAGTGATTTTTTTTGACTATTCAAATTCCGCACTATTGCACGTGAAATTAAAAACAAGCAGGAAGATAGGTACTGTCGTATCTTTTCTCGAGCATAGTAATATCACGCTAGAATTCCGCTAGTCAAAACCAAACCATTAAAATCAGTGCTTTTGTTTCGTCACTTTTTGCAGACGTGTTTTTCATGGCCACAAAAAGCTACAAGATCACGGTCATCTGAAGAAGCCCTAATCTGTGTGTCTGTAAGATTCCAGAGATACACAATATATATATTTTTCTTAGATTTTAATTTTTGTGGAAAAAATTGACATTTTTATTAACCCTTTTCAATCCATTTTTTTTCTCATCCATTCTCCCCAGCTCCAAATAAATTGGAGTTGGGGAGAATGGATGAGAAAAAATAAATTTTCCCTTCACTCTGTCAGTTCAGGAGGGTGCAGGTGCTCACTGCACCATGGGGGGAATGCGGAAGTACTTCTGCATTCTCCCTTCTACCTCCCGGCTCGGCGATCATGTGACCGCTGGGGTCAGGTGGCACCCAGCGGTCACATGATTGCCGGGCCAGGAGGCAGAAGAGAGAATGCGGAAGTATTACTTCCGCATTCCCCCCCACGGTGCAGGCTCCCGACTCAGCGTTCATGTGACCGTTGGGGGTCAGGTAACACCGGCTGTCACATGATCGCTGCCCAGAATCTCTCTGCATTACATAGCGCTAATTGAGCGCTATGTAATGCGTAAAGGAAAAGGCAGAAAGGGTTAAAAACCCTTTCTGCCTTCTCCTCGGGGGTCCTTGTTGAGGATCAGTGCAGGAGGGCATCTGCACCCGATGTGTCTGATGATTGGGTGCAGATGCACTCCTGCACTGCAGTGTCGGGCCTGTCCCGACATCGGAGCTGTGGAGGGAAATGATGATGTCGCGGCAGGCCGGACATTGGATTGGAAAGGGTTAATACCATTTTGGACTGCATACGAATTTTTGATCGCTTTTTATTTATTCTTTTGCTTTGCAGAATGATTAAAAACAGCAATTTTGGCATTGATTTCCTTCTTTTTTTTTACGGTGTTCACCGCATGGGATAAATGACATAATAATTTTATAGCACCCGTCATTACAAAGGCCAAATTGGTGTTTTTTTTAAATTTGCATTTCTCCAATAAGTAATAGAACTTTAATGGAAAAATGTCGCCTTTCAGATTTATTTTTAGAGGGGAGGGGGTTCGGACATGAAAACAGTTTTTATTATTTCGTTTTTCACCGCATTTGTTCGTCCCACAAGAGGACTTGGAGATGTGATTCTTTGATCACTTAGATATTACACTGCACTACTTATGTAGTAATTGTGCATTATCTCTGCCATGTTCATCACCGACAGTACAGCCTGTTACTGCCAGTGATGAACGCTAGCCCTCACAGGCCACCATACATAGCAGACCTAGAGGTCATGATTTGACCTCCGGTTGCCATACTAAACATCAGCCCCCTCCATATACAACAGCATCTAAAGGGTTTAATCACCGGGATTGGAGCTAAGCTCCATCCCACTGGTTGCAGTGGGACCACGGCTGTAACTTAGAGCCGCGATCCTACTCTAATCACTGAGCCCCCCAGTAATCAATGCCGCACATGTATGGCACGACGGGGAAATTGCTGGCCATTTGCGCTGTATATGCACAGCGCGTGTCAAGAAGGGGTAAATTGAATAGAAGAAATATACTATATGGCACTATTATGTGTTGAGCTGTTATTTGATCATTATAAGTTGGTATTATCTGAGTACTGTACAGTCGTATTTACTTAAAGGGGTTGTACGGGACTTTGGGTGTTTTATTCTGATAAGCTATCCTCAGAATACCCGTGACATCTAATACTCTAGAGATACACATTCATGGTTTGCAAACACTGTTAAATATATGATCTCTTGGTATTGGGGTGCACTCATTTGGCTGTTTGAGGGGCAGTTCTACAAAAATAACTTTAGAAATGACAAAACACAAGAGGGAGGAAATAATCCAAGAAGTATGGGCAGCTGCTCGAGGATATATTGGGATATATTTAGTGGGACCTATAAGAAGGAAGGACTTATAGTCTGTTGTGCAATCTGGAATTAAAGAGGTTTCCTAGTCTTACAGCTTCATGCCGGCTCACAAGGGTCACATGAGGGTTTGGATCCGATAGCTGAATGAGAGTGATTCTCATTCTATGAGTTCAGTACACAGTTGGACATAATTATATGGTCATCGCTCAGTCTAAATCGGCATCAGGATCCAATCACTTTCCTCAGCTACCCGGACCCCAACAAATGAATACTTCTATGGAAAACTGTCCATGCTGTACCATATCAGGTATAGGAAAAAAGAACTTAAGCCTACTGTAGTGTTCTACTAGAGTCCCAATATCCTTAGTTTGTTCATATTATAACATGTGCATTGGGAAAGGTTACAGCCGGGGTTAGAACTGTTACATTTTTGAAAGCGGGGTTTGCCCGCCAACTAGCTGAACGCAAAATAAGCTAATTTTATCAAATCCTATAATCCATCCATCTCTCTCTCAGTATGTATTGTATATAATGAAGGAGGTGAACAAATAAGTGGGGAGGCAGCAGTCCTGTTCGATTTTTTGAGATTATTGCAAGACATGTATAATTTAATAGCCCAAGCGATGATGTTGAAATTACATATGCCATTATACAGCTGTACTGCTGCACTATATTGTAAAGAGTATAAAGATAAAATCGGTTTAAATCACAGAAAATCCCATGCCATTTATCTGTTGTGATATCCCGTCTTACTATATTACATGCGTTTTTGCACTACTATTTCATGTCATATCACATTGTTTGTGACAAATCATCATAGAGCTTTATCTTTTCAAGGAATGGTAAGTAGGTGTGGAGACAAACCATAAATGCGTTCTGGACTGGATGAGTATAATGGCATGTGCCAGCACCAACATGTATTTTTCTGCTATGGGTCTACCCTGCTCTGTATATCTCTATTGCCGCACTGTATCTTTAATACTAAAACTGCATTTTAACCCACTCTTCAAACAGATTGAAACTGGCAGCATGATACCAAGAGGAAATCACTGCCTGGGCTCTGGGAGGCATGTGTGTTATGCATTGCATTGGAGCATATAGGAGGTCATCTCTGTGATGATAGGCTCTATGGAGACAGTTTAGGGCAAGTAGTGTTGTGTGAACCCAAACAGTAGAACCCTGTTTTGGGTTGAACGTGGCTAAAGGTTTGGCTCAGCAAGAAGTTGAACCTGAGGCGATTCATCTTTGCTAAACCTGCTAAAAGAAGAAAGACAAAAAAGGAAAAAAAGAAGGAAAAATGAAAATAATAAGGAAAAAGAAGGAAAAAAGAAAGAAAAAGAATTAAAAAGAAGAAAAAAAAATCTTTTCTACTTTTTTTCTTTGTAATTTCTTCTTCTTTCTTTCTCTTCTTTCTCTTTTTTTTCTTGCTTTTTATTTTTCTTCTTTTTCTTCATTATTTTGTCCTTAAAAACAGCTCAGAAGTGCTTAGATATACTCCTAGGTGACCGAAGAGTGTCATAGAGGGCTTTTATAGCTTTCAGGGCTTATTCAGACATGCGTATATTGGCCAGGTTTTCAGTAACCCAGTTATCGGTAACTGTTTTCAGATGTTGACAGACATTGTCTCATTGTACTTTATAATTGAATACTGCTTGATTGACTTCTGTTTTAAAATAAGAGGGCAGATTTACTAACCCTGTCTAATAGCTAGACCATGTAACTTTACGGCAGGCAGTCTAAGGATGCGTCACATTTATCACAGTGGTTCATGCTGGATGATAAATGTGGGCATCTTTAGACACTTGGGCTAACTTTATACCACTTATGGTTTGGTTAATTTTCCATCAACATTTTGTTACATGGTGTTGCATTAAGGTTAGGGCTACATGACTTGTGTCAGATCCAACACTGGCTCTAATGAATGTCAATGGTGTCACGTTGTGACTTGTGACCTCAATGAAACTGTGAAACAACAGTCACAGAAAATTCCAACATAGTTGGATTTTGGTCACAAGTCGCATGCAACTTTTTACACCATAGCCATCAATGTAAGTTGCATTAGACTGTGATTTTCCTGCGATTTGGCTATTTTATTACAGCCAAATCACAGCTCTGAAACAGTTGCACAACTTGTTTTGTCACGTGACTTTTATGCAACATATATCATCTTAAGCCACACCATCTTTCCCTGACAAGCCTGTTTTCAGTCATTCTCACTCCCTTGTTGCATGAGGTACAGAAAGTATATGAAACACACAATAATTGTGATGCAAGTACCATATATGTTCGAGTATAAGCCTAGTTTTTCAGCACATTTTTTTATGCTGAAAAAGCCCCCCTCGGCTTATACTCGAGTGAAGTAAAAAAAAACAACAAAAAACCTACAATACTCACCTCCCAGTCTGCGTCTGTGTCCCCGGCGTGATGGTCTCTCCGGTGGTGCGGCAAGCTGCTTGAGAATTCTCCCCACTGTCCTCTCCCTGCTCAGCTTTGAATTCCCCCGCTGTCAGCGCTGTGTAAGTAAGCGCTGTGATTGGATCGAGCGCCAGCCAATCACAGCCGGCACTCAATGATGCACAACCATTCAGTGGATGACATCACTGAATGGTTGTGATTGGCTTATCGAGCGCTGGCTGTGATTGGCTGGTGCTCGATCCACTCACAGCGCTTACTTACACAGAGCTTACGGCGGGGGAATTCAAAGCTGAGCAGGGAGATGACAGCGGGGAGAATTCTCAAGCAGCTTGACGCACCGCCAGGAAGACCATAGCACCGGGGACACAGACGCCGGCTGGGAGGGGAGTATTGCATTTTTTCTTAACCTTGTATATACTCGAGTATAGCTTGGCTTATACTCGGATCGGATAATACTCGAGTATCTACGGTAATTTCCAACAGTTTTTCTGTTGCAAATTGAAATAGGATTCTAGCATATTTAACTCAGTACATATCCCCCATAGTGTTTAGATAGGCAGATTTCCTAGTGCATTTGACTCTTGCCATGTAGGTTGTCTCTCCCCATTAGTGCCTTCTCTCTGGTGTTTTCTGTTTTTTTCATGTTTTATTATGCCCAATAACAATGCATTTTAATTGTGGCTCACAGATGAACTGTTAACAAACACTGATAGCCCAGCAAGTTGCAGCTTTTTTCTGGAGTATTTTACAAAACTTTTGTATGATGGATGTGATAGCCGAACACCGTCTTTACCCACAGCGGAAATGCTGCAGAATTTCGGCTGCCAGAATCGCTGCAACAATTCCTCAGCATTCACGCTACAAGCCATTTAGAGGAGGTTTAAAACATTTCACATAGAGCCGAAAGTTTCCATAATGAATCTGCAGCATAAAACAAAATATGTGTGGGAAAGATAGGGCAAGGCCTTTCTTTTCTTGTATATAGGAATATTGTTCAATTAATGGCTTCACTTCGGCATGTTTTCCGGGCATGATTTTCACGCCTGCAAAACGCTCCAAAATTTGTCCATCTGTTGAAGCCCTTCATAGGAAAAAATGTGCATATAAAAATGTGTGAATTAGAAAAAAAACACTGAAAACACCCCAAAAAATGGATGGCTTTTTTTTTTTTTTTTTACAAGCACTATTTGGGGACAAAAAGTGCTACCAAAAATATGTGAGAAGGAAGCTTAAAGGATATTTACATGCCTGTAGTTTTTACATTTACCAAAAAAATCCACGTAAGTGAAGCCTTGCACCAGAAGGTGCTTAATGTGAACTTAGTATTTTAAGGTCACCTCCCTTAATTGTTGCAAAAGTTTTTAGTTTTAGGCTAGAGCTAGATGGCGACATACGTGGCATGGCACATAGATTGCAGTGTCACACCCCAGTGTCACCATCAATGACTGTTAATAGTTTAGGGTTATGATCTGTGACACCACAGTAGAAAAAAATCCAACTCAGTTGGATTTTGGTCTCAGTTGGCATGTCACAAGTGACTTTTCCATTGTTGATGTCAATGTAAGTCTCGTGCGACTGTGACCTGCCTGTGACTTGGCTGTTTCTTAATAGCCAAATTGCAGCTCTAGTTGCAGCCAAGTATATTTACATAGATTGTTATTGTGCCGCCTAGTTGAAAACTGTACAGCAAAACCAAAAGCATTTTTCCATGAGTTGTTATGGCTTTGCAATACGGTTGGGGCAGCGTGGCAGAGGGGAGCGGGGTGGGGAGTGAGAGATCTCTCTCTCCCTCCCCATCTACTCTGCAACCCCCCGCTCACCCCCGCGCCCCCCCCCCTCCCCGAATTTTCAGGGACGAGCCAGCAGGTACTCGAAAAAGGCGATGCTGTCTCGAGTAAATTGCCTTAATGAGTATGCTTACTCATCTCTAGTCAGGAACACTATCTTTTCTCCTTAGGGAAAGCACCTGAGTGAGGAGACCTATAAGGCCATGCGCCCGTGTGTTTAAGTTGCTAACTTTTACAATTAGTCACTAGAAATCAGTTGTGAACAACTTGTTAGGGTCCTTTTACACATTTGCAAAGTTAACTTCCTGTATGCAGAATTGTTGTCGATTCGTGAAGCGTGAAAGCCGCAGAAATTAAACCGCAAATCCAAAGCATGTAAGACATTTGGATTTTGTGGCAGATTTGTCTATGGCAACTTTTTCCAACATGTGTGAGGGCATCCTGAGGGCATCCTTAAAATCACGAGATGAAAAAAAACAGTTGATTTTAATAGTTTTGTTTCCACTTGCAGGATTCTCGCGCATGATTTGTATGGGCGAGAAAAGATAGGACTTGCCCTGTCTTTCCCACACGTAGTTAATATTATGTTTGAGAAAGATAAGGCAGGACCTATCTTCTTGCTGTTTTTTCCAACTCGCGTGCATTAGTGCGGAGTTTAAATAGTCAAAAAAACAAACAGAGTATTAGCGCATGCGCCCTTCTGTTTTGCCCTTAGAAGGGGGTAATTTATGGTGGATTCACATATTGTGTAAATACCTGTCACAGGGGCGTAACTATAGAGGGTGCAGGGGATGTGGTTGCACCCGGGCCAGAAGCCTTGGTGGCCCATAAGGCCTTTCTTCTCCATATAGGGAGCCCAGTACTATGAATAAAGCATTATAGTTGGGGGCCCCGTTCCAGGTTTTGCATTGGGGCCCAGGAGCTTCAAGTTACGCCTCTGACCTGCCACAAACAAATGTACACCAAAATCCGCATGTCCTGCATGTGGATTTTGGTGTGAAAATGTTGCAGATTACATTGCAAACAATAACATTTCCAGCATTTTTTATGGAAGATCAACAACACAATCCACATGTAAGACATTATTTGTTTGGGGCAGATTTTTACATGTGATTATACCCTTGCTAAGCTAAATGACCCACAAATGCCTTGCACCCCATTAATTATCTGTTTATCCGTCTTACTCGGCAAGGTGTGTGACTTAATAGACAGCGAGCTTTCTTTCATGGCGTGTCTTCAGGGTTGTTGCGAGGGTCTTAAAAGATCAGGGCATTGGGCCCCAAGGCATATGTTGTACCACTCCCACAAAAAAACACCACATTTATAGTTACCACACAATATTGCTGCAATTAAACCAAGACTAAACTTCACCACCATTGATCTCCTGTCCATGGGCGTAGCGATATCCCGCGGAGCTGCCGCCGGGGAGCAGGGGAGAGCTGACTGCTTTCCCCACTGAGCCTATCTGACAGATAGGCTCACAGCGTAGAATCGCGGCTAATCGCAGCATGCTGCGATTTAAATCCCGCGAGGGGAGAATCGCTATGATTCTCCGCTCGTGGACAGCGGGGCTGCGCTTTCCATAGTAGTCTATGGAAAGCGTTCACTGCGTTTCCCGCAGCCAGATTATCGCCACAGGAAACGCAGTGAAAAAAAAATCGCCCATGGACAGCAGGCCTTACAGTAATTAAACGTTCCCATCATCCGGTTATTGAGCAAAGCACTCTGTACAAAGGACAATATTACCAATAATACCACTATAACAAGCCCAAACAATACCACCATACCATGACCTCTACTGTTATCACTGCATAGTTATATATTACCATACTGTTACTGAATAAATAAACCACTCTACAGAGATCAATATTACCACCACACTCTGTGGAATGTGCAAGTAATTACAGTACACTTATATCCAGTGATCACAGCTGACAACTTTTATTAAAGTTATATGCCTTTTCCATCCAGCCCAGACCACCATGAAGGTTATTTCCAGACATGACTTGTCTCCATGAAGTTTGTAACAGAGACATCCTTGGCTCTAGCACCCCACTAACATTTTCTCAATCTACACAAATTGTCCATCCTGCTGCTACTCCCAATTCTGGTCATTGTATAATATATTAAACATTTGTTTTTTATGATTATGATACGCTGTTCGACATGTCTTTCTCTCTCTGGCACCACCTATAGGTGGACACTCTGTAAATTAGTTTCCAAGTCATTAAAGGGTGTAACACCACGGGGGTTAAATAGGACGCCAAATGGTCACTTTTACTTCTTGGTTACTTTATTCACACAAGCTTTAGCAGAAACATAAACTACTGGGTCTCCAGAGAAATAATAACGTTTGCAAAACAAAGTCCTTTCAATGAATTTAACCCTCTACAGGCCACAGGGGCGCACTCAAGTCCATAGCTGCAACACAATCATAAGTCCGTTCACCTTCACAGACCTGTAGTGGTCCATAAGTGCAGCTCATCACCAGGACATAGTGTCTCTAGACCTCAATCCCGGGGCCAGGGTTCTCTAAGCGTCCTGCTAGAACAGCGTCTCTCCCTGCTTACAAGAGGAGTATTCCAGGGCCAGAGCCCTCCAAGCGTCCTGCCAGGACAGCGTATCTCTTTGCTTACAACAGTATTCCAGGGCCAGAGCCCTCCAAGCGTCCTGCCGGGACAGCGTCTCTCTCTGCTTACAACAGGAGACAAGTCTCAGCTGCAGTCTGGTCGCAATGCCAGTCTGGTCCTGCCAGACACACACACCTCTCACTGCAGCAGGAACACACACCTTTTTATCTTCCTTACACACCTGTGGGTGTTTTTCCTCTTGCCTCAGGCAACAGACTGACTGTCTGTTGCCCCCTACTGGCCATCCTCTGTAGCGCACCCCTACAAGGGGTATTTCTATCTTGTAAAGTAATGGCATATTTTTATATCACCAGCATTTGCCATCACTGTTAAGAATGAAGAGGCTGCAGTACTAATTTATTGCTGTACCCCTTCATTGTTTTTCAAGTAGATGGGGCCAGCTGCAGTTCCCTGCATAGCTGAGTGTCCGGGAGTACCTCTATGAAGACTTACAAGGGGGTCCAGCATTAAATCAGTGGTGCGGTCTCTTCATTCTCAGGATTGGTGTGGGTCGGTGGTCAGACTCTTATCATCATAACGTGATGGCAAATCCTATTGACATGCCATCACTTTACAAGATGGGAACAACCCTTTAAGAAGCTTTGAAACATTTCTCTAGCCTCTGGGACCCTGGTTGATTATGAGAACAAAGGAACTATTTGAGTCCCTTAAATCTAAGAATTGTTAGGGTCCTGGCAGTTAGTACTCCACTGATCAGCAAATAATGGCATATCTTAGTAATGCAGCATCACTTTCTGTCACTGTGTTTTTCTGAAGAACACCACAATTTTGCTGGTCTTATTTTGGGCATTTTTGTGTCATTTTTTATGACAAAAAACCTGTTAGCCATAGGTCAATAGGAAAATATGAAATCCACTACAAACACTGCACTTTTTGTGACATTCTTTTGATGATGCTGACACCTGTTTTTTCAGTTAGTGGTGTTGTTTTTCACTTGCAGCAGGCTGTAGGTTCGTCATTTTTTACTGGTGTTTTTGCAAAGGCTAATCTATTGCAAAAAAAACACATAAAAAGTGCATTTACCAAATGTTTGAATTAAAAATATGGCAACCCAAAATCTCCCTTAAAAGCACAAGTATTCGTTAAAAATTCACAGTTTTTTTAAATTGCATTTCTTAGGGGGCAAAAATGGTGCATAGAAACTGTGTGCCTATAGAGGGGCTTCATACAGGCTATTTTTTAGAAAACTTACTTGCAGTTTTTGGCGCAGTTTTTAGCCAAGGCCAGAAGGAACCAGCAGGAATGAGAAGTACAAGTCCTCCCTTTATAGTTCTCATTCTTTTTTTTAATCCACTTCTGGTTTTGGCTAAAAAACGGCACCAAAATCTGCAAGCATGTTTTCCAAAAACTTCTGTGTGCGAAGCAACCCTCAAGGGCAGGTTTATACGCAGTGGGAATGCTGCTTATTTTCTGCAGTAGAACTGGCTAAGGAAAATTTGTAGCATTTTACCGTCTCAGCAGCGCGGATGAGATTTAAAAAAAAAATCTCATCCACACATTAGACGAGGATTTTGAAGCAGTTTTTGAAATGCATTTTAATGAGAATCTGCACCAAAATATGCAACGTAGAATCAGCTATGTATGCACATATTTTGAGGATGGCTTCAAATACCTTTTTTTTAGGGGGGGGGGGGGATGCAGTTTTTGGGACAGTTTTTCACACAATTTTTTTTAGTCAAAGCCAGAAGCGGATATAAAATAATATGGGAAATAAAAAGGAAGGATTCAGGCTGCCTTCACATATGCAAGAGAAATTATCGCTAGCGTAATTACTGCAGAAATTCCGCAGCATTTACAGTACAAGCCAAGTGAAAGAGATTTTAAACATTTCCGTCCCATGTAGTAGATTTTTTCTGCTACGTAAAGGCCAGACATTTTTCTGTTGCGGAAACTGCATAGCAATGCAGCAGATTTTCACCATAGAGATCGAAGTAGAACATAGAGACTGCCCCATAATCCACTTATAGACTTTTCTTGCAGATATTGAAGCGTTTCCACTGCGGAAACACTGAGGGCTTTAATAGACAAATGTGTTCGCAAATACGCTCGCCGCAAGGGAGTGTATTTGAGCATAAACAAGGGTCGTACTTTGTGTCAATGCCTTCGACTTGCTTTTTTTTAACTTGCCATAGTCTCCTATGGCAGTTTTCTGCATAATACACAGAAAAATACATCAAGTTCTATCTTTTCTTGCATGCAAGAATTGCGCAAAAAGCACACTCATGAGAACGAACCCATTAAATTCATGGGTTTGTTTCATCCCGTTTGAGAAAAAGTGAACACGTTTTTTCTGTTTAAGCCCTGAATCTGCTAGGAAATCTGCGTTTGTTGATGTTTATAAATAAAATTTGCCAGTGTGACCTCAGAGCAGGAACGACCACTACTATATCACACAACCGCAACACATTCCGCAGCAGAAAAACGCAAGTCTATATACAAAATCTGCAACAAAGTTCCTTGCCTCTGTTCATTTGCAGAAAAGCAAGAGAATTCCTGCAGCTCCAGCGTCATGTGTGACGGCAGCCTTATACTTCTCCTCCTGCTTTTGACGTTGACTCTAAAACCGGTATGAAAAACTGCGAGAAAAAAATGCAGCACTTAAACAATACTAATAAAGACGCAGAATGTGACGCCACCTAATACTTAGAAACTAGTAAAGTACTTTGAGTTCATTTGTGTGGCAAGAACATTCACAAAAAGGTCATTTGTTCGCGTGTTTATCAATGAGTCTGGCATAATTTCCAGAGATAATTGTCACAAGGAAAATCAGTATGTGTGTTACATCAGCATCACCAAATGTGGCGTCGGATAGAGAGTGCCAAACATTTTCACGGCTGTCAATATGGGAAACACAGCATAGATTTTTTCTTGCTGCATCATTGACCTTACATGCAAATTGGATACCTTGCCTGAGATTAGATATGACATTGTCATGAAATTCCGAGTCTGCTGCCACTAAGCTTCACATCTGCTTTATATGGAAACATAAGCAGCTCTTGTTCGGAGGGAGAGTACAAGTGTGTGTGTGTGTGAGGTCTCTAGCTGTCACGAGGGCCAGAGCCACAAGAAGGACTTGACCCATATACATCAGAGGACATAATGCAATTTTACAGAACTATTTGATTGTAGTTCATAATAATCATTGACAGGAAATTCAAGTCGGTTTATCTTAAGGGCAATGAGTTTAAGTTTCCATCAGCACGTCACATTAGTATTATGTGCAGGGAAATAAAGTTATACTAATTGTTAGAGTTAGAAGTATAACTTCCCCTATAGGTTGGACGGGGGTAAGGGCATCTGCTGAAGGCAAATTTACATTTGCATGCACTAAACCCTGCATATATAAATGTACGTAAAATATGTGCATTTATGTGTTAGTTAGATCCTCACAGTACTGTGGGAGGAGAACAGGATACTTACGGAGGGACAATGGTAAGGGCTTATTGTGCAACCTGTTTCTTGATGATGGGCAATGAAACACTTGGAGCTGCCCATGCTTGGTGGATGATTAGACGATGCTCTCTACTGGTGGTCTATCAAGGGGGCCCTGAGTCTGTTCGCCTTGTGTGTGTGCCTTCATGCATCCACTGGTTCCAACACCTCCTGATAGTCTGGTTAGAACGGCAAAGGTGGTAGGCAGTTCGTTGATACGACCATCCAGCTTCTTACATTCTTGCGCCCCCTCTCAAACTTCGTTAACTGGGTGAAATCTGTTCTCTGTGTTGAAGAGGTGTCTAGTGGTCAACAAGCTCTATACAAGTGGAAAAAGAGGTCCACTGCATACAAGTAGCCTCTGAGAGCCTTCCTATAGGCCAAGGGTGGAACCATTTTTAGGGTCTCAGGTGGCAAGACCATTCATCTAATTACACCACAACTCTAATTACTTGCATATCTGCATGCCGAGTTTTGCAGAAAAACGACAACTCCTTCTAGGCGCTTGATTTTTTTCCCCCAAAGATTGTCATACAAAGTTTGAAATCATGATTGGTTATTATTTAGGGCTCCTGTCCACGGGCGATTGTTCATTGCGTTATCCATGGTGATAATCCGGCCGTGGGTAATGCAGTGAATGCTTTCCATAGCGTTGCTATGGAAAGCGCAACCCTGACGTCCACGAGCGGAGAATCCTAGTAATTCTCTGCTCGCGGGATTCAAGTCGCGGCATGCCGCGATTTGCCGCAATTCTCCACGACGAGCCTGTCAGATAGGCTCACCGCAGAGAACTGACAGCTCGCTAGTGATATTCCGTCACGGCCGTGGACAAGGGGCCTTAGGGATATTTTACTCTCCTTTCTTTTTATTGGCCCCACCGCATAAATTTGTTCATTTTTATATAATTGTGATTATTGTAACGCCTTCTCCCAAAATGTACTGGTGCTTTAAGGCCCTTGATTTCAATTTTAAGTGGCACTCTTATGGATATATATATATATATATATATATATATATATATACACAGGGTTATTGAAAAAGAAGGAGCAGATTGTGGATTTAATTACAAACAAAATACAATAGACGAGTACACAATCCGCACATCACTGAAAAGACGAAGGTTCACGTTTTTTATATATTCAACTAAGTGCCATTTTCTACCGCACCGCACTGCCTGGTACCTCTAATACGCTCCACATTTTCCTGAGACGTGCGGGCGGACAGTGCTTTTCTGTTCGCATATGCAACCAAGTTCAATAAATTACCAGTATGTTATAAAAAAAAAAAACCTTCCTCTTTTCATTAATGTGTGGATTGTGTACCTGTAGTTAGTTTGAAATTAAATCCCCAAGTCTGATCACAGCTGTTGACCCTATTGGAGTTCGGTAGTCCCAAACGGCCCCCCGCAATGAGATGAGATGAGATTGCAGGGTGTCGTTTGGTTGCCATGTCAGCTGGGGGCCTTATAAGAGTCTTATAAATAGTACCACTAGAAACTACAGGACTCTCTGCAAAAAAAAGTAACTCTCACACAACTATGTCAGCGAGAAATGTAAGAAAGTTATGGCTGTCAGAAGATGGCGGCAGAAAGTAATTTTATATTTTTCCAAAGATCCTTTGTTTTTTTTAAAGTAGTTCAGCAAGACAAACAATATACATTTAGTATCGGATTGACCCATAGGATATAGTTATCATGTCACTTTTGTTGCAGTGTGTGTGTACACTGTAAAAACAGGACCCTCCTCCAAAGATGGCCGAATTGCACTTTTTTCCATTTCATTAAAAATTGATGGATAAATAAAGAGTTATGATTTTTTAAAAGTGGAGAGGAGAATACAAAAGAGAAAAAGTGGTTGAAAGAGCAAAATTGTAAATTAAAGGGGCTGTTTGTTTTGGACTTTTTTTTAATCAGACTGCTCCTCAGAAAATATCAGATCACAGAAAGTCCTGTTAATGGGACTCCCAGTGATCAGCTGTATACTTGTAATAGCTGACCTTGGTAGCAAGTTTTCAATTTCTTTGCAGTGCCACCACAGAGGAAAGGAAATATTACATGACTAGAGACTCGCTAAGGCACATTACTCGAGCGAGTAGTGCCTTAGCCGAATATCTCCCCGCTCGTCTCTAAAGATTCGGGGGCCGGCGGCGGTCGGGGAGCGGCAGGAGAGAGCGGGGAGGAACGGAGGGGAGATCTCTCTCTCCCTCTCTTCCCCCAGCTCCCTGCCGCAACTCACCTGTCTCCCGCACAGGCACCCGAATCTTAAGAGACGAGCGGGGAGATACTCGGCTAAGGCACTACTCACTCGAGTAATGTGCCTTAGCGAGTATACTCGCTCATCTCTATACATGACGTATTGGAAGCAATCAGTTGCTTATGATGTGCACTTAGGGAGAGGGATGCTGTTTGTAGCCACTCTTTGCTTCAACTAATGAATGGAATTCAGGAATAAGGGACTCCTCTCTATTATCTCAGAATGTGCTAATATGGTATTTGGAAAGGGGTTTTATAAGTTTTTAATACTGCGCCACTATAGTGACTAGGTAATGGTGCCAGAGTAAGTCAATATAATATTATCATATACTTCCAAAAACAGTACCTTAATGTGTCTACATAATACTGTTACTTCTGCTCAAGTAATAGTGCTGTATAGCATCCACATCATGCTCTAATATAATGTCTAAATAACAACAAAGTCTATGATATCAGGTATATTTTCAACAGGCCACAAGCAACCAAATTCAGAATGGGACTCTGGGTGGTATGTGCAAGGTCCTTTAATGGTGGAAGACCTAAGGAATTTGCCACTTGTGTTCCAAATCTGAACTGAATTACACTTTTTATCGATGTAATTGGGTGCTCGTTCTAAATAAGTTTAAATGATACCGCTATATCTAATGTCTAAACTCATAGCAGCTCAGATATCATTATAGAACTAAATTAAACCTCAGCTAGAAAAAAGCATTAAAAGAAGCGAAAAGAAAAGCATAAACACATGACAAGAAGATATACCACATATAATATGGAGATAGATGTAGTATACAATCTCTGTGTAGCTATATGAGTTTATTCTCAAGCACAACATTTACTGTTATCTTTCCTTTTTTTGTAGGATTGGTTAAAAGTTCTTCATCATGAACATTTTGTGCCTTTAAAATCTCCGGGGACCTGAATTTCAGATCAAATCTACAATCTCTCAACCACAGGATGGGTAGCACCACCATCCTCCCTCGTGGTACCCTAGCCATGGGGGTAGCGCGTGCCATTCGTCGGTTCAGTGCAGAAATTCCCAACCATCTCCGTGAGGAAGAGGAATCAGAACTGACTCAGGGTATGAGGCCGACTGCCTACCGTAATGGAAAAGTACACACTAGGCCTGTCCGTCAGCGCAGCCGCTTTGTACAGAAAGATGGCCATTGCAATGTAGAGTTTATCAATCTCAGTGAGAAGAGCCAACGTTACCTGACTGACCTTTTTACCACATGTGTAGACATTCGCTGGAGGTGGATGTTTCTCATATTTTCCTTTACTTTTGTAGTTTCCTGGCTTATTTTTGGTTTCTCTTTTTGGCTTATTGCCTCAATGCATGGGGACTTGGCTCCACCACCTGAACCTGACTCAGAGGAGATCCCTCCCTCCCCGTGCTTTTTACAAGTCACCAGCTTTATGGCAGCCTTCCTTTTTTCCTTAGAAACTCAAACTTCCATTGGCTATGGATTTCGAAGTGTTACAGAGGAATGCCCTTTGGCAGTATTGACAGTGGTACTGCAGTGCATTGTGGGATGCATTATTGATGCCTTCATTATTGGAGCCATCATGGCAAAAATTGCCAAACCTAAAAAGAGAAATGAAACTCTTGTGTTCTCAGACAATGCAGTAATTGCTCTAAGAGATGGAAAATTGTGTCTCATGTGGAGAGTTGCAAATCTTCGGAAAAGCCATTTAGTAGAAGCACATGTACGAGCACAGCTCCTGCAGGTAAGCAATATTACAATAAGTGGCTTATTTTTTCACTTCTCTTTACTTAAGGGAAAGAACCAAGAACCATGCTGAGTATACAGTGCTCAATGGAAGAACAATTTTCTACTGCACAGGGCAGCAGAAACAACCTATAATATTAGAATTAAGAAAGGTTGCATTACAGATCGTGCTTAGAACAATATTACATTGTCTTCCTATTGTGCAAAGAACTCCACAAACAACAGTTACTGAAGGGTTTTAGAATAATTTGTATAATTTGTATGGGTGCTTGTACAGGTCATCCCAATGACTATTGTTTCTTGGCTTTTACAGAGGAATGATCATCGCTAATGAATGGAGGGGGAGCGGGCTGGGGATCGTTCTGGCCTGCCAGTCTCCATTCTTAATAAACAGGCAGTCGTTCATAGATGAACGACTGCCTGTTTGCACGGGCCGATCCGTCAGTCTTTATTAGAGATGAGCGAGCATACTCGCTAAGGACAATTACTCGATCGAGCATTGTCCTTAGCGAGTACCTGCCCGCTCGGAAGAAAAGGTTCGGCTGCCGGCGCGGGTGAGAGGTGAGTGGCGGCAGTGAGCAGGGGGAAGCGGGGGGGAGAGAGGGAGAGAGATCTCCCCTCCGTTCCTTCCCGCTCTCCCCCGCTTCTCCCCGCCCGCCGCCGGCAGCAGAACCTTTTCTTCCGAGCGGGCAGGTACTCGCTAAGGGCAATGCTCGATCGAGTAATTGCCCTTAGCGAGTATGCTCGCTCATCTCTACTCTTTATACATGCATTTAGACTGAACAAATAATCGTTCCGATTCTCGGTGATTAAGGGAATCTAAACAATTTCTTTGCTCATGTAAAATGGCCCTAAGGGCTTACACAGATGGGCGTATGCATAACAAAGCTCGCTGCTACGGAGTGCAATTGCGCATAACCCAGGTTTTAGAAAAAAAAATTCGGACTATTTAAACTTTGCACTAGTGCGTGCGAGTTTGAAAAAAAAAGTGGGAAGATAGGTCCTGCCCTATCTTTCTCGCACGTACTATTACCGTACGAGAATTCCGAAATCAATGGTTTTGTTTCATCCTGTAATGCGGCCATGAAAATGACGGCCACATAACAGGACAAAAACACGCCCATCTGTTTAAGATACATATAAAGAGTAATGCACCACCTGACCAAAAATGCACAACAATTTACAATATAATATGTACAGATGGGGTTTTCATAACCCCATTCACGCCTAGCAACAGAAAACAATTTGTGTGTTTTTCAGGGTATTCTGTGGGTTTTCAAATCCATAGCATGCCCATTCTATTTAAGAATTTCCAAGGATTTTTCCTATGGATTCCATGCTTTGTAATCCCCAAAGTGAAATCCACCATTTATTTGTAGCAAAATTTGCGGCATCATCTGCAGGTAACACATTTTTCATGTGTCATGCTATAGAAACCAGGGAGGAAATATGCTGGGTAATGTTGTGGTACGTACAGTTCAGGACAGATTGTGTAATATCAATAATTATTACCAGGATTAGGAGCAGCTAGTTCATTATTCTACCAGCAATGTCTAGGTGACAATGTTGTCCTATTCACTACTCTATACTCTATCTGTCTGTACAACTACTCACCCATATGTCTTAAATAAGGAACTTTTCCCACTAAATATGTTTAGCACTTATCCACAGAATGAGGGCTAAAACAGATAATAAATAGAGATTACTCGATCGGGCATTGTCCTTAGCGAGTATCTCCCCGCTCGGAAGAAAAGGTTCGGCTGCCGGCGGGGGTGACAGTTGAGTTGCGGTGGTGAGCAGCGGGGAAAGTTCCTCCCCACTCTCCCCAGCCGCTCCCTGCCTGCCGCCGGCAGCCGAATCTTTAGAGACGAGCGGGCAGGTACTTGCTAAGGGCAATGCTCGATCGAGCAATTGACCTTAGCGAGTATGCTTTCTCATCTCTGATAATAATCTATTGTGCCGCATTACGCATCATCTAAACTTTTTCTCTTGTCATTTTTGCTCTATCTTGTTTGTGTTTGAGCACCAAAGAGCCCCACAGAAGTCTATAGGAGGTGCGCAAACACACACATCTGCGCTAAACGCAGCACGTATATGCAATCACCAGTACCGTTAGGTCAATTAGCCCTTTAAATCACGCCAGAGTGATTCCCTTGCCCCTTGTGAACAAGCGGTGCCTGCACAAAATACACTCATTCACTGCAAGAAAAGTTGCGCAAAATCGAGCGTATTGTGTAATACACTCGTCAGTCGAAGCCCTAAGTGAATCATAGAATTATAGAATGGTAGAGTTGGAAGGGACCTCCAGGGTCATCGGGTCCAACCATTACAAGTGATAAATGTATGATTGTTTAAATCCAACTGCTTGGAACTTCAGCAGTCTCACAAGTACAGAGGTTTCTGAGTCCACTGTCAAAATGGAGCAGTGATGAGCATGTATGACCACCACTCCATTTCATTGTCTATGCGTGAAGTGCTCAACTGCCTACATCAGTCCCATAGAAGTGAACGAAGCAGTGGTCACACATGTCTACCATCACTCAATTCACTTGAGATTGCCGTTCTCATGATCCCTGGGGGTCATACCTCAAGCAGTCATACATGTATCATATGGATAAGTGATAAATGTATTTATTGGGAAAACCGCTTTAAGACAAATTCATTATGTAAAAGGCAGAAGCTGGATATTAACCTCTTAGTGACAAGCATATTTTTCGAATTGCAACAGCCATAACTGGTTGACATAGCCATATTAGGGCTTGTTTTGTTGGGACAAGTTGTATTTTTTAATGGCAGCAATTTGGGGTACATACAATTTCCCCTGATAATAAGACCTACCCTGATAATACGCCCCACCCCAGTTTTTGGTGAGGCTTGAAATATAAGCCCTCCCCCGAAAATAAGCCCTGGCTAACCTACATGGAAAAAAAATCAATACTCACCTGGTCCGCGGCGTCTCGATGCCTCACAATGGTCTCCGGTGGCTCTGCGGCAAGCTGCAGTGTCCCCCGCGCTGACATTTCAGTTTCTTTCTGGTTACGGGGCTTTGAATACCCAGCCTCCGGGAAAGCGAGCGCTGTGATTGGATCAAGCACCAGCCAATCACAGCCGGCGCTCGTCATTCACAGCCATTCAGTGAATAACATCACTGAATGGCTGTGATTGGCTCATCAAGTGCCGCTGTGATTGGCTGGCGCTCGATCCAATCACAGCGCTCGCTTTGCTGGAGGCGGGGTATTCAAATCCCCATTTACCGGAAAGACTGCAGTTTGCCACAGCGCTGCCGAAGACCATTGCGAGGCATAAGGTGAGTATAAGCCCCCCTTCCTTCCTGAAATTAATATAAGACAGTGGCTTATTTTTTTGGGGGGAAGGATGGAAAACCCCGCCCCTCAAAATTCTGCAAATTAGGTATCGTTCTTATGGCATTCACCATTTGGTAAAAATAACATGATAATTTTCTGGATCAGCACGATTACAGCAATACCAAGTTTATATATAAATGTTTGTATTATTTACTACTTTTGTACACTAAAAACACATTTTTAAAGAATAATTGAATCTGCATCAGTGCATTCTAAGATTCATAGCATTTTTATTTTTCCAGCAGCGGAATCATATGAGGGCTTGTTTTCTGCAGTAAGAGTTGTAGTTTATTTAGTACCATTTTGAGATACATATGACTTTTAAATTGCTTTTTTATTGCATTTTTGGGAGGAAAACAAAGGAAAATAGCAGTCCTGGCATTTTTAAAAATCATTATTAAAGATTTTTTTGTTTGTGTCATTACGAACACAGTAATAACTATTATGTGTTGCTTTTTCCCAAATTTGTTTTTGGATTATATCCATTTAAAATTGTTTTTGTGAGGAAAAATGTGTATTTTTGTAAACTGTATTTTTGAGTTTTGAATTCAACTGTATTGAACCTTTTTAGGTTTCTTTTCAGTCCCTGAATGAGACTTGAAGATCTGATCATTTGATCTTTAGAATAGTACACTGCATTACGTATGTAGTGCATTCTACTAAGTGTCACATTCGCCTTGATTGTAAGACACACCATGTCCAGGGCAAATGCAAATAGAAGGCTGGTCATTAGGTTATGTCCGTGCAGACCATAGGAATAATGACCTACATGGACGCAACCCAAACAAGGGCTATAGAGAGGAAAGGGGAAAAGGAATGGGATGTGCATACATGCAGGACACCAACAACAACATAAATTGAATGTGTGTGCAAACACCCAAAACAACAGAACTGTAATCCCTGACAACCTAGCCTAATCACAGTGATGAACTCTGGCTGTGAATAACTGAGTTCTATACATATTTATATGAACAGCAGACCTATAGTTTTAAAAAAAACGTGAATTCACTTGTCATCAGCAATTAATATACACTAAAGTAAAAGTTGTACATGGATAAACTTTGAAAGGCTTTTACAAGACTTATTTTTTTTCTAAAGAGAAATAAACAATGATACATTGTCAACAATACTGTGATGAAGGTTCTATACCATTGGTAGATGGGACGGTGGTCTTGACAATGCAAAAATATAGGTTCTTTCTTTAATTAGATATCAATGATTATCGATTAGTTTCTGTGTCTAGCTGTTATGTTCAGAAAGGAAAATGTATCCAGAGTATATTTAGATTACAGCTCAATCGCATTCCATTGGATGGGACTGAGCTGCTCTGTGCGTTAATACCAGACACAGCCACCACAAAAGTATGGGGCTACGTCTGGTAAACAAGAAAGGGACTCAATTGGCTACTTTAACTGATCTTCGAAAAGCTGCCAAGAGTCAAACTACCACTAATCTAATACTAAAGACAGGCCATCAGTTTTCTATTCCTAGAAAACCCCTTTTAAATATCTAAAAGCTCAATTAACTGAATTCAAGTGTAAAGAAACTTTTACCACTAAACATTAGTAAACATTATGTGATGTTCATTCTACCAGGGACTCGGTGCTCACTCATGCCAAACCTCAGTGCTTGCTCATTGATGCCAAACCTCAAAATTGTAACCAAAACCATCAATGCCTATGCCAAACTGAAATAAGGATATTGCAACTGGATACTTTTTGTCTCTTTCCATTGATGGTCTCTAGGTTGACCTCTACATATACCACTGAATCTGTATTGTATATTAATGTTATTTTATCCTTCGCAGTGAAGGGATCTATTCTTAGCAATAATGTGTAAGGCATTTATCTACAAGGTCACACTGGCAGAAACACCAGGGAAAAATATGCCGAGTGTACTAGGTTACAGGATTTAATTTCCGCAAATGTTAACTTTGATCAGGAGAATAATCCGATTTTGAGTTTAGGATATATTTTGACTCTTTCTAAGAAAATTGAATAATGATGTTTGGGAGTTTTAATAATTACATAATTATTACATCATTCATAATACTTCCAAGTCATTATTTATATAATACTTGTCCATATGTTTTATACCATCCTTATATAATGTAAGTAGTATAGGGTTTTTAATACTGGACCATCCAGGGTGAAAATATTTTTACCTGACCCTTAAACATTTACATTAACCTTCAGGTCATCTTTCATCGTATTTCATTACCTCTACAACCCCTACATACTTGGCCCAAACCCAAGATCCTGCAATGTTCCAGTTTCCACTTAGTCACATTGCATTTTAGTGCCAAATTTCTAAATGTCACTTTGAGAAATACACAAAGCATTTTTATTTGGCATAATAACTGCACCTTATTATTTTTATGCAATTGTCTTATAGCATGTGCATTTATTCTTATGATTTTCACTTTTATGTTTTGAACAGCCTAGAGTCACCCCAGAAGGAGAATACCTTCCACTGGACCATACAGATATCAATGTTGGATTTGACAATGGTACAGACAGAATATTCTTGGTATCTCCGGTTACCATTGTTCATGAGATTGATGAAGATAGTCCTTTGTATGAGATTGGCAGAGAAGACCTGGAAACAGCTAACTTTGAGGTAGTAGTCATCCTAGAAGGCATGGTAGAGGCTACAGCCATGACTACACAATGTCGTAGTTCCTATCTGCCCTCTGAGATTTTATGGGGTTGCAGGTTTGAACCAGTCCTTTTTGAGAAACGCAATCACTATGAAGTGGACTACCTTCACTTTCATCGTACGTATGAAGTCCTAAATACACCTACATGCAGCGCCAAGGAGCTTTCTGAAAGGAAATATTCAGAGGTGTCTCGTAGTTCATTCTGCTATGAGAATGAAGTGGCCCTTAACTGCATCTGTGATGAGGAGCCACCTGCCCTTGTGGACACTAAACCATTGAATCCAGAGATTTCACTGGAGTTAGACATGCTTAGGGTTATGGATCCCTTGGAAGAAATATTACTAACATGATTTTCTGAGTGATTCTACTTTGACCATTAATGGGTGCGCATTGAAGGTGAAAACAGAGACTGGAACTCACAGTCTCATGGGAGTATACATGCAGAAGAAGGCATCTTTTTACTCCTGCATCTTTTCACATGAACCAAAGGCTTTTTGGTAAAGGGGAAAGTAATCTTTACTGGAGTAAGAGATCTGACTTATCTAAACAAAGTTACCATTGGTGTTTCTTTGCCACCAAACTTTACGAAAGTGGTCACCACTTTAATAACAAGTCAATCAAGTCATTTGCTTTATGATACTAGATTGCTTTCTTTCATTTCCTTCTTTTCAGAAAATGCTGCTTATTCTTTGTTTGGTGATCCTGAGTAGCCAAGAATTTATTACTCACAGGGAATACAAGTTATAACTATGGGACACGGCAGAGTGTCGGCAAAGTAAGCTTACTATGAAATCCTCATAACCAAGACTAGAGTGTCTTGTTCTAAGTAAAACACCTTATTGACTTCTGTGAAGTGTAGAAACTCAATTTGCTCGGAATATCATGTAAACATTTGCTGAGAAATACAATTCAAAAAAGTGTAAAAGCCAAATATAACCAAATGCAACACTGAAACTTTAAGTGCAACCCAAATGCACCTATTACCTATACACAACAGAGAAGCATTTTGTGTTGGCGATTGAGATCTGTGGAATCCATTGAGGTGTGAAACAGTAGTCATCTGTTGACGGAACATGTGGTAGCATTCCATCCCCAGGTCATGGAGAATTGTTCAGATGGCTTTTGATAAATATTGTTTTATCCCATAAAATGGCTTTCTCTATTGTGTATTCATCGCAGTATATTTGAATCACACATTGTGCTGACTCAAAAACTAAAAAAAGGTGTAAGTCTCCCACATTTATAATTAAGGAGACTAAAACAAATTTTACAAAGACAAATGTCCATTACATGTAAAATTTACATGTATAAAAAGTTTGTGCACTTTCTAAGGTATACCTTTTCAAAAAGTTCAAATATTTCCATTTTCTAAAGACATTCGGTGAAATGTTTGTGCAAAGAATTAAGAATACTTTAAATATGACAAAAATATGGAGGTGTGATACATTGTATTATGGAAAATGGGCCTATTCAGTGCTAAGTAACTAACTTGACATTTTTAAGTATTTTCTGATGATGATCATCCATGGAAGTGTGATAATTTTCTAGACATGAGCACATAGAAGTGTACATGCCAATGGGAAGAAAATGTCCCTTGAAAGTACATCAATTACTTTATTTTGCAAAGTAGATTAATTCTGAACTTCTACTCAAGCCACTAGAATAAGGTCCCATTCAGACTATTACATGTCATACAAATAATCTCCAATGTGTTTCCCAAAAGTAAACAAATAGTGAGGTTTACTGAAGAGCAAATGCATGTTGTACCCATCTGTATCCCACCATTTCAGGTGCCTATTATTGCATATTTGTTGCAATGAAGATGTTGTAAGAAAACAATATTTCTTATTGTAGAGACCTAATATTGACCCTTGCCAAGGCTGAATTTTTTGCTGTTCTTCATATGTTCTTTGGAGATATTTTCTGACTTCCTGGATAAGTTGTCAAAATCTTCTCCATTCGGAAATAATGTCTCCCGCTGGGTTGGAGTCCCAGAGCCTTAAGGTGGCTGAAAAACAGAACCTAAACTCTTCCTTGGCCAACAATTATTCCTCTCAACCTTTCCAAACATATGCATGCTCGGTTCTACCAACTATGCATGCTTTCTCAATGGAGAGATGGAATAAGCTGATACCAGACAAACCAAAGGATTTCAGTATGAAATCCAAAATGCACAATCCCTATTTCCTTCAACATTTGCCATCAGGGGAGAGTCAGGACATCCTCATGGCCATTAGATGGTCAGCTGATGCTGCTAAAATCCAAAGTTCAGCTGACATTGATCTAGTGTGTGGCCAATTATAAAAATGGTTTCTAAGCTTTTTTCAGACTGATACAGGGTATTTTAGTAGCCTTTTTTATCTTATAATCTGGAATGTGCCATAGTGTTCTTTATGGTAACAGCTTGGATCCCATGGTAGGGTTTCATAGATAGTGGGGTTTAGATTGAGCATGGTCAGCTACAATCAATTCTAGCTGTGTGAAATCAGCTGAATGTAATTATTACTTACATTGGGGAAATTATGGTATGGGATAAGTAAAGGGAAAGTTGCTCTTCCACATTAATGACATGAATACATTCTGTAATACCTCTTAAACGATGTTTTGTATTTGTCTAGGTTCCCATTGTTTAATCTTACATAATTCTAATCATTAAAAAATATTCACTGAGACAAATATGCAATTAAAGAGGACATCTAGAAGACCTGGAAGTCTCTGTGCAATGTCAATAGCGTTAGGATTCATGTAGGGGGAGTGTCTCTGAATGCTTCTTACTAACACTTTTCATTAGTCACATGACCTCAATTGTGCAGTGACTGATTTGGTCGCCAATCAGCAAAACAACTATTCTTGTATAAAGTACATTTGTCATCCGAAAAGGTCACATAATCCAACACACTTTGGGAGGAATTTATCAAGTGAGTTGTGCCAGTTTTCTGATGTGAAAAATAAGATTCACAAATTTTGGCTCACACATATTTGTTAAAAGGCCTGTGCTTCTAAATAAATTCAGTGTATCTTATTCTAAATGCCAGTCTTTGTAAATCTCCCTCATAGTCTTAAAGGGATTGATATTCACAGGACAGAGGATAACTTTATGATTGGTGAGGTATGACTGCTGAGAGCCCCACTGATCCTGGAATTGGGAATCTTGATGGTCCCCACATCAATGGTGTTGAGGGCAAGCATATGCACCGCCATTCATTCATTGTCGAATACAAGTGCTTGCTTGTCCTCTGCTCCATTCATGTAGGGACTGTCGGAACTCCCATTCTCAGAATTGTTGGGTGTCCCAGGAGTCAGACCTCCACCAATCATAAAATTATCCCCAATCTTGTGGATATGGAATAACGTTATATCTTGGTACAATCCTTTTATTGGATGAACACCAACTGTTTCCATAGTGAGAACGCAGAAGAAATCTACTGAGTGCTTGTTGTGATGTACTTGACCTCTACATAATGTCATCTGGTCCTAGACATGTCTAACACTACCAGAAGAATTCTAACAATTTCTTCACTACATTTGCAGTTTCCGAAGGAACACCTGACAATTCTTCAGGTCCTTTGCATTGCTGTAAAATCATCACACCTCAGATCTCTCGTCTGAAAAATTATACACTTCCTATGACGGATGCCTTCATGACAAATTATTTCAAACCCATACCCATAGCTGAAGAGGCTCATGATTTACCTTTGCAATCATTCATATTCAATTCATTTTCATTCCTGAAATCTCGCAATGTTTAATGTGAGGAGAAACAAGGTTTTGGTATCAATGTGTGAAATGTTAACAGTATATACTAGACTTTGGGCAGGTTTCCTTTTTAAGTCTGTTTCAGGGCTTTTCAGTTATTTAGGCAGTTCCATACTAGAAACTATCATAGGTTAGTGGCTCAAAATCATAAACTTATTTTACTAATGGAAAAACTTGAAATAGAATGGTGTCAAAGCATTGCATCTTATATAATTTCAACAGAGTGCCAAATGTAAAAAAATTGAATAAAAACTAGCTTCATGAGCCACTGTCAAGTTCATTACCGTAGTATAGGGAGACATGTCTCCAAATCGGTAGTATTAAACTGAAAAGCCCTACAAGTACTATCTACCATACACAACAAAAGTATAAAGGGAGGCCTGCACAATGGTCTGGCTATAGATTATTGTGGAGTGAGGGATAAATTAGAGGAAACAAGAAATAGGAATGACATAAATTATATCAATAAGGTCTTGCCAAAGGAAATATCTACATGTATAACTGGAAGAGATTTCAGTATTGTTGACGACTACCGTATACTGTTACCTGTATTCAAGGTGCAAATGTTTCAGGTTTATTGCAAATAAAGAATATTTTGGATCTCAACGGAAAGGCTCTATTCTGTTTTCTGCAAATTGTATGAATTACTACATTCGGTATCCGAGTAATGAACTGGTTTCAGGGTTGTGCAAATGCTTAACAATCTGTATTTGTGCAGTTCATTGCAGTTGAGATTTCTTATACAGTTAACACAGAATTCTCCAAGGGACCTTTCACACTGGTGGAATTTTTCACATTCCGCACTGCAAGTCGTGGTAAATTTAGCAGCAAAATCCACATGGATGCAGAAAGAAGATAGCTTAAAACAGCCTGCTATGCCACCGTTAGCCCTGCGAATAATGGTGCGGAAATCCACAGTAACTAATTCTGTGTCCCAGCGGAACTATTCCACCCATGTGAAAGGTGCATATGAAAATGGATTTTCTTAATAGGAGAACCCCTTAAAGTGGATGTTCAAAATCAATTTTTGGGATTGACAAATATATACTGTCATGTATAGGTGAGGAGAAGGCTAAGATTGTGGAGTGACTGGTACCCAAGTCTCCAAGATTACCGGGCAAGCGACCATCACCCAGGGCCTCAATTCTACAGTAATTCGCCTGGCTCTGCACTGCAAACCAATTTGTCTCGTACTGGACAGGAGAAGAGAGGAGAAGGGATGATACCTATCGATCCCGCCTCGGTCCTATATGATATATACAGTATTTGTAACCTTCATGGCAAATTCACCTTTTTCTAGACCAATTAGTGGTTCCAATTAAAAAATATGTATTTGTGTGCATGCTACAACTGTTCAATATATTAACTATGACTATAAGGATAGTTTTTATTAGTAGCATGACTAACCCCTTACTGACAAAGCCTGTTTGCGCCTTAATGACCCACTAGTTTTTCAGTTTATTACATCATCGCATTTCAGTAGCCAAAACGTTTGAATTTTTCCCCTAACAGCCATATGAGGGCTTGTTTTGGTGGGACAAGTTGTATTTTTTAATGGCATCATTTTTGGGTACGTATTGTATTGCATTGTGTAACTTTTAGTAATTTTTTAGGGGCATTGGGTAAAAAATTAATTCTTTTATTTCTCTGTGCAAAATAAATAATGTGATAGCGTTTTTTCCTGGTTCAGCATGATTCCAGTATAACCAAGTTTACTCTGGTTGTTTATGTTTTGCTATTTTTGTACACTAAAAACGCTTGTTTTTTAAAGATTTACTTTGGTATTGCTGCATTCCCGGGGCCATAACATTTTTATTTTTCATAGACGGAGCTCTATGAGGGCTTGTTTTTTACGGGATGAACTGTAATTATCATTATCCAATTTTTGGGAGCATACAGCATTTTGATTGCTTTTTATTCCATTTTTTTCTGGAGACAAGTATCACTAATTCAGCCATTCTGGCATGTTTTTTTATTTTTAATGGTGCTCATCATGCTGTATAAATGATATGCTAAATTTATTTAGTGGCACCCACTCTCCCTGGCACGGGAGACCCATGCCAGGCTTCTAATGCAGCTGCTGCCAAAGGACGTATGGACAGTCGTTAGGGGATTAGAGAGCTCACTGTTATGATGGGTAACGTTTAGATTTGTTGGGTACAGCCATGACCCTTTCCCTATTTTACAGCTTGTTTTGCACTATTAATTGCAAGGTAAGTGATGAGAAATAATTGGACAGCACCTGTTTCCATTTTAAAAATGTGTATTTTGAGATATTCCTCCTAGTATTAACATTTAAAATGTACTCCTTAATAGAATCACACACATATTTGTTAGTAGATTCATACAGTTGAGGTGGAATTTGCCGACAATCTGAAGGCGAATTCACACAACCTTATTTTTGTACTTTGTGCTTTCTATATATTCCACAGACAACGCATGGCCCCATTATAGCCTGTGAAAAAATCTCTGCATCTCATATGGTTGTCTATGAAAGCAGGACATGCAATGTGCAGGGTGTCCATGTGCTGTCCAACGTGAGTTGCGTCTAAATTTCCCAGGTGCTACTCGGACACAACCATGTCAATCTGGCCCAAGGGTGATCATATACTAAAGGAAGACTTCTTCTGACCTCCCTATGAACATAGAACCTCTGAACTGGGAGAAGGGGAATAACCTTTGTTGGACACATCTAATATCCCAGCAAAACAATGGATTTGGCATGATGGAATTTGAACCCCTCCCACTAATGTTTATGGCCACGATGGGTTTTTCTATTACATATTTAAAGTAAAGGTGCATTTAGACAAAACAATTATTGTTCAAAAAAACATTCAATTGAATGAAAGTGAATGACAACTGTTCAGTCTAAACGTGAGCCAACGACTGAACGACGAATAAGAATTGTTTGCTTCTCATTCGTTGTTCGAGATATCACCGGCTGTTTTGGTGATGCAAACGACAATCATCGAGTATGAAAGCAGCATAAGAATCGTTGTGACATGGGAATGGATATGGTTGGCTAACTCATCCCACAGTGGGTTTAGAAGTGTTCTACCAAACTCAACTACGTTAGTTGTGCATATGTAAGGCACCGCACTCATTCTTGCATGAGCAAGGACTCTGTTGTCACCTGAACTTACCCGCTAACCATTTCGTGGTTCAGTTGTAAGCCAAAGAGTAGTATACGGGAATGATGTGGTATATGTTGGCACTCGTACAGATGATAATGTTTTAAGCCATCACTAGTTCATGAATGTTTTAGCTTTGATAAAATACAGATTTATCTTCCGTCTGAGTAAACTCTCAATTCAAGATCACTTTTGTCACTAATGTTGGGTTTTCCTGACGTTTACTGGATTTTTCAGGGCTTCATAACAACAACGCTTGTACTTCAGTATTCTTTTCTTCTGTAGTCGCTGGAACTTGTCTTTCTGATTAGGTTACTAAGATAACACATTCGTTTATATAATACTACTAATAATTATTAGAAAATTATAGCACCAGTGTTTCTGGTGATGCAATGCGCCACACAGCTGTGCTACATGCATTGTTCATCCCATACAACAGGGATCAGAAGCAGCACAGCATGGAATAGTAATGAACACATAGCCGGACAGCAGCCTTGTGCGTACAGGACATGTGATGATGTCACTGTCATGTGAACAGGGGTGGAGCATCTAACTCCCTCACTGTGGATGAAAGACCTATGATGACATCACCATCATGTGATCAGGGGCAAAGCACGTAAGTCACTCACAAACCCACTCACTCACTCACGCACGGACAGACAGATCGTCGTTAGTAGTTTGACTTAAAAAAAAGGTGTTACGTCTGCCCTGTAAAGAGAAGAAGAACAGCCTTTTTGCCCATAAAATAACATTTATGAGAGGTCAGGCTTTATTATCTATATTACATGCAAAACATCTCATGATGGCTTGCTTAAAAGCACAAACTGTTCCTTGGGAAAGCTTTGATGCTTCAAGCCTATAGTGTATCAACTGCAATGTAATATGTTAGGTATCCAGAATTTACACTGTCTGCTATGAGCAGTCATTATCACTACCAGTCTGTCCTCATAGCCAGTGAGTCAGGATAGCTGTGACACCATCTTTGATGGCTGTATAGCTGTCATTCATACATAAGGTAAACATAGTCTTAGTAAGATCTCTACCAGGGCAAAAACAGATAGCCGTATGCACTACTACGCCCATCACTATGGAGCGTAGTTGCACGTGACCTGGGTTTTTTTTTTTTTAGGCCGTTCAAAATCTGCGCCATAGTGCAAAAGTTTGAAAAAAACAGAAATATAGGCCCTACCCTATCTTTCCCAGAGGTAATATTAACTAGCATAGTATATATATATATATATATATATATATATATATATATATATATATATATATATATATATATATATATATATATATATATATATATATATATAGTATATATCTACAGTATTTAAGTAGGCCTGTTTCATAGTTTCTATTATAGCACTGTGATGCAAGATATCATGTACATACAAAGATGTCTAAGACATATTAAAATTTCCACCAGTTTAAACAGTTGAGGCTGAGTTTTAGCATGAGAGGAAGCAGACTTCTCATAAGCTTTGTGGTTAAACCACAGTCTATAGCAAAGACAGAAACCATTTTTCTTATTACTGCATATAAAACACATTATGCAGGTCAGACAAGCACATTTCATATGCATTTATGTGAGTGGCCGCTAAAGGTATTGAGAGCAGACCTCTTAAAGAAATGTCAGGCAAAAAAAGGGTTCTCTCTGCCCAACATTCAGGAGACACATGTCTGGGTGTGTCTCCAAGAGAGAAACCCTCTTGAGTTTCTGTGCTTTGTGGTCATTGACCATTCAAGGGTTGGACCACTGCTGAGCTCCTGCCACCCAGTTTGAAAAATCCTTGGAGTCTGACAGGGCAAGATGCCCCTTGGACTGACAGCCTTGAGGTTATGATTTATGTACATTGCTACTGTTACATTTGAAGCATTAGGCCTTACTTAGTGAAGATTCAAGATCCTATGTTTATTTAGTGGCCAGACATTCAGGTATTGCTTTGACATGTGCACTATGATCATAGAATCATAGAATGGGAGTTGGAAGGGACCTCCAGGGTCATCGGGTCCAACCCCCTACTCAGTGCAGGATTTACTAAATCATCCCAGACAGATATTTGCCCAGCCTTTGTTTCAACACTTCCATTGAAGGAGAACTCACCACCTACCAATGCCTGTTACAACTGTGTGAATGCTGCTGAATTTCTACAATTAAACACTGGCCAAGCCAGTTTTATGTTAAAGTTATGCCCAGGATTTGATTTCTGAGGTGCTGCCACCCATCTTGTGGAGATAAGCTAGCAGTCTCAAGATGTGACTTACCCCCAAATCACTAATAACAGAGGGTAAGAATAGGCCAGTTGGGCAAACTTCACTGCTTACACACAGGAAGTAGATCTTATTTCAAGTTAATGTGTAACTGTGTATCAATGTCTTTCTAAACAGGCCTTTTTTCAATATATTTAATTAACAGATTTAGTACGCTTTAATAAAAAAAATACTCTTGAAAGACTGCCCTTATCGTACTCAGATATGCGGCTGATGACTGTTGCTAAGGAAAATCCATCCTCAACAGCATAATCGCTAAATATGACAACTGACAATGAGGATAGCTCCTGTTCAGTGCCTGCAGCCTTCAACACTATTGCAGCACAGTTCTGTATATAGAAGTTTTGTGTTAATTTTGGCTATCATATCTGTGCTAACTTTATATTACTCTTTACTCTTATCTTCTAATGTTTCTGGTTGGCTGTTGGCTCGCTACAGAGAATACATCCCACTAGCAAGAAATGGCATTCAGCCTTATTTCACAGCACGCCAACTCCCCAAGTACGTGTTGCACTGTGTCTCAATGCATCAGGCATAATACTGAGATACTCAGATATTAATAAATACTCAACACTATCACAGTGGCTTGCAAAAACAGCTCACTGGCATGTGTCCTGCAGTTCCAGTGGACAGGTCATCAATAATACAGTCTCAGAAAACCCCTTCAACTGAATATTATACATATGCTAGCTAACAAAGTTAGAATGTATTAACAGATCTAAAAATGTAGTATGATAGTATACATATACACACTTATTGAATACAGGGTGACTGGCGTAACTATAGGGGATGCAGAGGATGCTGTTGCACCCGGGCCCAGGAGCCTTAGGGGCCCATAAGGCCTCTCTTCTCCATATGGGAAGCCCAGTACTATGAATAAAGCATTATAGTTGGGAGCTCTGTTACAGGTTTTGCATTGGGGCCCAGGAGCTTCAAGTTACGTTTCTGCATTAAGGGGTTAAGAAAAGTTGGAGGGTTCCAAGGTAAACTTTTGCACCCGGTCCCATGAGCCTTCAGCTACGCCCCTGTACAGGGCACAACAGTGTTGCCCCTAATGTTTACAATTTATACAAGCTGGTTGTGGGTAAGATTGTAGATGGCAGCTCTGTCTTCAGGTACATCTCCATGACAGTTCTGTGTTACATTGTGCTCAGCTGTTTCCATCAGCGCTGTAGAGTTTCAAAGAAACTGCATGGTGCATGCTCAACTGCCGCTCCATGCAAACTCCTTCTAGCTGCAATAGATGGGGGTCCCAGTGGTCTGGCCGATCAAGAATTTATTACCTAGTCATACCTAACTAGCAGAAATTAGTAGGTCTTATCTGTATTCAAGACCTACAGCCATCGATAAAGCTCATATGGAATTCCTATCTATCTATCTATCTATCTATCTATCTATCTAGACTGTACATAGATGGCATATATAATATATTTATGACTAGTATAAACTCTTTGTTATACATAGGCACATCAATCCTAAAAAGGTCTGTCCTAACAAGATACAAGATGTCAACATTACTTATGGATAATCATTAGCTTCCAAAAACCTGTCACATGGACAAAGGATTCCACAAGTTACGTCAGAGTGTGAGATGAGCACTCAAAGCAATCCCCTCCGGATATGAAAATCTCACATGATGTATCTTCTGAAAGAGGATTACAGAATGATTTGTCACTAAATCAGTGTTTCTCCGGGGAAGCCCTGGAAGAATTAGGGATAGCCTCCACATATCATATATTAGCTAACAAAGCATATCAACTGAAGTCTTCTAAACTCCATAATGACCATTAAATTCCAACACCTTTCCCAACAGCTCTCACATGCCTTGTGATACTATAAGGGTCGTTTTATATACAATTCACCCTCTTATGAAGCTTTGTGTGACTCCAGACCTGAGGCAGCACACGAAATTTACCCAATCAAACAACAAACAATGAACTGTGAATTGAGAAAGTTGACAATACCTATGGCACAAATGAAATCAATAAGTCAAAAATGTATGAACAAAAGAGAAAACACAACATGATGAATGAGACGATATGTCACACATAGAAAAATTGTAGATGCCCAAACCTCAGCAAACATTCATTAAGGTACCTTTACACGGGACGACTATCGACCAAGTAACAGTTAACAGTTGTTCAGTGTAAACATGGTCAACAACAGGGTAATGAGCATTAAGTTACTAGTTGTTTTGTTTCCGGTCGGCAAAAAAAATAATCACTGGTTGATCAAAACTCACCTGGTGTAAATTTAGTTGTTCGCATTTGATCAACTTGCAAATAAATTTGTATGCAGATGCCCTCTATAAAAAATATCTCCGCAAACAGCTAATAAACGATCACCACTCTGTACAAGCAAACAGACAACTTTCGTTCATACGGTTCAATGACTTCATTGAATGACTATCTGAACGATGGTGGCCCCGTGTAGAGGTACAATAAGGTATTTCGTTTCCCAAGTGATAACAACGTATTGTTGCTATTGTATTTGCACAGCAGTTTCATACACAAATCAAGAATTTGAAACAAAACAGCAAAACATACTTCCACTTATCAAGACTCACAAAAGAATCAGATTCCACTCACTGCATTAACCTATTGTTTTCAATGACTCCCAACAAAACAGTCAGATACAGAAATTGAATGATCCTTTTTTTCAAAAGTCTTCACGTACCTCATTGTGTAACTTATGATGCTTTTGTAGTCTGATACGCAGATGTTGAAGATCTTGGCACACTGATTTATAAATCTTCAGTGATCGTTAGGAACACTGGAGCATCTGAGCTGCATCAATAAAAGATTAAAGAAGTGAGTAAAGGTTTTTTTCTTCTTCTATTTCAGTACATTTTTCAACTCTTGGACAACCCATTTAATTGCCCTGCTTAAAGGAGTGGGGCAAAGATATAATGTTATCACCCATGTTTCAGGGGTACCAGGAGCATCAATTACCCTTGGTCGTGAAAGGGTTACTCATAGAAGAAGCAACCTAGAATCTTTATCATTAAATGGCCACTCCAGCGAAAACACATTTTTCTATTCCTGCTTCCCCCCTCACCTGATTGCCTGTCACTCTCTGGAGGTCTCCTCTGTGTATTTAAGTCACTTCCATGCCATGCAGCCCCCATATCAAACACCATCTTGATGGTGAGATTTTTTTACTTTCACTTTCAATCAATACCATGATGTATCAGCCCAGCATTAGTTAAAGGGGTTGTCTCGCGATAGCAAGTGGGGTTAAGCACTTCTGTATGGCCATATTAACCCCTTCGCGCAAAATGACGTACCGGTACGTCATGGCAGGCTGGTACTTCACGCAAAATGACGTACCGGTACGTCATCGGGATAGCGCGAGATCATGACTGACCTCGCGCTATCCCGCAGCGGGAGCCGGTTGTCAGTCACAGCCGGCGTCCCGCTGCAACAGCGGGAGGGCATCGGAGATGCGCCCCCCGCTGTTAACCCCTTCCCTGCCGCGATCCAAGTAGATCGCGGCAGGGAAAGAGTTCACAGAGGGATCGCGCTCCCTCTGTGTCTCCGGCCGGCTCTCGCGATGTCATCACGAGAGCCCGGCCTGTCACCATGGCAACAGGATGCCAGACACTGGCGTCCTGTATTGCCTATGCCTATGATCGCTGTATAAGCGATAAGGCATGGCAGAGCAGTAGCTCTGCCATGCCTCATGACAGCGATCATAGGCACAGTGCTGCAAGTCCCTCAGAGGGACTCAAATAGTGAAAAAAAAAAGAAAAGAAAAATGTAAAAAAAAGAAAAATGTTTAAAAAAAATGTAAAAAACCCCTTTTCTATGCTTTTTCTAATATTAGCATAAAAAAGTTAAAAAAAAATTACAACCCCACATATTGGGTATTGACGTGTCCGTAACGACATGTACAAAAAGTTGAACACACTTTTTATTTTGTATGGCAAAAAGCGTAAAAAAAAAAGCTAAAAAACAGAGGCAAAATGCTAATTTTTAGCATTTTGCCTCACAAAAAATGCAATAAAAGTGATCAAAAAGCTGTACATTCCCCAAAATGGTACCAACAAAAACTACAGCTCGTCTAGCAAAAAATAAGCCCTTACAGAGCTCCATACATAGAAAAATAAAAAAGTTACAGGACTTTGAATGCAGCTATGGAGAAAAAAAAAAGATTTCCAAAAAAAAAGGGTTTTTATTGCAAAAAAGTGTAAAAACCTAAAAAAAAATAAGAATTTTGGTATCGTTGTAACCGTACCGACCTGCAGAAAAAATTTTGTGCTTCATTTATGCTGCATGATTAACGCTGTAAAAAAAAACAAAAAAAAAACTATGGCAGAATTGATGCGTTTTCTCTCTCTGTTATCATAAAAAAAAAAATAAAAGTTTTACGATATAGTCTATGTACTCAAAAGTGGCACTGATAAAAACTACAGCTTGCCACGCAAAAAACAAGCCCTTATACGGCCGCGTCAACGGAAAAATAAAAACGTAACGGCTTTTGAAAAATGGAGATGGAAAAATACCAAAAATCGCTTGGTCCTCAACGCCAAAATAAGCCGTGTCATTAAGGGGTTAATGCACTTTGTAATATACATTGTGCATTAAATATGAGCCATACAGAAGTTATTCACTTACCTTCCCTGCGCTGGCGTCCCCGTCTCCATGGCTCCGTCTAACTTCAGCGTCTAATCGCCCGATTAGACGCGCTTGCGCAGAAGAGTCTTCTGCCTTCGGGTCTGTCCGGCAGCAGCGGCGTTCAGGCTCCGCCCCCTTCCACGCATCATCGCGTAGCTCCGCCCCATCACGTGTGCCGCTTCCAGTCTCCTGATTGGCTGGAATCGGCACACGTGACGGGGCGGAGCTACGCGATGATGCATAGAAGGGGGCGGAGCTAGAACGCCACTCATGCCAGACCGAGCCGAAGGCAGAAGACCCTTCTGCGCAAGCGCGTCTAATCGGGCGATTAGACGCTGAAGTTAGACGGAGCCATGGAGACGGGGACGCCAGCGCAGGGAAGGTAAGTGAATAACTTCTGTATGGCTCATATTTAATGCACGATGTATATTACAAAGTGCATTAATATGGCCATACAGAAGTGCTTAACCCCACTTGCTTTCGCGAGACAACCCCTTTAAGGCTGCCCAATTTTCACCTGCAGGGGGGCAGTTTAATTATCACTACCTTCTTCTTATTATTCATCTAAATAAGCTACAGCTCATAAGTATACAGTCAGGAGGATGAACTGTAATCTCCTCTATTATAACTGTGTGATCATCTACAGTAACTGTGACAAGAGGCAATTTCTGTGATAGATCAATGTAATATCATCACACGGACTAGGAAATTGACTAGAAAATGAATACATAACCCCAAAGTAAATCTGAGCCGGTCAGAGCTGAGACTATGACCATCTGAGAAAAAAGAGGCTGGAAGTTTCAGATAGAAAGAAATAACTAACCAAGATAACACTTACTTATATATACTAGGGAATAGCTACATAATGAATGAATTTTAAAAAATGACTTGAGGGGACCTTTAAAATCAAATATTGTACAGCGACACAACAGCAGCGGCAGCCGTAACGTCTTACCTTGCCTGATCTTTTCTCTATTTTGAGCAGTATAGAAACAACTTCCTTTTCAAGGCTTCACTAGTTATAGGGAAAGCACTGCATGTAGGTGTATGCTCTCTTCTTATCATCAGCAGACCTCACCACTAAAGTTTCTGCACTCAAAACTTTCTTAGCTAAAGACACAGGAGGAATAAGACCAAGTCAAAGACATTTATAGATTGTAGCAAACGCTGGTAATATTCTTAATCAAGCCTAACTATCAAAGACTATGTAATTGAACATTTACTTATTCTATTTATTGTGGCTCGCTCTTGCAGGATGTGGGATTTCTTACATCACTCTATGTAAGTCTCAGGCCATATTTACACGCACAATTTCCTCGTGTGAGTTCTGTCCATTTCCAATATGGATGGAGTTTACACGAGAAAATGACCCATTATTTTCTAGGAGTTTATACACTTGGGTGATTTTTCTCTCAGACTAAGGGCTCACACCCATTGGTGTTTTTATTTCTGGGAAATATAAGTCCTTCCCTGAAAATCATCCCTAACTGGTTAAAAAAACAAAAAAAATCTTTACTCACCTCTCCGCTGTTCAGAGGCATCGTCCGGCTGGCTCCCCTGTGCTGCTGTCCAGCACTTTAATTGATGAATAGCTAATCACTGCCTGTAATTGGCTGAGCGCTCAGGCAATCAGCACAGCCCTTTCAGAGGGCGGGGATTTTTAAATCCCCACCTGCTGAAAGTGCTGGACAGCAGTGCAGGGGAGCCAGACAGAGGATGCGTCTGAGTGGCGGAGAGGCGAGTAAAGTTTTTTTTTTTAACCAGCTAGGGATGATTTTCAGGGAAGGGCTTATATTTCAAGCCCTTCCCCAAAAATCATGCTGCGGAGGTTGCCACAAAACCACTGCTTTTTAATGGGGCTGGCAGCAGCAACGACCCCATTGAAAGCAATGGGATAGCATCCTGGACTTTTGCCACAGCTGTGACACCTGTGGCAGAGGATTCTGCAAGACAACGAGGACCCTTGAAGTGGGCTCGTGGGCTTAAGTTTCTTGGCCAAAATATGAACCAATACCTCAAATGCTTGGTCGCGTTTTGGGCATTTTTTAGTCAGTGTGTTATGTCTGTCTGGGAGTTATGTCCGCTGTTTCCGAGTACCACCAGAGTTTTGCCAGTTTGTGAGTGTGAAGGACATAATAATGAGTATGGCCTGGGGGAATATCTCCCTGTGGGGACCTTAGTTAATTGGGAAGTGTTACATCATTTACATGATGTAATGTGTAAACAAATAAGACAAGGCATTTGTGAAAAATTCGGAATTGAAAATGGTAGAATCCTGCTGGCAATTCTGTATCAAAATCCACATCTAGACCTGCAGATTTTGACTACAGAATATGTCACAGTGTCTTGCAGAATATTCCATCCCATGTGAAGGAAACCTTATAGGATAAAGATTCAGGTCACACTTCTTACTGCAGCAGTACTAAAGTAAATGTTGACCCCTGAGCACAATTTTGTTTTTGTTTCATCTAAATAGACCCAAAATTAAGAGCTGTAGGGCCCAACTTTTGGGATCCCCAGAGTTGCCAAGAATGAGGGTCCTTTAGTCCCTTGTTCGAAACTGGAGAACAGGATGATCATGTGTTGTTCCACCCCCCCCCCCCCTTAGACTGGAAGGAATCTGTTGGAAACAATCAAATGAACTGTCTTGGGCTATTTCCAGCACTTCCAAACAAGCAATGTATATTAAGAGAGACAATGAATGCTTGTTATTCTCTCTATATGCAGTATATATAATTCGACCCCAGTTCCCAGCACAGTCCGTGGCTACAGCAGAAGAATATGCGTCCACAGATTCCTTGGATATAAAACAACTACCACCTCCATGGGTACCAAGGTTGAATAAGAAATTCTTTTAAAAAACTCAAGTATTTTGAAAGTCAGAAAGCATTTTAGAAAGTTGTTTTCCTGAGAAGCCTTTAAGTGCTAGGACCTACGTTTTAAACATCCCGAACACTGTGCCTTTCTAGGAAAAACAATCCCATTTTGAGTTACTTCTTTGGAAAACATGATCCACACAGCTAAATAAAGATGGGAATCCAGAGTAAATGCATTTAATCCAGGTAAACATCTTTTGACGGTGCATTCACTTTCCTTAGACTACGGACCTTTACCCATTGCTTTGAATTTGGAGTATACAAAAATTATCTGAATGAAGGAGGCTTGCCCATTTACACTATTTTTACACTGAAAGCTGTGTACAATTTTCCAAATAATTTGTAATTGCCCCAATGCTTTTGAAATAAAAAAGTAATTAGCATACTTATAATGTTTTGTGTATACGGCTTCCATGGAGATGTATGTGTCTGAAGTTTCTGACTACGAGGAAACTCTGTGTACAGTGCTGAACTGGGGTACCTAAGGCCCGATGGCCACAGGCGGATTTGAATTGCAGTTCAATCCGCCTATAGTGAACCATGGACATCTGTACTTGAATTATGACATGCGGATGTGCTTTCCAGTTTCCGCATGCGGAAAACGAATCACCCCATGCTTCATTTTAGTGCGGTTCCTGCACAGATAGCTTCCGTGGAAGCCATCCAATCCATGGCCCGTCCACAATTGAAAACAGGGTTAAAAAAAAGTACTGCACATGTACTGCCGGCGCTTGTGGATAAAAATCCGCAGTAGAGACCTGGACAGGTACGAAGCCTGGCTGGCCGCGGGCAGGGTCAGATTCTGCTGCGGGCTTCTGCATGCAGAAACCGACCCGCCCGTAAACATGAGCCCTAAGGTCCACCAGTAGAATTGCCTCTGAAGTCCCACCTTACTATTATATGCAAATATTATCTGATCACTTTTAGGCCTCCATGATGCAGCACTTTTAGCTTAAGTTTTTCATTGCAGGACTATGAGAGCCGTAACTTTTTAATGTTTTTCTAGTGGCACTGTTTGGGGTACAAATTATTTATTGATTCACTTGTATTCATTTTTTATGGGAAATACAGCGATACCAAATATTAAAAATAGTGCTGAGTGAAGGTCTGAAAAGTTTGGTTTGGCTGTTTTGCTGAATTAGATAGAACTCAACTGGAACTTTACCAATACCCCTAAAACTGTTGTATAATAACACTAACAGCTCTAAAAAATATGTCTTAAATATATGTGCTATGCAGATCTGATTATTATTATAAAGAAGAAACCCACACAAACACAGGGAGGACATACAAACTCCATACAGATGTTGTCCTTGGTTAGATTTGAACCTAGAACTATAGCACTGCAAAACAACAGTGCTACCTGGTTTGCCACCATGGGGGGAGGGAGTAGATGAGTAGGATGGTGGTTCAGTGGTGAGATTTGAACCTAGGACTCTAGCACTGTAAGACAGCAATGCCAACCCCTTAGCCACCATGTGGTGGGTTGGGGGGGGGGGGTTGGATGGTGGCTCAGTGGTTATCACTGTTGCCTTGCAGTGTCAGGTTCTTGGTTCAAATCTGACCAAGGACAATATCATCATGGCGCTTATATGTTTTTCCTGTGTTTGTGTAAGTTCCCTCTCATACTCCATAAGCATACTAATAGGGACAGACAATATTAGGTGATGTAAAGTGCTGTGTGATATGTATGCGCTATGTAAATAGAAATAATTATCATCAGAAAGAAGAAACTCTCACAAACACAGGGAGGTCAGACAAACTCCATGCAAGTGTTGTTGTGGGTCAGATATAAGCCTATGACCGCAGATCTGCAAGTCAACAGTATTAACCACAGAGCCACCATGCTTCTTCCTCCTCCTCCTCTTCCAAAGAAGCAAGAAGGAAAAAGCCCTTCTTCAGAAATATGGTGGCTTTTTGTTTAGCAGTGTTGCCTTGCAGTGCTGAGATGTTAGGCTCCAATCTGATCAAAGACAACATCTGTATGGAGTTTGTATGTTTTTGTGAGTTTCTTTTTCATAATAATTGCCCTTATTTATATAGTACATATATTTTTTAAGAAGAAAAAGAAGAATAAATAATTTAAGTGGGTGCGACGAACCACCCGAGGTGCAGGTTCCGCTGAATTCAACATTTAGCAAAGTTCAACCCAAAACAGGTTTCAACTGTGTCCGCTCAACTCTAATTAAAACAATAGTTTAAGGTCTTGTTTGCTATTACTGTTTGAATTCCATCTGGCTGTTCCCTTCTTGAAGCTGAAAAGCGGAATTCAAACGAAAATAAGTGTTCCATCTTTTTGCCCTTGAATTTAATGTTTCATAGAAAATTTTAAAAAAACGGAATACTTTCCATTTGATTCAGTTTCATTATGGCACCGTTTTTTTAAACAGAACAAATAGCGCTGCAGACTTAGTTCAGTGGCCCAAAAGGAGATTCTCCATCTTCCTTGTTAGCCAGTCCAAGATTGCCTTACGTAGTCTGATTCTGCAGTCTGGTGGTATTTTTTTCCATCTTCCCATTCTTTTTGCTAACCTATACACTGTAGGTCATAGGGAAGATGGAAGGGAAAATTGGCGAATCTGGCGTGCTGATGACAGGAGAGCCAGGGCTGAGGTTAAAACTTTAATGACAACATATTTCTATACTGAACTGACGTCTTCATCTGGCTCTAGTGGAAACATGTTGGCATTAAAGTTTTAACCTCAGCCTTGGCTCTCCTGTCATCAGTGTGCCGGATTCTCCATGTTTATACAATGTGCTCATTTGATCACGGAGGTCTCTACCTAGCTTTTGGGGAGACTGCTCTTCACTGACAGGTCATCAGTGTGTTGTTGGACAACTGCTCCAGGTAACACTATTCCTATCTGTGTGTGCCCCTGTCTCCAGTTTACGCTGTGCTGCATGATGGAGTGCTGTTTTCTTCCTGTCCTGCTAAGGAACTACCTGAATATTGCAGCTGACCCTCGCCAATAGGTGAGTTTACCTGAAGTGGGACCTGTTGCAGCATGGAGGTCTGGTTTATGCTAGTGCTGTTTTGTATTTTTCTCTTAACTTTCTCTAGCACTGGTGGGAGTGTCTATGGGAGTGTTCTGTTACCTGTTGCATCTGCTTAGCAATTTGGGAGGGCTTTTATTCCTGTCTTGGCTGTGGACCTGTGCTGATTATTCTCAGCCTTCATCTAATGGTTATTGGAATCACAGCTGGATCTTGGTCCTCTGTTTCCCTGCTCATTTCAAGCTAAGTACTGTGGTTATTAGTGGTAGTTGTATTCTAACTTAGTTGTTTACTTCTGTTTTAGATAGGGGCAATGAGTGGCCGAGGACCGTGGGTCAGGCTCATCCTTATCAGGACGGGACATCCTCTATAGGCAGGTATGGTCTCTTATTCTGAGTCATATAGGGAAAGTGTGCTGCTCAACAGCAAAGGCAGGATTGAGGCATCCACCCATAGGTCTCCAGACACGAATGCGGCCGTCATCAGTGCACAAACTACACCTGGATCCATTGCTGAAGACAACCCAGATGCACTTTGTAGCAGTCCAGTTTTGTCGTTCACAACACCACTGCAAACTGAGGTGATGGTGGGTGGGTGTCAAAGGCAGTACACTTATTGGGCGCAGTGAGAGGAAATGTCGTCTAGCCAAGTTCCTGTAGCTGGAGCTACTCATGCTTGTCAGACAATCACATAGTTCTTTCTACTGTTGGTCTGTCGAGCCCGCTCACCTTGTGTGTGTGTGCCCTCATGCATCCACTGGTCCCAACACTGCCTAAAAGTCTGGTCAGAACGGGCCAGGTGGCGGCAATTCGTCAATACGACCATCTAGCTTTTTTGCATTCCAAGAATGGGCCCCCTCTCAAACTCTGCTAACTGTCCGACATGCCTCATAGAGGCATGTCTAGAGATGACAGCACAAGTGAAAAAGAGGTCCATGACACGCAAGTACAAGTAGCCTCTGAGAGCCTTTTTTAATAGGCCAAGAATGGAATTACTTTTCGGGCCTCAGTTGGTAATACCGTTCAACAAAACCACACCACAACTCTAATCATTTGCATTTCTGCCTGAGATGTAACTGCATGCCTAATTTTACAGCAAAATGACAACTTCTAGGTGCTTGATTTTTTTTTTGACAATGAGTGTATTTACTTCATATGATGCCCTTAAAAATCATAAATAATATATAAAAAGAAGTTATTAACTTTAATTATGGAAAAATGTTATGCCTCTTTAGCGACGTCTGAATTTTAAAAATTGAAATATGAGGGATGTTCTTAAGGAGCTAAATTGTTACAAAGCCCCCATGATGTAATACAAGGGGCTGCACACTGGTTCCACCAATTTCTAAAATCATTGAGCTGGGTGGAAATCTCAAAAATTTCATATTGTTCTCAACCAACCAGCAATGCGGAAGGAATGAATGAAAATCCTGATTGGTAGAGTGCTATGATATTCAGAGAGTCACTCACACTATTCTCCACAGCTGGCGGAGAGTAGTAAGTAGTATGCATCCTCCCACCTTCAGTCATTTGGGTTGTAATGGGCACACTTCTATATTCTGTATACTGTATACACAGGTCATAACATGCCCTCACATTATGCAACACATTTATATGTGCCTTCCTAAAGTCAGATCATCCATCAGTGATTGGTAAGGATTTCACTTATCTATTATCTCATATCAGCTGTCAAAAAAACTGTATGTTATGAGTTTACCGAGACAAAAGCGACAAGAGGGCTCAAGGTCAGAACAAGAGAGAGCAGATTGGCTTTCCAGCTGGAGGAACAGAGATTAAAACGACACAGTTTCAATCACTAATCCCATCTGCTTAACGTCAAAACATTCCACCAATTCCCAAAGACAATCTTCAGCATTATTATCATGCGTACTAGTACAGAGTGCCCTCTAAGCCAGACACGACTAGATGCTTATTAGAGGTAGAAGTCTAGACTTGCCGGCAGTGTGCCATTCTTGCATCTTAATAGATGTATGGCAATCTAAGTACAAGTTCACTTGCGGTAAACTTACAAGTTAGGGAACTGCATTAATTGTAGTTCCCTAATGTATATAAATTATTGGTATACCTCAAAGTGGTAATGTTCCACTTATATAATATGCCACTTACATAATATCAAGTTTGCCAACAGTGAGATTAAATTTCGAAATGCTTAATTGTAAAAAGGAGAAAATGATGGACCCTGGGCGCAACCCTTGTAATGTAAAGCGCATAAAAGCAAAGGGATGAACCCAATTTCTTCTTTATTAATTAATTGATAGCCGGCACAAATAATGTGTTTCAGGGACGCTAACCCCCTTCTTCAGAAACGTCTGGAAAGTATACAGGGTTGTTATTGGATATTCATGTCCTGTACTCCCAGGAAAGAAGGAATGGCAGGTTCGTCCTTATGTATATAAATTATTGGTATACCTCAAAGTGGTAATGTTCCACTTATATAATATGCCACTTACATAATATCAAGTTTGCCAACAGTGAGATTAAATTTCGAAATGCTTAATTGTAAAAAGGAGAAAATGATGGACCCTGGGCGCAACCCTTGTAATGTAAAGCGCATAAAAGCAAAGGGATGAACCCAATTTCTTCTTTATTAATTAATTGATAGCCGGCACAAATAATGTGTTTCAGGGACGCTAACCCCCTTCTTCAGAAACGTCTGGAAAGTATACAGGGTTGTTATTGGATATTCATGTCCTGTACTCCCAGGAAAGAAGGAATGGCAGGTTCGTCCTTGCATATTTCAGCAAGAAAATGCTAAACCACCTACTGTATCCATCACAACAATATGGCTTCACATTAGAAGGGTCCGGGTGCTAAATTGGCCGCCTGCAGTCCAGACCTTTCACCAATGGAAAACATTTGGTGCATTATGAAAGGAGAAATCTGGCCAATACGAACCAGGACTATTGAGCAGCTAGAAACCTACATCAGACAAGAACTGGACAACATTCTCGAACAAAACTCCAGCAATTGGTCTCCTCACTTCCAAGATGTTTGTAGACCATTGTGAAAAGAAGAGAGGATGCTACACAGTGGTAGACATGGCCCTGCTCCAACTTTTTTGAGATGTGTTGCTGCCATCAATTTCTAAATTTTTTTAATTAAATGGATAAATGTCTCACTTTCACCTTCTGATATGTGTTCTATGTTCTGTTGTGAATAACATATGAGAATTCCAAATCATAGCATTATTTGTATCTTTGCATTGATTTACATTTTACACAACATCCCAACTTTTTGGAAATTGGAGCATGTGTTGCTCCTCACTTTTGCAGCATATGTCCAATCTCTCTAGTGGCACAAACTCCTCCATCCTGTCATCCTGTTACCTTCTTTAGTACTGCCACTCTGCTGTCCCCTTCAGGGCTCCTACCCACTTGCATTTTTTTAACACAGTAGGCACAGTATTGAAGGGCAGCTTGTACAGTACCGATGATGTAATTTTGAGTACAAAACAGAGTAGGTAAGGTATTGGAAGGCAGCAGGTGAGTTGTTGATGTTGCTTGAAGATTTAGGGCTCCTACCCACTTGTGTTTTTTTTAACGCTGCGATATTGCTGTGTTTTTTTAATGTGATTGTCGTTGGGACTTTCTAATGTTAAAAACGCATTGCACAAAAATCGCAAGGCACAAACTTGCAATGCGTTTTTAACGTTAGAAAGATTGTCCCATTGACAATCACGTTAAAAAAAACACAGCGATATCGCTGCGTTAAAAAAACGCAAGTGGGTAGGAGCCCTAAACCTTCAAGCAACATCAACAACACACCTGCTGCCTTCCAATACCTTACCTACTGTGTTTTGTACCCAAAATTACATCATCGGTACTGTGCAAGCTGCCCTTCAATACTGAGCCTGCCGTGCTGCCCCCAATAGAGTATCACCTCTATGTGTTTCCACACCATTAAAAAGGAAGTGATATGCACAGGTGATTATTATCTATTGTAAATCATGGATCCAGTATTATCTAAAGTACATATAGGGGTTACCTTTCAGTGTAATCCTGCCTGTGATGTTAGTGAGATGATCGCTGCATGTTTTCTCTACAGATCAGGAAGCATCAGACTATTATTAGGCTCTGTGGTCAGCATGAAAAATGCAGGATTTTAGAATTTTTTAGAAATATAGATATGACTGAAAAATGTAAAAAAGTTCACCAAAAATTCTTTCAAAATAGTTTTAACACAAATATGGGATTTATATAATAGGTCATTTTCTGATGGCACCTTCCCTTTAAGATAATGAAGCGTAAAAAAGGATCCATATTTTAACCAATTTTAGTCCATACACGTTAGACTAAACTTAATGAAAATGGACAATTTCAACCGAAGTAATCTTTCAACCGGTGAAGTTTAAAAAACAAAATATAATTTTGGCTTACCTATGACACACATTCATCAGCTGGAAAAAAAGTCGGCCACATTTAAAATTTTCGTCTGATAGCTCATCAAAAGATCTTTGTTCTTCAGATGACCATATTCATTAGAATGCGGTTGAAGAAAATGGACAATATCAATGAAAACAATTATTTCAGCCAACAGATGACAGACAGTCATCATAAATTCCGCCATATTTGAAACTGTCATCTAATACTTGGATGACAAATCTTTTGCTGTTGTGACAGATCTTTCTTTAACCCGTTCCCGCAACAGGACATAAATGTACGTCCTTGGCTTTAGCAAGCCTTCCGCATGAGGAAGGCTTGCTAAAGCCGAAGCGTCGCTGTCTGTGGATGATGGGAAAATAAACACCTCTTGATTTCATTGCATCCTGAAGTGCTGCCAGACCTTCTATATTCACATGGACTTTTGGCTTGGAGATTTTCTGGTTTGAATTTCCTGACTGGCGATTACACGCAGGTCTGACCCTTATTGGGATAAACACTGTGCTGCTGATTCAACTCTCTTGACAATAAATGTACGTCCTGGCAGAGGGGTACTTAGCGCAACAGGACATACACTTAAGTCCTGTGGACAGTGTGAGATCAGAAGAGATCCCGTGCTATCTGGCAGCAGGAGCCGGCTGTCACTGATAGCCAGCCTCCTGCTGCAACAGCGGGGGGTGCATCGGGATAGCGACCCCAGCTATTAACCCCTTCCCTGATCATGGCATGTAAAGGGTTCACAGAGGGAGCGCGCTCCCTTAGTAACATTATCGGATTCTTGCAATGAAACCACAGAGAGTCTGACAGGTTGCCATGGCAGCAGGACGCCAGCTACAAGCATCCTGCATTACCATTGCCTATGATCGCTAATACAAGCGATAAGGCATTGCAGGACAGAAGTCCTGCAATGCCTTATCATAGCACTCATAGGTGCTATTGTACAAGTCCCCTACAGGGACATAAAAAGTGTAAAAAAAATAAAATAAAATAATGTAAAAAAAAGGAAAATGTAAAAAAATGTAAAAAACACCCTTTTTTGAGCTTTTCCACATATTAGCATGAAAATCCCACATATTTGGTATCTTCGTATCCATAATGACGTGTGCAATACATTGAACACACATTTTATCCTGTACGGCAAAAAGCGTAAAAAAACCCTAAAAAACTGATGCAAAATGCTGATTTATTATAAACGCAATAAAAGTGATCAAAAAAGCCATATGTACCCCAAAATGGAACCAAGAAAAACTACAGCTCATTATGCAAAAAACAAGCCCTCACAGAGCTCCGTACATGGAAAAATAAAAAAAGTTATAGGACTTTGAATAAGCGATTTAGGGGAAAAAAATCCAAAAAGGGGTTTTTATTCTGGAACCCCCCCCCCCCCCAAAAAAAGATAAGAATTTTGGTATTATTGTAATTGTATAGACCCACAGAAAAAATGTATTGTGTCATTTATGTTGCATGAATAACACTGTAAAAAAAAACAACAAAAATCTGTGGCAGAATTTATGTGTTTTCTCTCCCTGCTATAATGAAAAAATTAATCAAAGTTTTACAATATAGTTTATGTACCCAAAAATGGCAATAATAATGACTATGTTTCACCATGCAAAAAACAAACGCCCTTATGGCCGCATTGACGGAAACATAAAAAAAGTTATGGCTTTTGAAAAATGGAGATGAAAATCCGCCAAAAATTGTTGCGTCCTTATGTCCAAAATAGGCCATATCCCTAAGGGGTTAAAAGAACATTCCTGGAAAGATCTTTTGTCCATCGCCTCTTGTCATTAAACATGTGGGGTAAGTTTTAACAATTGTGGTGGCCAATATGAGCTAAAATATGTATGGCGGCTTCTTGGTAATGAACATTCACCAGACAATCGTTTGTTCAATGATTGTTCAGTCATCAACCTACTTCTATATAATGCGAATGGCTATCTTTACAAAAGATCTTTTCATCTATGAACGATTTTTCAAGAAAGATAGTTTGTTCATTCGCACAGTATAATTAAATATGTATGGCCAGTTTGGAAAAAAATTGTTTAACCATCAAACTACAAGGGTTGTACTGAAAGTAATGCAAAAGAGGTCATAACTTCTTTATTAACAAAGTACACATGTAGTTGAAGTGACTCTTCCTCTATGCAAATTTGCAAATCAATATAGTCTCCATTAAAAGCAATGCATTTGCGCCATTGTTGAACCCAACTCTGGAATTGGGCACTGTCGTAAACACTTCTTCACAACCACTTTCACCTCATCTGTGTCATCAAATCGTTGTCCCCGAAGACTGTTCTTCATCGGACCGAACAAGTAGAAGTCGGAGGGCGCCAGATCCGGGCTATACGGTGGATGGGGGACCACGGACCAGCCCAATTTACTGTTCACCTGCTTTGTTGCCAAAGAGGTGTGCAGTCTCGCATTGTCATGGTGAATGTGGATCGCTTCCAGATTCTTGTGCTGTCTCTTCCTCCTAATGGCTTCTCTAAGCTTAAAGAGTATCTCAATGTACCGTTCACTGCTGATGGTATGGTCTCGTTCCAGAAAATCAAGGAAAATGTTGTTCTTGTCATCCTAAAAAACAGTCACCATGACTTTCTGTGCTGATCGCTGGCTCTTGAACCTCTTAGACCTTGAGGAAAAAGTGTACCGCCATTGCATGGACTGATTCTTCATTTCCAAATCATAAAGATACGCCCACGTTTCATCCCGTCACCAGATCGGAAAAAAAAATGAGTCGTCATTGGCTTTGAACTTTTCAAGCAGATCAGAGCAGAATTCCACTCTTCTCACCTTCACAAGAGAGTGTCAACTGTCATGTTACCCGCTTCGCCCACACACTTTCCAATACCCCAAGTTTTCCACCATCTTCTGCATGGCATTGTGACCACACCTCAGTTGTTTAACAAGCTCATGAATTGGGACATGGCTGTCCGCGTGAATTAACTTGCCCACTTACTGACGATTTGTGTTAGTGGATGCAGTTGATGGTCTTCCACTGCATGGTTTGTCTTTAAAGCTGGTTTCCCCTTCTTTAAACTTCTTCATCCACCTGTGAACATTGCTCTTGTCAATGGTGTCATCTCTAGAGATGAGCGAGCACCAAAATGCTCAGGGGGCTCGTTACTCGAGTCGAACTTTCCGCGATGCTCGAGGGTTCGTTTCGAGTAACGAACCCCATTGAAGTCAATGGGCGACTCAAGCATTTTTGTATATTGCCGATGCTCGCTAAGGTTTTCATTTGTGAAACTCTGGGAAATTCAAGAAAGTGATGGGAACGACACAGAAACGGATAGGGCAGGCGAGGGGCTACATGTTGGGCTGCATCTCAAGTTCCCAGGTCCCACTATTAAGCCACAATAGCGGCAAGAGTGCCCCCCCCCCAACAATTTTGACTTCTGAAAAACCCTCATTAGCAAGTCATAGCATAGCTAAGCACCACACTACCTCCAACAAGGGACAATCACTGCCTGCATGACACTCCGCTGCCACTTCTCCTGGGTTACATGCTGCCCAACCACCCCGCACAACCCAGTATCCACAGCGCACACCAAAGTGTCCCTGCGCAGCCTTCACCTCCTCTCATGCCACACGCTGGCCTCATATTTTTATAAATAGTCACAGGCAGGTACAACTCCGCAATGGGAATTCCATGTGCACGCACAGCATGGGTGGCTCCCTGGAACCCTCCGGCGGTACATAAATAGATCCCATTGCAGTGTCCAGCACAGCTGAGGTAACGTCACATTAAATGCAGGTGGGCTTCGGCCCACACTGCATGCCCCAGTCAGACTGGGGTTCTTTATAAGTAGACACATGCAGTTACAACTCCGTGTGGACCGACAGCATAGGTGGGTCCCAGGAAGCCACCGGCCTTACAAAAATAATTCCCATTGCATTGCCCAGCACAGCTGAGGTAACGTGAGATGAAATGCAGGTGGGCTTCGGCCCACACAGCATGCCCCAGTCAGACTGGGGTTCTTTATAAGTAGACACATGCAGTTACAACTCCGTGTGGACCGACAGCATAGGTGGGTCCCAGGAAGCCACCGGCGGTACATAAATAATTCCCATTGCATTGCCCAGCACAGCTGAGGTAACGTGAGATGAAATGCAGGTG